>NC_091432.1:6673091-6998591 GCF_964237555.1 Oryctolagus cuniculus | reverse complement strand
CGCCTCCTCCTCCGAGCAGCCCTTCCGCAAGCAGCCCAGAAAGTAGCCACTCCACAGCCAGGAGGTCCCGGGGCAGCTTTGCACCCTTGCAGAACTAGCTGCCAGCAGGCCCTGCCCTGTTTCGGCCATGTTGCTGACCAGCCTGGTCCCCCCCCCGCCGCCCCGAGGGACTCCCACCATTTGGGTCCCACGGGAACAGGGTACTCCACGCTTGCTCTGGGATTTTGCCGCTGGGGCTGTTGACGCGCTGTGACAACCAGGTCAGCAAGTGCAGAGGCGCCCCGGCCTGGAGCCGTTAACTACGAGACACAGAGCGGGGAGCAGGTAGAACACGAGTCACTTCTGATCTCAGCACTGACCTCGCCTCGGGGCCTTGGGGCCCTTGCGCATCCTCTCCCACTCCTCAGATGCGCTTCCTCCTCTGGCACTTTGCCTAGTTCACCCTGCCATCCCGGCCGCGGGCCTCCTCCCACCAGCAGCTTCCCAGCACCTGCTGTCTGAGACTAGGCTTTCAGTCGGGTGCTCAGGGCGGCTGTCTCCCCAGGGTGCTGTTCCCCTGTGGAGGCGGGGGCTGGGTGACCTTTTACTACATCCCAGCAGCCCACGCAGCGTCCAGCAGAGTGGGGAACGGGGACGTCCCCCCGTACCCCGGCTCTTTTCTCTCTGTGGCACCTGCTCTTGGTCACGGCTTCGTGCTGCTGTCTCTGGGGCTGACATCCAACCTGCTTGCATTACAGATGGAAACAGAGGCCCGGCCAGCTGGCCCAGCTCTCCTGGCCCATGTCCCTGTCTCAGGCCACTGTGGGCAGAGCGGGGGTGTGATGGGGCCAGAGGAGGGGCGCTCACATCCGCCTGGAGTTCACAGAGGGCTCTCTGGGGGAGGCAGCATCAGAGGCAGGCTTCAGAGGGGAGCGGGTGGGAGATGTCGAGGTCAAAGGCAAGGAGTCTCCCCAGAGTGGGGCCTGGCGTGTGGGGGAGGCACGCGTGGGTGCCCAGTGCCCCTTCTGAGGCCCTGCAGGGGGCCAGGCTGAGGTTGTCCCCTCTGGTTTCAAGCTGGGAAGCCGAGGCCCAGAGAGAAGCACTCGGCCGTCCCCACAGCAGGGCCGAGAGGGCCGGGGCCGGCTCTGCAGCGTGCGCTGGGAGGGGTGGGGGCCGGGGGCTGCGGTGGGACTCCGGGGGTGCGCTGGCCCGCCCCGACCCGACCCGGAAGGAGGAAGCTGCAGGGTGTCTGTGGCTGGGCCCGGGATCCCCCCACCGGGGACTTCCTCTTCCTCTCCAGGCAGGTGTAGCCGCCACAGCTGGACGACACCCTGACCTGGCATGGAGGGATGCAGGGGGCCCCGGCTCGGGGACTTCCTGAGTGGGAGCCTGGCCACCTGGGTGAGGGGCAGGTGGCGGCGGGCTGGGGAGGGGAAGTGAGCAGCAGCCAGGGCCACCGTGGGCTGGGGGGAGGCTGGGGGGAGGGGCGGACTCGCTGTGGTGGTGGCCATGTCCCTGGGGGCTGCGGTGAGGGGGTTGGGGCCGGCAGCCTGAGACCGGAGGCATTCAGGCTTGGGGAGGGGCAGTGCCCCGGGGATACTGGGGTGGGTCAGGGGGGTCCCGCTGCCAGTGGGGGCGCCCCCTAGGCCCAGCCGACCCCTCTCCGTCCCGCACAGGCACTGGGACTGGCCGGGCTGGTGGGAGAGGCGGAGGAGCTGGAGGGAGAAGAGGAGGAGGAGGAGGAGGAGGAGGAAGAGGGGCCCCTTTGCCCCGAGAGGAGGTTCCTGCGTCTCTGCAGCGGCGCCCTGCTCCTCCGGGTGCTGGGCATCATGTAAGGGGCGCCAGGCCGGGGGCGAGGCCTGGGGGGGTCTGGGGAGGGAGACCCGGGCAGGCGAGGTCTCTCCCACCTCCCACCCAAGGCCACGTGTGCCCACAGTGCCCCCAGTTCCCGGGGGCGGCCTCGAGCGATCCCGGGCCACGACGGTGCCGCGGCCCGGCGGCTGTGGAGCCTGAGCCAGCTGTGGAGCCGGCTGCGGGAGTTCTACCAGGTGAGGGGTCCGCAGGGGGAGGGGAGCCGTGGAGCCCCGCCCCCGGAGCCCCTCTCACCCGGGCGGGCCCTCCTGCAGGAGGAGCTGCAGCTGCTGATCCTGTCACCGCCCCCGGACCTCCAGACGCTGGCGCTGGACCCCCTCTCAGGTACTCTCCTCCTCCCCTGACGCCCCCCTGCCTCAGACCCCAAGCCCCCTTTAACCCCGTGTGGCCCGTGTCCGCAGAGGAGGCGGTGGAGGAGTTGGAAGCCATCCTGCGGCTCCTGCTAGGGGCATCCGTGCAGGTGAGCTCCGGAGGGGAGGGCTGGGCCGCTCTGGTGCAGGGGACGGGGGGGGGGGGGGGGGGGGCCGCGCCAGCCTCGCCCTCCGCTGTCGCCCTGCAGTGTGAACACCGGGAGCTCTTCATCCGGCACATCCGGGGCCTCAGCCTGGACGTCCAGAGCGAGCTGGCCACTGCCATTCAGGAGGTACCGAGGCGGGCGACAGCCTGGGATGGGCCCAGCCTCCCCGGGGGACACCCTCACCACCCTTCTTCTGCCCGACCGAGCCCCGTGTCCCCCAGGTGACCCAGCCCGGGGCAGGCACAGTGCTGGCGCTGGCTGGGCCGGAGCCTGGGGAGCTGACCGCTCCGGAGCTGGAGACGCTGACCCGGAGCCTGCTGGGGACGCTGTCCAGGCTGGCACGGGAGCGTGAGCTGGGGGCCCAGGTAGGGGGCGGACCCGATGTTGAAAGGTGTAGGTTGGGGTCTGGGTCTTGGGCCAGCAGGAGTGACTGTCACAACCACCCATCTTGCAGTGTTGGGGGCGGACGTGGGCAGGGTGGGCTGGCTTACTCCTGACCCCCCCTCCCTGGCCTCCCGCAGCGGCTGGCTGACCTGCTGCTGGAGCGACAGCCGGCCCCCCTGCCCCTGGAGGCTCCCGCCAGGGCTCCCGCCCAGGAACCCTCCCACCACCTGGCCCTGCAGCTGGCCAACGCCAAGGCCCAGCTGCGCCGCCTGCGGCAGGAGCTGTGAGTGCCCAGGGCTGGCGGGGCACCTGGGGGTGAGGGGAGGGTGGGCCTGCATGGACCCCAGTCCCCAGGGGAGACGGGAGGCGTCCGGCCTGGGACGTGGTCCCCCAGACACCTGGCAGAGCCCCTTCCCCGCAGGGAGGAGAAGGCCGAGCTGCTGCTGGACTCCCAGGCCGAGCTGCAGGGCACGGAGGCCGAGATGCGAAGACTCCGCCAGGAGGTGCGCTCAGAGCCCCCCCCTCTCCCGCGCCGGTCCCACCCCCCGCCGCCCCGCCGGAGGCTGGCCGGTCACAGCTCCATATCTGGCCCAGACTCAGGCGCTGTCGGGCCAGGCCAAGCGGGCCCAACTGTACCGCGAGGAGGCCGAGGCGCTGCGGGAACGCGCGGGCCGCCTGCCCCGCCTGCAAGAGGAGCTGCGGCGCTGTCGGGAGCGGCTGCAGGCGGCCGAGGCCTGCCAGGGCCGGCTGGAGGTGCGGTGGCTGCAGGGCCGCGCTCATGGGGCTCTGCCGGGCCCGACTGGGAGAGACGGACAACCGGACAACCGTGTGTGTGTGTGTGGGGGGGGGCTCTGAGGATGGCGCAGGTGGAGGTCAGGCGGGGCGAGGGGGTGGGCCTCAGGGCAGGGCAGGCGGGGCTGGAGCAAGACCCTCACCGTCGGGATGGCTGAGTGGGGGCGGGGCCTGCGGGGAGAGGGGCGTGGTCAGGTGCTGGGGAAGCGGTACCTGGAGAGACCCCCGAGAGAGGGCCGAGCACTTGGAGAGCGGAAGTGGGGCTTGGAGATGGGTCGGGCGGGGGAGGGGATGGGGTCTTTGGCGGGCCCGGGGGAAGGGGGTGGGACCCCCAGGCCGCGGCGCCCACTCATCGCTTTACCGGGTCTCCCTGCGGTCCGGGCAGGAGGAGCGGGCGCTCTCAGGGGCGCTGGAGGCGTCCAAGGCGCTGCTGGAGGAGCAGCTGGAGGCCGCGCGGGAGCGCTGTGCGCGGCTCCACGAGACCCAGCGAGAGAACCTGCTGCTGCGGGCCCGGCTGGGCGAGGCCCACGGGGTGAGGCTGCCACGGTGACCCGGGCTGGGTTGACCCGTGCCCCCCCCCGCCCCGTGGGGCTTCCTGTGGGACCCCCGGGACCTCTGTGGCTCTCCGGCCACGCAGGTCTGACCCTGACCGCCCCCAGGAGCTGTGCTCTCTGCGGCATCAGGTGGAGCAGCTGGTGGGGGAGAACCTGGAGCTGGAGCTGGAGCTGCAGCGGAGCCTGGAGCCGCCCCCCGACTCCCCCGGGGACGGTGAGTGGGGCCCCAGGACAAGGGCTGGGGCGCGTCTTCACCCCTGTTCCCAGGGCCCCGGGGGGGGGGAGCGGTGGGAAGCAGGAAGGGTGGGAGGGGTCCTGACCTCGCCTCACACCCCCAGGACCCCTACCAGGGCCGCTGCCCTCCCTGCAGGACGAGGTGCGGGAGGCGGAGGCCGGGCGGCTGCGGGCTCTGGAGCGGGAGAACCGGGAGCTGCGGGACCTGCTGTGGGCGCTGCGGGGGCAGCCAGGCGGCCAGGTGAGCCCTGCCCCACTCTCCATTCTCCTGCCTGGTCCGCCCTTCCCTGCATCTGACACCTGCCTCTCCTGTGCCCCCAGCACCCCCTGCTGGACAAACAGAGTGAGGATTCCTCGCTGCTGGTTCCAGCCTCGGCCCCCAGCCCCCAGGTCGGGGATGAAGACCCCCAGACCTCGGACTTGGCTCCCCCGGCATCAGACTCAGCCGAGCGTCCCCAGGCTTCCGATTCCGGGCCGCAGGGGGAGGAGAGGCCCCCACAGGAGGCTGCCACTGCTCCCCAGGCCCCCCGAGAGTCAGAGCCTGTTGTGGAGACGCAGGAGGCCCCGGAGAAGGCTGGCCGTGGGGCCCCGCTCTGGACGCCCCCCTCCACAGCCTCACCCCAGGATCCAGGAGTGCGGAGTCAGACGCAGCGCCTGGCAGGGGGAGAACCCGGGGAGAGGGAGGGCCCTGGGGGGCAGTCAGAGGCTTTGGTCCCTGGGCTGGGACAGGAGGGCCCTGAACACCCGCCGGGACCCTCGGAGCTCTGCCTCCAAGTGCACCCCAAGGCGCCCGAGACCCCAGACGGCGGGCTGCAGCTGCCCCAACAGCAAACAGAGGCCAGAGAGCTCGAACAGAGGCCGGTGGGGACGGCTGGGGACCAGGCTCAGCCAAAGCCACAGTGGAAGTCGGAAGCAGCTCCTGACCGGACCGTGGAGGAGCCGGTCCCAGCGGAGGTCCTGGCCAGCGGTGTCCCCGAGAGAGAGGCCCTCAGGGAGGAGGTGGCGCGGTTGAGGGGAGAGGCCGTGGCCCTCGGGGCTGAGCTGGAGGCCCAGGGCCGGAGGCTGGAGGCCCGGGGCGCAGAGGCCGCCCGCCTCTCCGAGGAGCTGGCTCGAGTGCAGAGGGCAGAGGCTGAGGCCCACCGGGAGGCAGAGACCCGGGCCCAAGAGCTGGCCCGGCTGCGGGAGGCGGTGGAGGCGGCCGGCCGGGAGCTGGAGGCCGCGGCCCGGGAGCGGGACGCGCTGGCCGAGGCGCTGGCGGCAGCGGGCCGCGAGCGCAGGCAGTGGGAGCGCGAGGGGCCCCGGCTGCGGGCCCGGGCGGAGGCTGCGGAGGAGCGGATGCAGGCGCTGGAGAGCGAGGGCCGCCGGCACCTGGAGGAGGCCGAGAGGGCGCGCCGGGAGAAGCAGGCCCTGGGCGAGGTAGGTCGGGGCTCCGGGCCGGGGCTGCGCTCGCCCTGAGTGCCCGGCACCGAGCTGGCACCGGAGACGGAAGCACCAAGGCCGCTCGGCCTTCCGAGGCCATGCCTGGCCTGGGCCGCAGAGCCCCTGCGTGCGCTGCGTGGTCTCTGGGTGCGGTCCCGATGATGTGGTTTGCTCCCCTGCACCCGGGGCCGCCCCTGCACAACCAGCCTGCTGTGCTCTGTGCCCCTGGGCAGGCGTGGGGAGGGGCAGGCGGGCAAGGAGGCCTCAGGGAGGGGTCTCACGAGCTGGGAAAGGGAGTTGGTGCCAAGCGCACAGCCTGTGCGAGACCTGTACTGCCCTCCAGATGTTCAGGGCTTGGGAGGAGTGCGGGGAGGAGGGCAGTTGGCCCAGGGGGTGCGGGCAGACCGGTGTAGGGTCGCCTTGGTGGGGGTGGGGCTGTGGCCATCAGGAGGCTGTGTGGTGGGCTTGGCGGCAGGCGAGGCTGACTGGGGTGGGAATGGGGACGGAGGGGAGAGAAGGCCTGGGAGCCCATTCATTCATCTGTTCCCGTGTGTTTTACGGGCAGCTGTGGCACGTGCTAGGGGCCTGGGTGGAGGCAGGGCAGTGCAGCGAGCCCCCTGGATGGAGACTGGGTGTGGTCAGGGGAGGCTTCCTGGAGGAGGAGAGAGGGTGCAGGCCCAGGCAGGAGTTTGGGGGCGGTGGGAGAGGCCGTGTGGAGTGCGAGGTGGCGGAGAGGAGAGGGTGGGGACTGAGCAGGTGCCTCCTAGGCAGCACCCGAGCTCCTCCCGCGTGTGGGAGCTGCTGGAGGGTTTGGTCAGGTCCGCCTCGGGGAAGCAGAGGCCGGCACGGGTGGAGGGAGGTGTCTGGGCCAGCGGGGCCGTGCGGCGGGGGCCGTGCTGGGCAGCTGAATGGCACGGCTTCCTGTGCAGACCAGGGCACTGACATTCAGAGGGGAGGCCGTGCTTGCTTAGGGCGGCAGGGGTGGGGGAGGCAGTGTTGGGGGGGTGACCCCAGGGAGGGAGGTGGGGGGGTGGGAGAGAGGTAGGCGGGGCACGGTGTGGCAGGGTGTGAGCGAGGCGAGCTGGCAGGCACCTGTGTTACATCCCAGAGTTCACTTCTCAGCTGTGTGGCTCAGGGCGAGTGACTTCACCTCTCTGATTCCCTCGTGCAGAAGCAGAATAGTAACTGCATTGCCCCGCCGGAGCCTGCAGGGCTGGGGTGCCTGGCACCTCACGGGGGCCCCCTCACGGAGCGGGAACTCCAGAAGACAAGACAGGGTGGGGTGGAAGAGGCAGCTCTGGGACAGGGCAGGCAGAAGAACCCGAGGGAGAAGGGGAATTTTGCGAGCTTTCCTGGTTGGAGCACTTCCTGGTGCTGCCTGGGTGTGGCACAGGTGGAGGTGACTGGCTTTTGGGAGGCCCGGGAACACGGGCCTCTGGGATTGCCCCCATGTGCTGGGCGGAGCGGGCACTGGGAGGGCGGGGCCGGGCTCTGGGCTCCCTCCGCCTTCCTTTGCAATGCCCCTCTCCTACCCCGATGCCGGGGACCTGGTGGCCTGCAGCCGCCAGGCAGCAGTGCCTCATGGGACTTGTAGTTTTCTGGCGAGAGGCCCCGGCCATGGGCACCAGGAGTTGCAGGGCCCCAGAGAGAGGCCTGGCTAAGCCAGGATGATCATTGCAGCCACAGAGGCTCGCGGGATGTGGCAGGCGGCCGGCCTCTGCAGCCCTGCTCGGGACTTCCTCCCAGCTGGGCCCCCGCGTGGCAGAATGGTTTGGCCTACCTCCCTCCGGCCTCCCACCTCCTGCCGACTTGGTGCGGCCCAACCGCCAAAGACCTTGGGCCCTGGCTGGCAGCATCTCGGCCCCCCGCCCCCCCCCCCCAAGTCCTCGCTGTGGTTAGGCCCGGGGAGACCCAAGTCCCTGGCCCACCAGTGCCCTGTGACCCTGAGCCGGGCCCCTCCTGCTCTCACATGGCAGTCCGCAGGGCGCGTGCCCCCGGCACGGTGTCCGTGAGGAACTACGGACTCAGACAGGTGAAGACGCCGGTCCGGGGGCTTCCTTCCCTGCGCACAGCCCCACCCTGCAGAGCCTGCAGGCTTAGCTCCCATTTTACAGATAAGGTCGTTGAGGCCCGAAGGGTGAGAGGCACCAGACCCAGGGGGGCGGGGCAGGGGCAGGAAGCCGGCACCCTGAGCCCACCCTGCCTGGCCGCAGGAGCTGGAGAAGGCCGTGGTGCGCGGCCAGGAGCTGGGCGCCCGGCTGGAGGGCCTGCAGCGGGAGCTGGAGCGGGCGGCTCGGGAGCGCCAGGAGTTTCTGCACGAACAGGAGACCCAGCAGCAGAGGTGGGGCCGCCCCCGTGGCCACGGAGGGGCGGCCGGGGGTGCAGGTGGGGCTGGGTGCCAAGGCCTCTGCCGGCAGGTACCAGGGCCTGGAGCAGCGGCTGGAAGCTGAGCTGCAGGCGGCGGCCACCAGCAAGGAGGAGGCACTGATGGAGCTCAAGGCCAGGGCCCTGCGGCTGGAAGAGGAGCTGTTCCAGGTGAGGCCGGGCCTGCGCCGGGCTTCTGCCTCCCGAGCCGCTTGGGGGCTGTCGGAGGGAGCCCCGTGCTGGGGCCCAGGTGGCTGTGTGGCCCCGCGGGGGCCTGGTCCCCGCCTCATTCAGACGGACCGAGCTGGCTCCTCTTCTTTCTGGCGAGCTCCGTTGCTGGTGTTGGATCTTTTCCGAGGCTCCGCGGAGGGCGCGGCGTCCCCTGCCCTGGGTCCCCGTGCCACGGCCGAGCCGCGTGACCCCGCCGTGCCCTCTCCTCTGCAGCTGCGCCAGGGCCCGCCGGGGCTGGGCCCGAAGGAGCGCCCCGAGCCTTGGGACGCGGCGACCCAGAGCGGGCGGCTGATCGAGGTGGAGCGCAGTGTGAGTGCCGGACCGCGGCGGGGGCCGGGCCGGGCGGGGGCCCCGCGCCTCCTGGCCCCTGCTCACCGCCTCTTCCTGGCAGAACGCGACGCTGGTGGCCGAGAAGGTGGCCCTGCAGGGGCAGCTGCAGCACCTGGAGGGGCAGCTGGGCAGCCTGCAGAGCCGCGCCCAGGAGCTGCTGCTGCAGAGCCAGCAGGCGCAGGAGCACAGCAGCCGCCTGCAGGTGGGCGGCTCCCGCGCGGCCCGGCACCGTCCCTGGCACCGTCCCTGGCGCTGTCCCCGGCACCGTCCCCGGCCCTGTCCCTGGCACTGTCCCCGGCACCGTCCCCGGCACTGTCCTCGCCGCCTCCCTCTGCTCCCGCCGCTCCCGCCCTTTGGTGGTTTCGTGCCCCTTTGCTTACCCCGGCTCCCAGCCTCTTTCCCTGGTCCCACTTACCCTTGACCTCTGACCCTTCGGCACCCTTCCTCCCAGCCCCGGCTCCTCACTGGGCACCACGGTTTCACCATCACAGCTCCTCCTCCACAGCTGGCAGGCCCGGCCCCATCTGTCCCATCCGTGCCCCGAGCCTCCTGCCCGCCTCTCCGTGGCCTGCCACCACTCAGCCACGGCCGTGCCTCCCCTCTCTGCCCTGGCCTGCAGTGGCCTGCTGCCCACCCTCCAGCCTCTCCCATGGCTTCTTCCCGGCACTGCCCTCCCTCCGCCCTCTGCTCTGGCCCCGTCCTTTCCCGCCTCCCAGGCTGGGATCCAGCCAGTGCTCCCTGCCTCCTTGCTTTGCCCCAGGCCGAGAAGTCGGTGCTGGAGATCCAGGGCCAGGAGTTGCACAGGAAGCTGGGCGTGCTGGAAGAGGAGGTGCGGGTGGCGCGGCAGTCCCAGGAGGAGACGCGCGGGCAGCAGCAGGCCCTGCTTCGGGACCACGAGGCGCTGGCCCAGCTGCAGCGGCGGCAGGAGACGGAGCTGGAGGGGCTGCTGGTGCGGCACCGGGACCTCAAGGCCAACATGCGGGCGCTGGAGCTGGCCCACCGGGAGCTGCAGGGCCGGTGAGCCGCCCCCACGTGCCGCCCCGGCTCCCCAGGAGGTCTGACCCGCCGGGCGCCGACCACCCAGCACGTCCTCGGGGCGACTCTCCTGTCGGAGCAGCTGGCTTGGCCTGGGCAGCGGGCGTGGGGGATGACCAACGCCCGGTCCAGGCCGTGCAGCCGCCCCCAAGGCCCCAGGCTCCTGCTCTCCTCCCCACCCCCCAGGCACGAGCAGCTGCAGGCCCAGCGGGCCAGCGTGGAGGCGCAGGAGGTGGCTCTGTTGGCAGAGCGGGAGCGCCTGATGCAGGACGGGTATCGGCAGCGGGACCTGGAGGAGGAGCTGCGGAGGCTGCAGAGCGAGCACGAGAGGTACCTCCCCGCCGGCCGGCCGCTCTCGCCCTCCCCCTCGCCGGCCAGGTGGGCGGGAAGTCATCAGGCCCCTGTCCCTGTCCCCGCGGGTCCTGCTCTGCGCCCCCTGCCCGGCCCCCCGGAGCGCAGCCGTCCTTGCCTCCGCAGGGCTCAGCTGCTGCTGGCCGAGGTGTCCCGGGAGCGGGGGGAGCTGCAGGGCGAGCGCGGGGAGCTGCGGGGCCGGCTGGCGCGGCTGGAGCTGGAGCGGGCGCAGCTGGAAGCGCAGAGCCAGCAGCTGCGGGAGTCCAACCAGCAGCTGGACCTGAGCGCCTGCCGGCTGAGCACGCAGTGCGAGGTGCGTCCCACGGTGCAGGGCGACCAGGCAGGGGCAGACCCAGGCCACGGGCGCCCCATTCCACCCTGACCCGTGCCGCCCGCCCGCCAGCTGCTGACGGAGCTGCGGAGCGCCCAGGAGGAGGAGAACCGGCAGCTGCTGGCCGAGGTGCAGGCCCTGAGCCGGGAGAACAGGCAGCTGCTGGAGCGGAGCCTGGAGAGCCGTGACCACCTGCACCGGGAGCAGCGCGAGTACCTGTGAGCGGGCGCCCTCGCCGGGGCGGGGTCACGGGGCCCGGGGCGGTCCTGGGGGCGCTGGTCACGGGGGGGGGTGCCCGGGGTGGTCCTGGTGAGGGCCGGTCAAGGGGAGCCCCCCAGGGAGGTCCTGGCGGGGGCTGGTCACAGGGGCCCTGGGGCGGTCCTGGCGGGGGGGCTGGTCACGGGGGCCCTGGGGAGGTCCTGGGGGCGCTGGTCACGGGGGGGGGGTGTGGGGAGGTCCTGGTGGGGGCTGGTCACGGGGAGCCCCCCGGGGAGGTCCTGGCTGAAGCAGTGGAGCCGACCACCCGTGCGCGGCTTCACCCGCGGCAGGTGCACCTGTGCGTACCTGCTATGACCCGGGCCTCGCTCCTGCCTGGCGCCTCGCCAGGTCGCATGTCCACCTCGCCCTGCCCCCCTCCCACAGGGACCAGCTGAATGCCCTGCGCCGGGAGAAGCAGAAGCTGGTGGAGAAGATCATGGACCAGTACCGTGTGCTGGAGCCCGGGCCCCTGCCCCGCGCCAAGTGAGGCCCCTCCTCCCTGGGGCGGGGCCCTGCTCTGCCCTCTGACCCCCGGCCCAGCTCCGGTGCAGGCCTCGTGAGGGTTGGCCTGGACGCTGCCGTCCCCCAACACGAGCCTCCTCTCTCTCCTTCCTCCCCGCCCTCCCCTGTCCCCGTCTTGTGCCCTCTTGCCCCAGGAAGGGCAGCTGGCTGGCAGACAAGGTGAAGAGGCTGATGCGGCCCCGGCGGGAGGGGGGCCCCCAAGGGGGGCTGCGCCTGGGGGCCGATGGGGCTGGCAGCACCGAGAGCCTGGGAGGCCCCCCGGAGACGGAGCTACCCGAGGGCAGGGAGGCGGATGGGACAGGTGGGTCTGGGGCCAGGTGACCAGGAGGTCTCTCCCCCATGTCCCCACCACCGCCTTGGCACCTGTCTTCCTGCCCGGCCTGCACGTGCGCCCCCACTGGCTTTCTCGCCGAGCGCCCCCAGCCAACCCTGCTGCTTTTGGCTGCTCTCTGCCCTGGGCCCTGTGGGGGCCCTTCCCTCCCGCCTGCGCTGCCGCCCATCCTGTTCTGCTCCCTCCACAGTGGTCCTGGGACCTGGAGCCACGGGGAACTTTAGGGGGAGGTCCTTTATCCTGGGCAGCAGCTAAGGAAACTGAGGCAGGGATGGGGGTGGGGGAGGCACATTGCTAGAATGAGTCAGAACCAGCCCGGGGCCCAGCCTCCTGTGGCCGCCTGCCCCCCAGCCCCCGCTCTGTGCCTCTGCTCCCGGTCCTTTTGCCCGGCCAGCCACACCCCCAGCTCCCTGACGCCTTCCATGTGTGCCTCTCACAGTGTTGCGCTCACCAGCACCCATGCGCCGGGCCCAGAGCTCCCTCTGCCTGCGGGACGAGACCCTGGCAGGTGGGCAGCGGCGGAAACTCAGCTCGCGGTTTCCCGTGGGGCGAAGCTCTGAGTCGTTCAGCCCCGGGGACACCCCCCGGCAGCGATTCCGACAGCGACGGCCGGGCCCCCTGGGGGCGCCCAGTGCCCACGGCAAAGGTGAGGGACCAAGGCCGCAGCCCCTGCTGGCCCCGCCTCCCTGTGGCCCCCTGGGGAAGGGGCGTCCCGTCCTGTGGCTCCAGTGGCTGCCTTGTGTCCCCCAGGATGTGGCGTGGGTTGGGAAGGCTCCGTTGAGACCCTCCAGGAACACAAGGCAGATGGCAGCCACGAGGGTGAGTGGGTCCTGGGCAGGAGCGGGGGTATGTGGCCGGCCTGGGACCCCCGCAGACCTCCAATGAACATTTGCCAAGGGCCAGGCAGTGCCAGCCGGGGGAGGCGATGGTAACCGTGATTGTCTGCAGCAGTGCTGTCCCGTGGAAACACGCAGGTCGACGTGTGAGGTTTTCTTTTAAACATTGTATGTATGCATGCGTGCATCTGAAAGTCAGAGTTAGAGAGAGAAGGGTCTTCCATCGCCTGGTTCACTCCCCAAATGGCTGTAAGGGCTGGGGCTGGGCCAGGCTGAAGCCGGAAGCTTCTTCCCAGTCTCCTGTGTGAGTGCAGGGGCCCAAGCACTTAGGCCATCTTCCACTGCCTTCCCAGGTGCATTAGCAGGGAGCTGGACTGGAAGTGGAGCAGCTGGGAATTGAACCAGCACCCACATGGGATGCTGGCTTCATAGATGGTGGCTTTACCCGCTATCCCACAAAGCAGGCCCCTAAAAATGTTATTTATTGGAAACAGGTAGACACATGCAGACACTGAAGGTCTCCCACTCACTCCCCAGATGCCCACAATGGCCAGGGGGCCGGGCCAGGCCAAGGCCAGGAGCCTGGAGCTCCATCGGGGCTTCCCAGTCTGGGGACAGGGACCCAGCTACTTGAGCCAGGGCTGCTGCCCCCCTCCCAGGGTGCAGGGAAGCTGGGATTGGGAGCAGAGCGGGGACATCCCAAGTGGCCGAACGCCTGCCCCATGTCAGGAGCAGCAGGGAGGGGGGTCAGGTGCACGGTGATGGCGCGGCTTGGCTACTCAGCAGGTGGCCAGTGTGGGGCGTCCCCAGGGAGCTCCTCCACACTGAGTCCTTGAGGGCCAGAGGTCATGGCACCCACAGCACGTGTGGATTCAGACCCCTGCCTCTCGCTGGCTGGTACCCGGAATACCGGGAGGTGACAGTGACTGGGCTCAGGGAGGGGACCTGAGCGCTGGGTGGGGCTGGGAGCAGAGACCTGGAGGGGACAGCTGAGGGAGGGCCTGGTGCGGCAGGGGAGTGGCAAGGCGGTGGGGGCCCCGGAGTGGAGGAGGTGGGGGCGGAGGGTGGCAGCTGTGGCCCCGGCGGAGGAGGTGGGGGCGGAGGGTGGCGGCTGTGGCCCCGGAGTGGAGGAGGTGGGGGCGGAGGGTGGCGGCTGTGGCCCCGGAGTGGAGGAGGTGGGGGCGGAGGGTGGCGGCTGGGGCCCCAGTGGAGGAGGTGGGGGCGGAGGGTGGCAGCTGTGACCCCGGGGCCCTCCTGAGCGGAGTCTCGCCTTGCAGGCCTCGAGGAGCAGGACCCGGAGAAGCGCCCCCTCACCCCTTCCCTCAGCCAGTGACGCCGCGGGGCCCCGGAGCTCGGCAGGGCCGCCCGCTGGCCACTGGAGTGTCGCGGGGGACCCCAGGCAGTCCAAGAGCCAGGGGAGCCCGTCCACACGGGGCGCGCGAGGAGAGCACTTGGACAAGGAGGCCTGGGCTCTCCAGCCCGCCACGGCCCGCGTAGGGGTCCCGGGACGGAGCTGGGGTGAGCCTGTGGACAGGGGGGATGGCTCGCGGCCTGCACTGAGGTGGCAGTCTCCGGAGGATCCCTCAGCACGAGGGGACTGGAAGGAGTGGGCAGGAGAGCCCCCTGCCCGGGCCGGGCGGGGCACCAAGGCCCACCACTCCCTGGGGACCGTGTCCTGGGCCGACCTCTGAGCCTTCCCTGGGACGCAGTGGGGCATAAGAATAAAGCTGAGTCCTGCCTCGTGTCTGTTGGCTGCATCTTGGAGCCTCGAGGTGCCGGGGACACAGTGGGACACAGCGGCCTGGCCCGGCCAGGACACAGCTGCAGAGGGCGCCTCCAGGGGCGGGGAGTGGGGTGGCAAGCTGGGGACAGCGGGTGCGGCCACCACGACCCTCACACCCGCTTCTCTCCCTTCCCTGCCTTTGTCCAGCCTCCTCGTCCTCTCTCCCAGAGCCCTGTGGGGCCAAGCCCTGCCCCGGGGAGCTCGTAGCCTGGTGGGTGGGTGGAGTCTCTGAGCAGGGCCCCGGGGTTACCGCCCTGGGAAGGGGGGCAATTAGGTGGGGCAGCAGGAAGTGAGTCAGGGTACCTGGGGCCGCCCAGGGCAGGGTGGGGCTGCCCGAGCCGACAGGAGGTGGCCTGAGCTTGGAGGTGTGCGGAGCCCCGGGGCGGCAGCCAGCCCAGCCTTCCCGGGGCGACCTGCAGCAGCCCCGCTTCCTCTTCCTCTCCGCAGAGGCTTTGCAGGGCAGTGTGGGGCGGTGCACCCCTGCCCCCAGCTGTCAGAGGAGCTAAAACTGCCCCCGGGCCTCTGGCGGCTGCCGCCCCCTCTCACCCCCCACCCCCCTGGAGGACAGGCCAGCCAAGGGCCCTGGGCCTCAGGGGAGGGGGACTCCCCTGAACCACGCTGATGCCCCTTTTTGGGGATCTGGGGTGGGTACTGCAAGACAAGGAGGTGTGCATGGCCTCTGGTGGGCTGTGAATGGGGGCGGGGGCTGCCCCTCCCCGCCGCAGGGTCCCGGCTTGGTACTGGCCCCTTGCCGTAGCAGGTCCTGGCCTCAGAGCGGCCGAGCCCCCAGCTTCCCTGCAGAGCCCAGGCCACTGCGGGGAGAGAGGCTGGATCGGGAACCCAGGGGAGATGTAGCTGGTCCAGGATCACAAAGCAGGCCTGAATCCCAGCACCCTCCTAGCCTGGCCAGCGCGGCCTGAATCCCGCACCCTCCTAGCCTGGCCAGTGCGGCCTGAATCCCGCACCCTCCTAGCCTGGCCAGCACGGAGAGCTGGGGCCGCTGAGTGTGAGGCGTGGGGCTGAGGAGCCGGCGGCGGGCGCTGGCCGCTGTCAGCCGGCCTTGGGCTGCTCATTTGTCGAGCGGACACACCACTCCGCTCTCCTGTTTGCTGTGGACAAGAAGGGGACGGGGTGGTGTGATTGGCAGGGGCTCCAGAAAGTCCCAGGAGGATGCTCGGCTGTCCGCAAGGCTGGCGCGGGGGCACGGGCTCCCAAGGTCCTTGCCACCACTGGCAGCAGCAGGTGTCCTGGGGCGCATACCTGGCTTGTGCTCACCCAGCAGGGCCTCCAGGTCACCCACGGGCCCCCGCCAGGACTCCCGGCTGTGTCCAGGTCCCTGGGAGGGTTGATTGAGGTCCCAGAGTGCAGAGCTCTGACGCCCATCCCCGCAGCCCCCCGCCGCCACCCCGCTCGGGAGACAGGGCCAACCCTTTCTGGCCGCCGCCTGCCGCTGTCACGTTCCAGCCGCCTGACTCAGGCCGCGGCAAGGCGGGGAGCCGGGAGGCGGCGCCGGCGCCCGCCTCAGCCCCGGAGGCGGCACCAGGAAGCGCCCGCCCCGGCCGGAGCCGCCATGTAACCGGCGCCGCCCGGAGCCCCGAGCCGCACGGGGGGGCCCCAGCGACTCGTCCCCCGCCCGACATGGGGGACGAGGACGAGGGCTGCGCCGTGGAGCTGCGGATCACGGAAGGTGGGTGCAGGGCCGGCCGCCGGCTGCGCGGGAGGGCTGGGAGGAGTCTCGGGCGGGCTGGGCTCATCGGCCCCTGTGCCCACAGCCAACCTGACCGGGCACGAGGAGAAGGTGAGCGTGGAGAACTTCGAGCTGCTGAAGGTGCTGGGCACGGGAGGTGAGTGCCCCTGGGCACCGGGCAGGTGTCCCGGCACGGCGTCCCGGGGCCTGCTGCCCGCACACCCGCCTGCTCTGGGGCCAGGCTTCTGGGAAGGCCCCCACCCTTTCCCGGCTCCAACCGGCCATCCCGGGGTCGGGTGCCCACTTCCCGGGCGCTCCATGTTGGCATCGTCGCTTCCTGTGGGGTCCTGGGCATGCATGCCCCCTCCCGCGGCTGCTCGGAGGTCCTGGGGGCTTGCACCCCACCCAAGTGGCTTGCACAGCGCCCCCCCTTCTCCCCACGTGACAGCCCCCTTGCGCGTTTGCAGACTCCCCCAGGCCTGCTTTGCACATCCCTCCCTTGGCCAGGCGTGCAGCCGGGCCTCCTCCCCGCATCCTTCCCAAATGCTTTCTCGCAGGTTGGCACACGCCCCGCCCCCACTCCTCCCTCCCCGGGCTGCACATCCCTTCACGGCCCCTGCTGAGCCGCCCCTGGGCTGTGCACACCTGCTCCTCCAGCTCTTTGCACGCCTGCCTCTCCCCCTGGCTCCCCCCACACACCTCCCCAACACCACCCCAGGTTTGCACGCCACCCTGGGTTGCGCCCGTCCGCCTTCCCACTCACAGCCCCTCTTCCTCGCCCTCGTCTCTCGCAGCCTACGGGAAGGTGTTCCTGGTCCGGAAGGCAGGCGGGCACGACGCGGGGAAGCTGTACGCCATGAAGGTGCTGCGAAAGGCGGCGCTGGTGCAGCGTGCCAAGACGCAGGAGCACACGCGCACGGAGCGCTCGGTGCTGGAGCTGGTGCGCCAGGCGCCCTTCCTGGTCACGCTGCACTACGCCTTCCAGACCGACGCCAAGCTGCACCTCATCCTGGGTGAGGACCGGCGCGGGCCGGCGCGGGGGCGGGGCGGGGCGGGGGGCAGGGGCGGCCGCGTCCTCACCTCCACCGCTGTCGCCCCAGACTACGTGAGCGGCGGCGAGATGTTCACCCACCTCTACCAGCGCCAGTGCTTCAAGGAGGCCGAGGTGCGCGTGTACGGCGGCGAGATCGTGCTGGCCCTGGAGCACCTGCACAAGGTGGGCGGGCATTGGCCCCTGGGCCTGGCGAAGCGGCTCCCGAGTAGCAGCCTCGGTCTCTCCGGGCTGCCTGGGCCGGGTGGGCAGCTGCTTCCCCCTCCCGCCCCAGGCCCCCTGGTACTGCCTGCTGGGGTGTCGTCCCCCCACGCGCGCCTCCTCGAAGGGGCTTTCCTCTCACAGGGAACCCGGGGCCACCTCCCCGGAACTTCCTCAAACGCAGGCCTGTGCTGTGGCTCCCTCGCCTCTCCACACACACGGGCCCCTCTCCCTGGAACCCGGGCCTGCGCGCCTTAACTGGCCTTTGGCAGCCAGCGGCCCAGCCCCGCGCTGGGGCCCCCTCGGCAGGCAGGAGGCGCCGGGGGCGCAGGAGGCGGGCCCCGCTTGTCCCGAGCTCGGGGGCTGGGGGAAGCCTCAGCGCCCGTCTTGGCCCCGCCAGCTGGGTATCATCTACCGGGACCTGAAGCTGGAGAACGTACTGCTGGACGCCGACGGCCACGTGGTGCTCACGGACTTCGGGCTGAGCAAGGAGTTCCTCACGGAGGAGGTGCGCGCCCCCGCCCCGCCCGCCCGCCGCTCCCGGGGGGGGGGCGGGGGGGCGCGAGGAGCGAGCCCGGCGCCCACGCGGGTCCTCTCGCCCTCGCAGAAAGAGCGGACCTTCTCCTTCTGCGGCACCATCGAGTACATGGCCCCCGAGATCATCCGCGGCAAGGCGGGCCACGGCAAGGTGGGCCTGCGCGGGCGGCGCGGGGCCGGGGCGGCGCGGGGCCGGGGGCGCGCGCGCGGGGCCCTGACCGCTCCGGCCCGCAGGCTGTGGACTGGTGGAGCTTGGGCATCCTGCTCTTCGAGCTGCTCACGGGGGCCTCGCCCTTCACCCTGGAGGGCGAGAGGAACACGCAGGCCGAGGTGTCCCGGTGAGGAGGGCCGGACGCGGAGGGCGGCCGAGGGGCAGCAGGGCCTGCCTGGGCGGGGCCGTGGAGGGGGGCCCCCCGCTGCCCCTGACAGCACCCCCATCCTCCCAGACGGATCCTGAAGTGCTCCCCTCCCTTCCCCCCCCGGATCGGGCCCGTGGCACAGGACCTGCTGCAGAGGCTGCTCTGCAAGGACCCCCGGAAGCGGCTGGGCGCGGGGCCCCAGGGGGCCCAGGACGTCAAGAGCCACGCCTTCTTCCAGGTGAGGCGGGGGGGGGGGCGCTGGAGGGGTGCGCTGAGCCTGGCCCAGTCCCCTTTGCTTTGGAAACTTGTCCCAGAGGAAGCCAGCGTGCCTGCGCCAAGGCTTCTGCGCCGTCTCCTTGGAAACCGGGAAGCTGAGGTTCAGAGAGGGGAAGGCGTTTTCCGAGGTCCCCCACCCCCGCCAGGTGGCGGCGGTCGCATCCAAGGCCGGGCCTCTGTGACACGGGAGCGGGGGCCTGGCTGCGGGCGCCACGTGTCACCCGTGGGAGTCCTCCCCGCCTGCCCGGCCTGGGAGGGGGCTTCCCACGTGCTCTCAGAGGGGGGTCTAGGTCTCAGGGGCGCAGGGGTCCCTTTGGTGGGGGTGGGGAGCGGGCAGCTCCGTCAGCGGACGGCCCAAGCCCACCCGCCCCACGCCGGGTGCTGTGCGGGTGCCGGGAGGAGCGTTCCCGCCCCCTTCTCTCTGGAGGCCCCTGGTGGCTGAGTCCTGGTCTTCGAGCCCAGCTCAGCCTCTTGGCTGCTGGGGACAGAGAAATCTAACTGGAAATGGTGAAAACCTGGGTTCAAGTTCTGCCCCCCCCATTCCAGCTTCCTGCCGATGTGAACCCCGGGACGCAGCCGTGGGATGTTCCAAGTAGCTGGGTCCCTGCCACTCATGTGGGAGACTCGGGTCGGGTTCCCAGCTCCTGGCTTCCGTGTGGCCCAGCTCCGGCTGTCGCAGGCATCCAGGGGGTGGGAGGAGTCTGCCTGCTTTTCAAATTAAATACATAAATACTCTGAGACAGTTTGGCAACAGCATAGAGGTCTTTACTGCCTGGCGTCTCCAGGAACCCAGCCAGTGTGGATATATTGCATATATCTTAAATATCCCTTCCATCCCGACCTGCATCCCAGAGGTGCCTCAAGGCCCAGAGTGGCTGCGGGAGCTCTTGCCATCTAAGCTGCTCAGCAGGCAGGGGGCAGGAGGAAGAAGGAGATTGGCAGGCAGGGCGCTGGCCGACCGTCTGCCTCCTTCCGGAGCTCCTTCCTGAGGTCCTACCTGACGGTTTTACCCACAAGCCATCAGTCACTTGTAGCTGCCAGGAAGTTCTAGCCGTGCGTATTGGTTCTTGGGGTGAAATGGGGGCCGTGACACTAGGGAGGGCAGGGAACCGGGTCCTGGGCAGCAGGGTACTAACGAGCTCTCCCACGTTACCAAAGCCCAACAGGGCAGGGTTTAGCTCCCGTAAGTGGAGAGTCCGGGGAGAAGTCGGACTTCAGGCCAGGCTGTGTCCAGGTGCCGAGACGTCGTCTTTTGTGTGGTGTCTCTGCCCAAGGGCTTGACCGTCAGACCCCGAGAGGGCCCCAGCGATTCTGTAGATTTAATTCCGGTAGGAGCGAGAGGTCTGCACAGACGTCCAGAGCCAAGCGTGGCGGAGGGCGGGTCTCCAGAACAGGGCGGCAGGAGAGAGGCCCTCGCCACGGTCAGGGGCCCTCTCCTGCCCTTGACCGCTAGCTCTGGTCTCCCCCAGGGCCTGGACTGGGCTGCTCTCGCTGCCAGGAAGATCCCGGCCCCGTTCCAGCCCCAGATCCGCTCGGAGCTGGACGTGGGCAACTTCGCAGAGGAGTTCACTCGGCTGGAGCCCGTGTACTCGCCCCCTGGGAGCCCCCCGCCGGGGGACCCTCGAATCTTCCAGGTGAGTGAGAACTCGGGGATGCCAGGCACAGGAGAGGCGGGCGCCGCTGCCGGCCTCGGCCCTGGCTGCTGTGGGCCCCCCGTGGGCCCCGTGCTGACCTCTCCCGGGTCGTTGGTCCCGGAGACCTCCATGGCTTGTGTCTGATGGCTCACGGCTTATCTTTATCTCGTTTTATTAAAGACTTACTCACTTAAGGGCCGCGGCGTGGCTCAGTGGGTTAAGCCGCCACCTGCGATTCAGGCTTCCTGGTTGGAGCCCCGGCTGCTCCACCTGGAAAGGCCGTGGGAGACAGCCCAAGTGCTTGGGCCCCTGCACCCACATGGGAGACCAGATGGAGCTCCAGGCTCCTGGCTGCAGCCTGGCCCAGCACTGGCCGTTGTGGTCATTTGGGGAATGAACTAGCAGATGGAAGAGCGATCTCTCTCTCTCTCTCTCTCTCTCTTTCTCCCTCTCTCCCCACCCCCTTTCCCTCTCTGTCACTCTGCCTTTCAAATAAATAAAATAAACACACACTTATTTAAAAGGCAGGAGTGTGTGTGTGTGGGGGGAATCTTCCCTCTGCTGGTTCACCTCCCAAAGGCTTCAATGGCCTGGGCTGGGCCAGGTTGAAGCCAGAAACCAGGGACTCCCTCTGAGTCTCCCACGTGGACAGTGGAGGCCCGAGCATGTGGGCTGTTCTCTGCTGTTCTCCCAGGTGCATCAGCAGGGAGCTGGATCAGAAGTGGAGCAGCCGGGACTTGAACCGGTGCTCATATGGGATGCCAGGGTCGCAGGCAGTGGCTTAACCTGCTATGCTACAATACTGGCCCCTGCTTTAAAAATTAAACTTTTTTAAAAAAAATTATTTGAAAGGCAGAGTGATAGAGAAACAGGAGAGATCTTCCATCCTCCGGTTTAGCCCCACATTCCTGCAGCAGCTGAGGCTGGGCCTGGCCTTAGCCAGGAGCCTGAACTCCGTCTGGGTGTCCCACATGGGTGGCAGGGACCCAGGGACTTGCGCCACCTTCCACTGTTCTCCCAGGCACACTCCGGGGAGCCGGATGAGACACAGAGTGGCCGGGACTTGAACCATCGCTCTGACCTGGATCCCAGTGTCACAAGTGGCGGCTTCACCCGCTTTGCCGCAAGGCCGACCCTTGTTTCACATTTTTTACTTGCTTACGTAGACACTGGGGAAGTGATCCCACGTGCATGCCGCGGCGTTGCGTGCCCCGGGGACACTGCACGTCACACTCGTGGGGGCCTGGGGGCCCTCGGTCGGGTCTTGGAAGCTCCCGAGAAGCTGTCTGTAGACCGCGCACGGGCCTGGCCCGTGGCTCACGGTCCATAAATAGCAAATCAGAGGGGCCCCACCACGGACGGGCAGCCCGGTCCCCAGACGCAGCCCCGAGAGCTGTGCGTGCGGCGCCTGCTTCCCCGGCTCGGTTCTAAGGAGGAAGTTCTCGCTGGCGCGGCTGCTTTCCTAACTCTCGGGGCTTGACAGTGAGCGCGAGGGCCAGGCGCTCACTCAGGGGGAGGGACACACGCTTCCAGGTGCCCTGAGAAATCCCGGAACCTGGGCTGGCGCTGGCGTGGGGCGGGTTGAGCTGCTGCTCACGATGCCGCCCTTCCCACCCTCGTGCGAGACCCGGATGCAGCTCCTGGCTCTTGGCTTCAGCCTGGCCCAGACCTGGCTGCTGGGGCCACGTGGGGGAGTGAACCGGCAAAGGGACCCTGTGTGTGTGTGTGTGTGTGTGTGTGTGTGTGTGTGTGTGTCTGCCTGCGTGTGTCTGCCTCTCTGTCTGTGGCTCTGGCTTTCACATAAGTAAATAGGTAAATGTTTGGGACAGAGAAGAGGAAGCTAATCTGTAAGCCGCTGGAACGTGGTCCTTTTTCTTTGCATTTCTCTGGTAGCCCCGCCTTACAGGGGAGGTCGAAGGCTGGTTTCGGGGGGAAGCTGGGCAGGGCCTCTGGCCAGGGGTTAAGACACTGCCTGGACACCCATGGGCCACAGGGGAGTGCCTGGGCTTGAGTCCTGCTCCACTTCTAATTTTTTTCTTTTTTTTTTTGAAAGGCAGTTAGAGAGGAAGAGACAGACAGAGATTGAGGGAGAGAGGGAGGGAGAGAGCTGGCTTCCAGCTACTGGTTCACTCCCAAATGCCTGCAGCAGCTGGGACTTGGCCAGGCCATAGCCAGGAGTCTAGAACTCCATCCAGGTCTCCCACATGGGTGCCAGGGGCCCAAGCACTTGGCCCATCCTCCACTGCTTTCCCAGGCGCATTAGCAGGGAGCTGGGTTGAAAGTGGAGCAGCCGGGACTTGAACCAGCGCTCGCATGGGATGCTGGCGTCGCGGGCGGTGGCTTAACTCCCGGCCCCTCCCCTCCACTTCTGGTTCCAGCTCCCGGCTAGAGCACACCGTGGGAGGCAGCAGGTGCTGCCCAGGTACTCGGTCTCTCCAGCCCTGTGGGCGACCTGGATGGACTCCAGGGCTTGAGACTTGGGCGTTTTTCAAATGCAGTCGAAGTAGATTAAAAAATAAAGAGGGAAGAATAAAATCTTTCTGTGCACTGGCCGGTCATCTCCTGAGTGACCACCGAAGCCAGGGCCTGCGGGAGCGGTGGCCGTGACCACAAGGGTTGGGCTGGAGACGTGGGGGAGGGGGGCAGATGTGGTCCCAAGTGATGACCGAACAAGGTGGTCAAACGTGTCCACTGCTGGTGGGCACCAGGATGCCAGTAGGACCTCTCCCTCCCGCTCTGGGCGTCTTCCCTCTGAGGTCCCCACCCCCAGCGGGTGGGACCTCCCTGGGCCTCCGCCCACCTGCCCCCTCCCCACCCGCAGGGCTACTCTTTCGTGGCACCGTCCATCCTGTTTGACCGCAACAACGCGGTGATGACCGACGTGCTGGACGCGCCTGGCGCCGGAGACCGGCCAGGCCGCGCGGCCGTGGCCAGGAGCGCCATGATGCAGGTGACGGGGCCGGGACCGCGCCGGGGCGCCCGCCCGCGGGGGCAGCACCTCTGACCACGTCCCTCGCGCGCCCGCAGGACTCGCCTTTCTTCCAGCAGTACGAGCTGGACCTGCGGGAACCGGCGCTGGGCCAGGGCAGCTTCTCCGTGTGTCGCCGCTGCCGCCAGCGCCAGAGCGGCCAGGAGTTCGCCGTGAAGATCTTGAGTCGCAGGTGCGCGCGGGCCGGGACCGGCGGGCGGGCGCGGAGCGGGCCGGATCCCTAACCCCGCCTGCTGCGCCCGCAGGCTGGAGGCGAACACGCAGCGCGAGGTGGCCGCCCTGCGGCTGTGCCAGTCGCACCCCAACGTGGTGCATCTGCACGAGGTGCACCACGACCAGGTAACGCCCACCGGGCTGCGGGGTGGGGCGGGAGACAGGGAGGCCCGAGGACCTCCGGGAGGGGGACTTCAGCAGGGCGGGCGGTGACCGGGCCGCGCCGCCCGCAGCTGCACACCTACCTGGTCCTGGAGCTGCTGCGGGGCGGGGAGCTGCTGGAGCGCATCCGGCAGAAGCGGCACTTCAGCGAGTCGGAGGCGAGCCAGATCCTGCGCAGCCTCGTGTCGGCCGTGAGCTTCATGCACGAGGAGGCGGGCGTGGTGCACCGGGACCTCAAGCCGGAGGTGGGCGCGGGGCGCGGGGCGCGGGCGGTGGGCAGGGCCGGGTGCGGGCGGTGGGCAGGGCCGGGCGCGGGGCGCGGGGCGCAGGCGGTGGGCAGGGCCGGGTGCGGGGCGCGGGCGGTGGGCAGGGCCGGGTATGGGGCGCGGGCGGTGGGCGGGGCCGGGTATGGGGCGCGGGCGGTGGGCAGGGCCGGGTGCGGGGCGCGGGGCGCGGGGCGCGGGGCGCGGGCGGTGGGCAGGGCCGGGCTCAGGGCAGGGCCGGGTGCGGGGAGCGGGACGGGGGCGGTGGGCAGGGCCGGGTGCGGGGCGCGGGCGGTGGGCAGGGCCGGGTGCGGGGCGCGGGGCGCGGGGCGCGGGCGGTGGGCAGGGCCGGGCGCGGGGCGCGGGCGGTGGGCAGGGCCGGGTGCGGGGCGCGGGGCGCGGGGCGCGGGCGGTGGGCAGGGCCGGGTGCAGGGCGCGGGGCGCGGGCGGTGGGCAGGGCCGGGTGCGGGGCGCGGGGCGCGGGCGGTGGGCAGGGCCGGGTGCAGGGCGCGGGGCGCCGGCGGTGGGCAGGGCAGGGCCGGGCGCGGGGCGCGGGCAATGGGCAGGGCAGGGCCGGGCGCGGGGCGCCGGCGGTGGGCAGGGCCGGGTGCGGGGCGCGCCTCTGACGCCGCCCCCCCCGCCCCCGCAGAACATCCTGTACGCGGACGCGACGCCCGGGGCCCCGGTGAAGATCATCGACTTCGGCTTCGCGCGGCTGCGGCCGCAGAGCCCGGCGGGGCCCATGCAGACGCCCTGCTTCACGCTGCAGTACGCGGCCCCCGAGCTGCTGGCGCAGCAGGGCTACGACGAGTCCTGCGACCTCTGGAGCCTGGGCGTCATTCTGGTGCGGGCGGCCCGGGTCTCCCGATCCTGGGGGCCGGGGTGGGGTGGGGGGAGGCAGGGTTTTGGCTGGACCGGGCATCGGCGGGCACCCATGCGTTGCGGGTTGGAGGGAGCGGTCCAGGACTGGCCCCGGGCTGGCCTCACTGCGTCCCCCCCCCCCCCCCCCCCAGTATATGATGCTGTCGGGGCAGGTCCCCTTCCAGGGGGCCTCCGACCAGGGCGGGCAGAGCCAGGCATCTGAGATCATGTGCAAGATCCGCGAGGGGCGCTTCTCCCTGGACGGTGAGGCCTGGCAGGGCGTGTCCGAGGAGGCCAAGGAGCTGGTCCGAGGTGCGTGGTCACGGGTGGGCAGGGGGAGGCTGCGCGGTGGTTATGCGGGGGCCGGAGGATCACAGGGTCAGGCGTCCCGGTTGGGGGCCGCGCAGGGGGAGGGACGCATCTCCCCACAAGGCCCCTGCCCGCCGCCAGGGCTGCTGACCGTGGACCCGGCCAAGCGGCTCAAGCTGGAGGGGCTGCGGGGCAGCTCGTGGCTGCAGGACGGCAGCGCGCGCTCCTCGCCCCCGCTGCGGACCCCCGACGTGCTGGAGTCCTCGGGCCCCGCCGTGCGCTCCGGGCTCAACGCCACCTTCATGGTAAAGGCCGGGAGCGCGGGAGGGAAGCGAGGCTGGACTCGGGGACCTTGCGGGGAGGCCCGGCCCGGCCGGCCCGGTGACGCCCGCTCCCTGCCAGGCGTTCAACCGCGGCAAGCGCGAGGGCTTCTTCCTGAAGAGCGTGGAGAACGCGCCGCTGGCCAAGAGGCGGAAGCAGAAGCTGCGCAGCGCGGCCGCCTCCCGCCGCGGCTCCCCCGCGCCGGCCGCCGCCAAGGGGGCACCGCGCAGAGCCAACGGCCCCCTGTCGCCCTCCTAGCTCCGCCACTGTGACCCGGGAGCCCAGATGCCCAGGGACCTCCCCGCTCGCCCGACAGAGCAGAAGTATTTTTATAAGCAGAGAATTTTTTTATGTCTTAACCCGATGGACTCAGAGCCGCAGGGGAGGGGGCTGCGGGGGGGGGGGGAGACCCCTCCCCCACTTCTAAGCACTGAGTTCGCTGCGGAGGGGGAACCAGGACCCCTCCCACCCCCAGGCCCTGCTCCTGGAAGGGGCGCCCTTGAGCTGTCACTTTATGGACTGTGCAATTCTGTCCACCAAAGACCTGTGTTGGGGGGGGACTGAGGAAGAGGCCCTGGGGGACCTCTGGGGCACTGCGCCTCTCTGGGTCACCTGCTTCTCCCCCACGGGGCTAAGGGAGGAGGCCCCCTCTAACCCCTCCCCTCCCCTGCGGCACAGCTGCTCCCGGCTGGGGGGTGGGCCGTCACTGCCTCAGCACGTCCGGGCTGTGCCTTTGACTTTGAAATAAAAGCCCACCCAGTGCTGTGCGTGCGCGTTGTGGTGCCCTGGGGGCCTCGGCTTTTGGGGGGAGCAGCGGGTGTGTCCCGGTAGCCCTGCCGGCTGCGTGCAGGAGTCTCCCGGTGTGACAGGAAAGCCAGGCCCTCTCAGTCTCAAGTAACGCATGGTCCCGGCTTCTATGTTCCCCTTGGTGGGGTCTGCAAGGATCGCGCAGGCCTCCGGGGCGCCGCCGTCTGCAGGGGTCTAGGTTGAAATCTGCCGCCAAAGCGCTGCAGTCGGCGCAGGGCCTGCTGGGAAGGGCTCTGATTGGACCCAGTCAGGTCACGTGCCCCGGCTGAGCCACTCACGGCGTCCTGGGGTGCAGCGTGCTGATTGGCGTAGATGCGAATCTACAGCCTCACTGCACCTCCCCTTGGGCGGAAGGGGCGGGCCTTAGGAGGTGGCTGGGCGCGGGGAGGGCGGAGCCTGCGTGGTCCTGAGCGGTTGGTGGGTGTCTGAGACCCCCTTGGGTGATCCCTGCCGGGTGGTTGTGACGCAGGCTGGCGTGGCCTCCTGGTCGCCGCCCTAGGCCACCTCCCCGGAGCTTGTCCTCATGGCATGGTGGGCCGCCCCTCGTGTCCGGGACGTTGCCGCGTCGTGGGGAAGGTCCTGGGGGGCCGGCGTCCTCGTGGGGCCTCGGGTGCCGAAGTCCAGGCGGAGCAGGCAGGGCTGTGGTCAGGCCGCCAGCCCGGCGGCAGGTGTGGCCTCGGCAGTGGGGCGGGGCACCGAGCTGTGTCCCCTGACCTGGACGAGGCCCTCGGGAGGAGGAGGGGTAGGGGAGCAGGTCCAGCTGTGCGTTATGGGGCCCTGGGCCTCCCGCCGGTCAGTAGGAGGGAGGAGAGGGCGGTGGACGGCCTGAGGGTGTGGCCGCTGGCCGAGCAGGGGTGGGGAGAGCCGAGCGTCGCAGGCGCGCCAGCACCGCGTGCTGTGCGGTGGAGCCCCGGCAGGGTCGCCGGTCCCGCGCATGTTTCATGTGCAGTTAGGGAGTGCAGCAGTAAGTGCGTATCCTGAAGCTTCCCGTTAATTAAATGCTAATTTTAGGAGAAAATGCAAAGAAGTGATAATGTGCTCATTATCATTTCGATGCGTTCGTTTTCAGATTTTCTTTATTGATAGAGTTAATAGAATATAATACTAATAGAGTTAATAGAATTGATAGAGTTAATCAACATGTGAAAGGGTGCGCAGCGGCTGGAATGCTGTCTGGGACCCCCGCACCCCAGGCACCCCAGATCGGAGCGCTGGGGGGCAGCCGACCACGGCTTGGGGCTGGGTCCCTGCCCCGCGGGGCGACCTGGGCGGAGCCGGGCCAGCTGTTACAGGCGTTTGAGAAGTGACCCAGCAGACGGCAGAGTCTCTCTTCTAATAAAGTTGTTAAAAATTTAAAAGGGGCGGGGTGGGGGGCGACACTGTGGCCAGAGGGCTGAGCGTCGGCTTGCAATGCCGGCATTCCGCATGAATGGGGGTTCGAGTCCGGGCTGCTCTGCTCCCGACCCGGCTCCCTGCTGCTGCGCACTGGGCCCCTGCACCCATGGGAGACCCAGGTGGGGTTCCGCGGGCTTCAGCCCGGCTCAGCCCTGCCTGTTGAGCCATCGGGGAGTGAACAGTGGGTGGGAGACCTCTCCCCGTGTCTCTCCCTCCCCCTCTGTCCTCTGCTTTTCAGGTAAATAAGCACATCTTAAAACAATAAGGTTAAAATTGGTTCTCATGGCCTAAGCCTCAGAAATGGCCTGTGGACTCTGTCTATGCGATGAGCAGTTTACGGTTACTTTGCAGCTGTCCAGGGTGTGTGCCACGACTTATTTAAATTATTCATGTTGTCTTGAGGATTCTTCAGATTGCGTCTGTTGTCTGTTCGGATGGTTTTCTTTTCCTTGATATTTTATTTGTTATGTTTTTGAAGATTTATTTTATTTGTTTGAAACGTAGAGTGACAGAGCAAGAGGGAGGGACAGAGATCATGGTCTGCTGGTTCACTCCCCAGATGTATACGCGGCTGGGGCTGGGCCCCTCTGAAGCCGGGAGCCAGAACTCCACCTGGGTCTCCCAGGGGTGCAGGGGCCCAAGGACTTGGCCCCCCGTCCTCCCTCGGCCCAGGTCCTCGCCTGAGTTCTTGGAGGAGCTCCTGGAGGTCCCGGTGCAGCCAGAGCCCCCGGACCCTTCCCTCCCCGTCCTGGGGTGTGGCCGGGCCGCCTCTGGTGGTGCACGCGTGGGCGTGAGCAGCCGGCGCGGGCTGGGCAGGTGGACGGACGCCACGTCTCCCGGGAGTGCAGTGAGGGCCGGGGGCTTCCAGAGCGGCGAGCAGAGGTGGAACAGCTGAGCCCAGCCCTGCCGCTGCCGGCCACGCGATCCTGACCACGGCCACTTGGCTCGAGTGTGCGCGGCCTCGTGAGTGCAGTGGGGACGCGACAACACCCACCCCGGGGTGCCAGAGGGAGCCCGGCTGAGCCCTGGCCAGCTGCCTGGCACACTCACCTCCACAGAGGGCCGCTCACACAAACGGCACTGAGGAAACGGGCGGTGGGGCCAGGCACGCCTGGGGGGATGCACGGCCAGGCCAGAGGCGGGGTGTGTGCACGTCTGTGAGTGTGTGCACATCCGTGAGTGAGTGTGTGCATGTCTGTGAGTGTGTGTGCACGTCTGTGAGTGTGTGCACGTCTGTGAGTGTGTGCACGTCTGTGAGTGCGTGTGTGCACATCTGTGAGTGTGCACGTCCGTGAGTGAGTGTGTGCATGTCTGTGAGTGTGTGTGCACGTCTGAGTGCGTGCACGTCTGTGAGTGTGTGTACCTCTGTGAGCGCGTGTGTGCACGTCTGTGTGTGCGCATCTGTGAGTACATGTGTGTGCATGTCTGAGTGTGTGTGCGCGTCTGTGAGTGTGCACGTCAGTGCATGTGTGTGTGTGTGCGTGCGTGCTCCCCCGCCTTGCAGCTCTCAGGCTCTGCCTCCAGCGCCAGCCTGGGCTGAGGCACAGCCCTGCCCTCCCCAGCGCGGGCCAGTGTCGCCCTGTCCCTGACTGGCACCCAGGAGTGGGGGGTGGGAACACACTCAGGCACGTGTGAGTACACGTGTGAGTGTCCGCATGTGTGTGGGTGCAGGTGTGTGAGCGTGAGGAGTGTGTGGGAGGATGTGTGTTAAGATGTTACGTGTGTGAACACTGCACACGTGTTACATGTGTGAACATGAACACTGCACGTGTGTTGCGTGTGTGAGTGAACAAGTGAGTACACATGAGTGTGAGTATGAGTGTGAAGTGAGTGTAAGTGCACATGTGAACATGAGCATAAACTTGTGTGTGGTCGTGTGTGCATGAGCCAGCATGTGTGGATGGAGTGCATGTGTCCGCGTGTGTGTGTGCGTGTCAGCATGAGTGTTGCACGACCCTGTGCATGAGTGTCAGTGTATGCGACAGCATTAGAATCATACGTGACTGAGCATGTGGGAGGGTGAGCATGTGAGCGTGAACATGCAAATGTGCACCTGTGAATGTGAGCATGTGTGAGCACGTGTGTGTGTGTGTGAGTGTGTGCGTGTAAGAGTGAGCCTCTGAGTCAGCAAAGCGTGTGCATGTGAGTGAGCCCGTGTGAGTGTGAGTATGAGTGAGAGCCTGTGCACACATGAGCTGCTTCCCAGGTGCATCAGCAGGGAGCTGGATCGGAAGTGGAGCAGCCGGGACTCGAGCTGGCGCCCACATGGGGTGCAGTGCTGCAGGTGGCGGCTTTACCTGCTACGCCCAGCACTGGCCCCTCTTCTTTTTTAAGATTTATTTATTTATTTGAAAGGCAGAGAGGTACAGAGAGAGCAGAAGAGAGAGAGAGAGAGAGAGAGAGAGAGAACCTTCCGTCTGCTGGGTCGCTCCCCAGATGAGCACGCTGGCGGGGGCTGGAACTCCACTTGGGTCTCCACTGTGGGTGGGGCCGTCCTCGCTGCTTCCCCAGGCGCATAGGCAGTTGAAGAAGAGGGTCAGCAGGTAAGTGGTCGCCCGCCTCCCCCGCCCCTGTCCAGAGGGCCCTGCTAGTCCCCGGCAGAGAGAGAGACTCAGAGAGGGAGCGAGACTCGCCCGAGGTCACACAGCCTGCAGGGCAGAGCGGCCCCAGACCAGCATGGAGGAGGGACACGGGGAGGGGCGAGGCTTCGCGGGGGCTTCTGTACGCTTGGTGGAAGGCGGCCAGGGAGTGGCTGAACCCGCAAGTGTCGCTGGCTCACTCAGCAAACCTTGGCTGGGCACCGCCCTGTGCAGGCACGACCTGGCACCCAGCGGTGAGTGCTGTGGACAGCGCTGCTCCCAGCCCAGAGGGAGCGGCTGACGCCGGAGAGCCCCTGCCTGTGCGCGCTGCCGCCCGGGAAGCTCGTCCCTGTGCCTGGCTGCCAGCAGGTGACCTGGGGGGCGGGGCACAGCCTGCAACACCGGCATCCCCCAGGGCCCGGGTCCACGTCCCCGTCCCGGCTGCTCCGCTTCCCATCCAGCTGCTCTGATGGCCTGGGAGACCAGCGGGAGATGACCAAGGGCTTGGGCCCCGGCTCCCGGCGGGGGGACTCGGGAGCGCCCGGGCGCCGGCTTCTCCTGGCCCTGCGGCCACTGTGGAGCGAACCAGCGGGGGGCAGAGCTCCCCGTCCCCCCTTGGACTTCCGCTATGTGCACACACTGACTGCACACTCGTGCTCACGCTGAGTGCACACTCACACTCATGCTGACACTGCTGTGTGCACACGCCCTGCTCACACTCACACGCTGACACTGCTGTTTGTGCCTCGTGGGGCCGTGTTCTGGCTGCACAGAGTCTGGTGAGAGGCGGGCATCTGTGCAGTGTGCACCTGTGCAGTGTGCATCTGTGTGATGGAATGAGAAGGTGAGAAGGCCATGAGAAGGTGAGAAGGCCATGCCAAGATGGCCACTGACAACAGAAACTGCCTGGCAACAGGCGGTGATTGGATGGCTTCGGAAACCACATGACAACAGAGCCTGACGGCAGGCCGTGATTGGATGGTTTCAGAAACTGCCTGGCAGCAAGAGCCCAACTGGCAACAGGCTGTGATTGGTTAGGGCATAGACTGCCCCTTGATGGGATTGGCTGCCGCTGCCTCGGCTATATAAGCAGCTGTACCAACTGAAATAAACGAGTCTGTGGGCTGCTTGCCTCAGGACTGCTCTCACCCGGCTCCGGACTCCCGGGGCTGTGTGGTGACTCCGGGGCTGTGTGGTGACTCCGGGCCTCTTGCCCCCACCACGCTCCTCCTCTCAGAACGAATCCTCTCAGAAATCCACCTCAGCATCCACTCCAGCACACATGAGCGGCAGCCACCTGTGTGCTGTGTCCCGTCTGGCAGCCCTCAGCCGTTAACCACGGCCGCTCACGGCTGCCTTGTGTGGTCGCCCCAGACTCAGGCAGCGCCCGGATGGGGACTCTGGGGGTGGCCCCTGTGTGACCGTGGGACGGTACGTTCCCGCGAGGTGGGTGACTGTGTGGCTCCCCGCAGTGGGGTGAGGGTACCACTGGGAGACAGCAGCCCCCATGTGCAAAGTCACGTGTCCGCACTGGGAGCTGAGCCTGGAGCTGTGTTTTCAACGTCTGCCCGGAAAGGCGCGTGGGGTTCCAGTGGCGTGCTGACGGGTGCGAGGCCATGAGGTCACGCGCGCGGATCCAGGCTGCCCACGCTGGCCGCCCGCTGCCTTCGCACGGGATGATGCGGCGAGAGCCCGGCCACACGGTGGCGCTGTGCTCCGCGGCCTCCGCCTTCCAGGCAGGGAGCGCATCCCCGCCCGGGGGTGGGCCGGGCAGCGGGAAGCCGGGCCGTGGTGCTGTCTGTGGGCCCCGGCCTCCCGCCCTGCGTGGCTCAGTCCTGTTTGCACGCTGGTTTGCCCTCCGAGCCGTGAGGCGGGGAATGGGGGCGTTCGGGGTAGAAGTGGGGCAGGTGAGGCCCGGGCGGTGAGGAGGGCGCCGGCCCGCAGTGTCCCTTCCCAGGGCCCAGGGAGGGCAGCCGAGCCTTGCGCTTCTGCCCGGAGCCCAGCGTGACCCCGGCTCCAGGTCCGGCGGCCTGGGCTGCACCGGGGTGCCCTGACAGTGGGAGGGGCCGCTCCCCGGAGCTGGGTCTGCAGATGCAAGGTGCAGGGCGGGGAGGGGGTGAGAGCCCCACCAGGGGGTCCCCTCCAGTCAGGTACTGAGGGGCTGGGGCTCTGTGCTGGGGGACACTCAGCCCCACCCCCACGGACAGCACAGCGGCTTCTGCCTCTGTCCCAACACCCCTCCCCCGCCCCCAGCCATCGGGCAGGTGGATTTAAAGGCATCGCAACCTTTTCATTCCTTTAAGGCAAAAACATCTTTCTCGGCCTAAGCAGAGACCACCCGCCCGGGGACAGCCCCTCGGCCCCCGCGCCCCTGTGACTCCCAGAGGTCTTGGAAAATTCACGGCACAGATGTGGTGGGTTTGGTACCGACGTAAATTGACCTTTCAATTCCATGTCCCGCGAGCGTCTCGAGGCCCCTGGTGTGCCGCGCTGAGCGGGCTGGAGGGAGCCCTGCACTCCCAGGTGAGGGCCTGGGCCGGCGGCCGCGCCCGTGGGAGGGAGGCGGCTCATCCCCGGCCTGGCATTGATTACATGGCTGCTGAGCGCGGACTCCGGGACAGAATCCAGCGCCCCAACCGGGACTAGAACCTGGGGTGCCGGCGCTGCAGGTGGATGATTAGCCTAGTGAGCCGTGGCGCCGGCCCCACGTTTTCTTAAACTCCCGATTTTGGGCCGCACTGTGGTGCAGCAGGCTAAGCCACCACCTGTGACACTGGCATCCCTTATGTGCCCCGGTTCAAATCCCGGCTGCTCCACCTCCAGTCCAGCTCTCTGCTGTGGCCCGGGAGTGCAGTGGAGGATGGCCCAGGTGCTTGGGCCCTGCACCCCATGGGAGACCAGGAGAAGCACCTGGCTCCTGCCATCGGATCAGCGCGGTGCGCTGGCCGTAGCAACCATTTGGGTGGTGAACCAATGGAAGGAAGACCTTTCTCTCTGTCTCTCTCTCACTGTCTATAACGCTACCTGTCAAATAAATTAAAAAAAAAAAAAACCTTTAAAACCAAGTCCCCTGACCTTCGGGTCGGTATCCACGGAATCCTCAAAGGGTCTCAGAATCACAGAGGCGCTGGCGCCCAGGCCGCCTCCGGGTGAACTCTCGGCTGGGGGCCGGGCAGTGCGGCGGCAGGTGAGGGGAGGAGCCAGGTGAGGGGAGGAGCCACCTGGCACCTTTGGGCTCTCCATGGGCGGGACTCGGTTTTTAACAGCCCCCCCCCCGTCAGTCCTTTCCCCTGTATGAGGTGTGCCCGGCCTGCTGTGCTGCGACAGGCGCCCCCTCTCTGCACTGGTGGTCACCAGGTAAAGCCGGGCTCACCGTGGTCCAGGGATAAATCATGGTGGTCCAGGGATAAATGGAATTCTGATCCAAGTTCAAGTCCCTGTGGGGCCCCTGGGTTCACAGACGCCCCCCGGGTTAATGCCCCAGTTCCTGAATTAGCGAGGAAGGTATTTTGAAAACCTCATGGAAAAATGAAATTAAAGGTAAGTTTGGGGTTGGCATCGCGGCCCCGTGGGTGACGCCATCGTCCCACCCACTTGGGTCCAGCTCCCTGCTGAGTGCCTGGGAAAGCAATGGATGATAACCCAAGTCCCTGGCCCCTTCCACCCAGGCGGGGGACCCGGATGGGGTTCCCTGGAGGCCCCAGGGTTAGCCCCACCCAGCTCCGGCTGTTGTGGGCAGATGGAAGTTTGCCTGCAGGTGGTGATCCGTCCTCCAGGGGGCGGTGCTGAGCGCGTGGCCGCTGCATCTGCTGATCTGCACCTGGAGCCGAGCCGTGCTGGGTGGAGCCCCACGCCTGATTTCCAGGTATTCTACACGGGCAGCGCCGACCGCAGGGGGAGCCTGCAGCATGGCAGCCGCACCCAGGGGTTGCCCCGAGGGGCGTGAAGGGCAGGCAGGCCCTGTGGCTGGAAGACAAAAGACGGAGCCGTGGTCACTCAGGCAGTCGCCAGCGGGCCGGCCCCAGCCAAACCCCGCCCCGTCTGATTTTGCGCGTAAGAAGTTTCCCTGGCGCCCGGCGTTTGCTCACTGTCTGTGCCACTCGCAGGCCACAGTGGCGCCGTGGCCTGGTTGCGATGGAGGACCTGTGGCCACAAGGCCTGAACAGGAAGCCTGCACGTGGAGGAAGCCTCCGCCGCCGCCTCTGGCTTTGCTGGACCCAGCCCAGGACTGGGTGGGAAGATGGTGACCACGAGGAAGAGGCAGGTGGAGGTCAGCAGGGGCGCAGGATTCGAGGCCCCCTGTGCGGCTGGGTGCTCCCCACAGGGAGCCTCACGGTCAGGTGGACAGAACGAGGGGGGTGAGGCCGAGACCTGTGGCCTGGCCGACGCGGTGAGGCCGTGTCCACGGTGGCCGGGAGTGGTGGAGGAGGAGGTCAGCGGGGCCCAGTGGCCCCCTTGCGCTGGCCTTCGCCGCGGCTGAGTGTGGGGACCGACGTGTGGCCCTGGGATGGCACCTGCCGGTGACACGGTGGCCGGGTGGCAGGCTTTCTGGGCTTGGGCGTGCCTGCCGCGCTGCCTGTGCCAGAGCCGCTCACACCGAGTGTCACCAGATTATTCCCATGAAACTTACAGCCGGGGCCAACGCTGTGGCGTAGTGGGTTGTCGCTCCCCCATTCGCGGAGGAATGACAAAGGACCCTGCGCTGTTCTTTCGTCTGCTCGGCCCTCCCCGGGTTTGCTGCTGGTCCTTCCCGGGTTGGCTACCGTCCCTCTACCTCCGTGGAAGGGCGGGCCCCCCTGCCACCTTCCCCACTTCCGCGGGGGAGCGGCACACCGCCGGCCGGCTCTCTCAGGGGCTGCACAGGTGTTCCTTCAGCTAGATGTTCCTGGTGCATGTTGTCTCTCTCCTCCTTTATAGTCCTCTTCCGCCAATCCCAACTCTGCTACCCACACGCCGAGTACGCTGCTCTCCTCCAATCAGGAGCAGGTCCTGCTGCTTATTGGTTGAACTGGAGGCAGCTGTGTAGAAGCTGTTTCCTCCTCTCCCAGCGCCATATTGTGGGAGAGCAGATGCATAGAATAAGTCTTAATTCCAGTAACTTAGTCTAGTCCAAGTTGCTCCCCACAATTCCCCCTTTCTTTTTATTTTTGGGCATTGATACGCACCTGTCTTCGGTGCCCCGCGGCACACACTCTGCTCTGCTTGCTAGAGTTGCCCACAGGTGCTTACAAGCCCTACCAATCAGGCAAACTGAATCCGGGTCCTCTCTTCGCCATGTTGTGAGGAGGTTTTTAGGCGCTGATGCGTGCCTGTGTTCGGTGCCCTGCGGCGCATGCTCTGGTCGAGCTGCCTGCAAGTGCTTATCGCCTTAATCAGGCAGACTGAATCCAAGCCTTCTCATTGCCATCTTGTGGGGAGACTTATTGGTGTTGATAACGTGCCTGTCTTTGGTGACCTGCAGCGGATAAGCTGCTAGCCGCCCGCAGGTGCTCATCACCTTACTAATCAGGCAGACCGAATCCGAGCCCTCTCATTGCCGTGTTGTGGGGAGGCCTTATTTTTCTCTATTTCTCTATCTCCGGGCATTCCTATCTCTAATATTTTACTTCTATCTGCCAGCATTCCCATTTCTCTCATTTTACTTCTAAATGTCTGTTTCTCTTATCCCCGCGGCTTCCTGGCGCCCACCCCGAGGCTGCTTCTCGGCGCCTCGCCCCGAGGCGGCTTCCCGGCTCTAAGCGGCTTCAGCCCGCGCTTCTCTCATCTGCGCGGCTTCCCGGCTTCACGCGCCCTCTGCGCCCTTCGCGCCCACACCATGGCCTCTGCGCCAACCCCGCACTTCCTATCTACTCGTGCCCCGTGCGCTCTCTCTGCTTGTGCCCCGCGCGCTTTCTCTGCGCTTGGTGGCTTCCGCGAATCACAGCCTAGCTCATGTTTCTGCCATCGGTTGGTTTAGTTTTCAGTCTAAGTTCTCTGGGCTAACCTGATGAAATCCAACCTAGCTTACATCTCTGCTTCGGTTTGGCTTCCTGTCTTTTGCTCCCTGGGCTAATCTGACGGATTCCAACCTAGCTTACGTCTCCGCTTCTGGTTTTAGTTTTTCGCCTTTTGCTCCCCGGGCTGACTTGACGAATCCCAACCTAGCTTACGTCTCTGCTTTGGCCTACCCCGTGGCTTCATTTTCCCTAACATATTTTTCTCTACCCGGAATGTTTCCTAACTTTTCTTCCAACAATATTCCCCTCTCATTTCTCCTGGCTTCTCCCCACAGTCCGTATCCGAGTCTAAGTTTCTTCTAGCTTTCACTTTCGCTTTCAACCATAGATTTCTCCTAGCTTCCCCGCCATAGTCTGTATCCGAGTCTAGGTTTCTTCTAGCTTTCACTTTCACTTTCAATCCTAACTTCTTCCAGCACTTTTTCCGTCCGGCTTTTCCCTAGGCTCTCTCTAATCTCTCTCCGGTATTTTCCCACTTCTTCCCGCTTCTTCCCTCCTAGGTTTCCTATCCGAGTCACGGCACCATTATGTCGCTGCCCCATTCGCAGAGGAACGACACAGGACCCTGCGCTGTTCTTTCGTCTGCTCGGCCCTCCCCGGGTTTGCTGCTGGTCCTTCCCGGGTTGGCTGCCGTCCCTCCACCTCCGTGGAGGGGCGGGCCCCCCTGCCACTTTCCCCACTTCCGCGGGGGAGCGGCACACTGCCAGCCGGCTCTCTCGGGGGCTGCTCAGATGTTATCCGGATGTTCCCCTTAGATGTTCCTGGTGCATGTTGTCTCTCTCCTCCTTTATAGTCCTCTTCCACCAATCCCAACTCTGCTACCCACACGCCGAGCACGCTGCTCTCCTCCAATCAGGAGCAGCTCCTGCTGTTTATTGGCTGAACTGGAGGCAGCTGTGCAGAAACTGTTTCTCCCTTCTCAGCGCCATATTGTGGGAGAGCAGATGCATAGAATAAGTCTTAATTCCAGTAACTTAGTCTAGTCTCAGTTGCTCCCCACAGTGGGTAAAGCCCCAGCCTGCAGTGCCAGCATCCCATACGGGCGCCGGTTCTAGTCCCGGCTGCTCCACTTCCGATCCGACTCTCTGCTGTGGCCTGGGAAAGCAGTGGAGGATGGCCCAAGTCCTTGGGTCCCGCACTCACATGGGAGAGCAGGAAGAAGCTCCTGGCTCCTGGCTTCAGATTGGCCCAGTCTGGCTGTTGCGGCCAGTTGGGGATTTGTGGGGAGCAACTCGGACTAGACTAAGTTACTGGAATTAAGACTTATTCTATGCATCTGCTCTCCCACAATATGGCGCTGAGAAGGGAGAAACAGCTTCTGCACAGCTGCCTCCAGTTCAACCAATAAACTGTAGGACCTGCTCCTGATTGGAGGAGAGCAGCGTGCTCGGCGTGTGGGTAGCAGAGTTGGGATTGGTGGAAAAGGACTATAAAGGAGGAGAGACAACATGCACCAGGAACATCTAAGGGGAACACCTGAGGGAACACCTGTGCAGCCCCCGAGAGAGCCGGCCGGCGGTGTGCCGCTCCCCCACGGAAGTGGGGAAGGTGGCAGGGGGCCCGCCCCTCCACGGAGGTGGAGGGACGGCAGCCAACCCGGGAAGAACCAGCAGCAAACCCGGGGAGGGCCGAGCAGACGAAAGAACAGCGCAGGGTCCTGTGTCGTTCCTCCGTGAAGAGGGGGAGCGACAGGGATTGAACCTGCGGATGGAAGATCGATTGATCTCTCTCTCTGCCTCTGCCTCTCTGTAACTATGACTTTCAAGTAAAGAAATAAAATTTTTTAAAGGAGGGAAGGAAGGAAGCTGCAACCCTGGGCTCAGAGGAGCGCGGAGCCCCCGCAGGAGAGCGCCCGAGTCAGGGCTCGCAGGTGACGGCTGCAGGTACGGCTTCTGGCTCCCGGCCCTCAGCCCTGTCCCCAGTCCTTGCCACCATGGCCCCTGCATGCTGCCTCCCTGGGAGGCAACTCTGCCTTCTGCTGTCCCCTTTACTTGTGGCAGGCAAGGAAAACTCCCCCAGCAGCCTGCCCGAGGCTGATCGTTTGGTGACGTGCCAAGTGGACACACCCCTGGTGCTGCTGGCACGGGGACGGAGCCCTGCCGCACAGCACACACTGGGGGGTCGGGTGGTCCAGGAGCCTGGGGCGGGGTGCCAGGGCCTCCTCCCTGCACCTGCTGTGGCTGCGTCGTGCCCTGCAGAGCCCACGTCGAAATCTAAAGGCGAGAGAAGCCGACTGGAAGGTGGTGCGACCCTAAGAGATGATCAGGTTGGGCGGGTGGATGAATGGGTTCATGCATGCGGGAGCTGGCTGGGTAAAGCGAGTCCACCCCCTGCGCCCCGTCCCCTGTCTGCCACGCTGGGACGCAGCACGAGGCCTTCAGCAGGTGGCCTGATGGGCGCTGCCAGCCTCCCGCCATCACTAGATACAGCTCTTCCTCTATAAAGACCCCGTCTCTGGTCTTCTGTTACAGCCACGGAAAGTGGACCACGACACAGCAAATAGTCCAAGCTAGAGAGAGTGCCCATCCATCGGCTGGCTTCCCACAGGCTCACACAGCCCAGGCCGGGCCAGGTCAAAGCTGGGAGTGTGGGACTCGATCCAGCTCTGACGAGGGTGCCAGGAACCCAGTCACTGCCTTCTACCGTGCGCATTAGCAGGGAGCTGGAGGCAGGGGGTGCAGCGGGGAATTGAACCCAGGCACTGCCGGGTTCGCTTTACCACAGCTGTGTGCAGGTGGTGTGGCTTGAGCGCAAAGGGTCTCTTGCTCCCCTTTCTCCATCCTGGACACCCCAACCCTTGCTATAAAAGCCACAGCTGGGGCAGATCTGTGACGTAATGGGTAAAGCCGCCACTTGCGATGTCAGCATCCCATATGGGCACTGGTTTAAGTCCCAGCTGCTCTACTTTCGATCCAGCTCTCTGCTTTGGCCTGGGAAGCAGTGGAAGATGACCCAAGTCCTTGGGCACCTGCACCCATGTGGGAGACCTGGAAGAAGCTCCTGGTTCCTGGCTTTGGGTCAGCCCAGCTCCAGCCATTGCAGCCATCTGAGGAGTGAACCAGGGATGGAAGACCTCTCTCTCTCTCTCTGTCTCTCTGTCTCTCCCTCTCTCCCTTTCTCTCCCTGCCTCTGCCTTTCTATAACTCTGCCTTTCAAATAAATAAATAATTTTTTAAAAAAGCCACTGCTTGGGGAGGCTCCCTTTTGTAGGGAACTCGACTTCCCACTGTCCCCTTACCTGTCACTAAGGAACGCTGTCCTCTGAGCACCCGCAGTGGGCGAACCCTTCGTGTCCACTAACAGGTGGCCCAGGGCCCTGGGGTGAGCAGGAAAATCAAGGGCCCAGAGCTGACCTCCCAGGGGCCAGGCCAGGCCAGGGCCAATCCTCTTTGGGCCTTGAGGCCTGGGAGCAGCACCAGCCTTCTGGGTTAACCCTTTAGTGCCCGGGGCCCAAAATGTAACCATGCGGTGGACTCCACCCCGCGTGGGGCAGCGAGTCCTTGGGGCAACGGGCAGCTTAGGCAGGGGCCGCTGAGTGGGTGCCTGTCCTAGCGGTCCACGTGTTAACCGCCGAATCCCCCCACTCTCCCTCTGAGCTGGGTACCGCACTGGGCGTCCGCTGTTAGTGGGAAATGGGTATTGTGGAGATAGGAGACATCGATGCAAATCTTCGTGTTCCCAAGTAAACTTATGTCTTCTCAAAGTTATCTTCACTTTATTTGAGAGCGAAAGACAGAGGGCTCTCCTGCCGATTCATTCCCCCAGTGCCCGCGACACTGGGCTGGGGCTGGAGCCTGGAGCCAGGAAGGCAGGAAGGCGGGGCTGGGTCCAGGCCTCCCAGGTGAGTGGCCGTCCCGCGGCCCCCACCCCGTGGTCTGATTAGCAGGAAGCTGGGGGCAGGAGCCAGGCCGGGGGGGACGTCTGTGTCTGCGCCATGCCCCCATCTCTGTTCCGGGTCCCTGGGGGCAGGAGCCAGGCCGGGGGGGACGTCTGTGTCTGCGCCGTGCCCCCATCTCTGTTCCGGGTCCCTGGGGGCAGGAGCCAGGCCGGGGGGGACGTCTGTGTCTGCGCCGTGCCCCCATCTCTGTTCCGGGTCCCTGGGGGCGGGAGTCAGGCCGGGCGGGACGTCTGCGCCCTCATCGCCCGGGCCGTGCACCGGCGGAAGTGCTTTGTGTGACGATTCTCTCAGGTGAGGAGAGGGGCACAGGGGCTTGAATTTGCCCGAAGTCTCAGCTCCCACGGGAGGTCGGCGGCAGCCGCGGCCGGCGATTCAAACAGAGGCTCCGGGGGCTGCCTCTCAGCCACACCTCCCGGCACGACGGCTCCACGGTGTCCACCGCGCGCCCGCGTTCGCACACCACGCTGTGCCCCACAACAATGCAAACGCTCCCGGTTAATAAAAAACTTTTTAAAAAAATTAATAAAAACAGAGGCGGCTTTGGCTTAGCAGTGAGGAGACCCTGAGTGCGAAGCCGCCGCAGGAGGCCTTCTGGAACATTCCCTGAGACTAGCGGTGCGGAGGAAGCTGTCCCGCCTGCCCCTCCTGCCCGCGTCCTGCTCTTGGCCACACACCCGGGTCGGCTATGTTAATGCCTTTAGGTGACTTAAGGTGACTTTGATGGTGAAGGCCCGGGGTTTGGGCCCTGCTGGGTCCGTCTGGTGGGGAGGGGGTGGTGGGCCTTTCTACTGAGGTCAGCGACAGGGGTGGCCCTGCTCCTGGACAGCTGCAGACACTGAGGTGCCGGCCACCGTCTCTGGCGAGGCTTCCAGGTGTCTCCCCTAAAACCCTACCCCGAACCCTTACCCGCTAGGGCCCGGCCTCCGGGCGGTAGACCACGAGGGGAGACCCTGCGATCCGACGGAAGGGAGGCAGCGAGGCCCTGTCCTGCCTGGGCCCGGGGGCAGCGCCGGGGAGAGGCTCGGCCGCGCGGCGCGAAGGGAGTGGGCGCGGAGTGAGCGCCCAGCTGACGGCGGCTCGGGTACAGCAGCCCCCGGACGACACGCATGTCGCACGCGTCCCCGCCGTCGCTGCGAGAATTCGCAGAAGAGCCGCTGGGCCCCAGCCCACGAAGGAGCTGCTTCACGTCCCGGGCGAGGGACGGGGACGGCGGGAGCCGGCGGGGAGCGGAGCGCCGTAAAGAAGCTAAGAACGCACCGAGGCTTTTATAGCAAGCGCTAGGGGCGTGTCCAGGGCTAGGGGCGTGTCCAGCGCTAGGGGCGTGTCCAGGGCTGGGGGCGTGTCCAGGGCTAGGGGCGTGTCCAGGATGTAGAAGACCCAAGAGCAGGACCTGGACGCCCCTCCCGATTGCAAACAGGACTCAGGAGTTAAGCGGCTGCCCGTCATGGGGGCAGCCCGTGTTGGAGTTGCAGGTTCGAGACCCGGCCACTCTGCTTCCGGCCCAGCTCCCCGCTAATGTGCCTGGGCAGGCAGTGGAGGACGGCCTGGGTGCTTGGGTCCCCGCCACCCATGTGGGAGACCCGGGGGGGATTCCAGGCTCCTGGCTTCTGCCTGGCTCAGTCCTGGCTGTTGCAGGCATTTGTGGAGTGAGCCAGTGGATGGAAGATTTTTTCTGTTTCTCTCTGTGTGTCATCCTGCCTTTCTAATCGATAGAATAAACCTTTCAAAAGATCCTGCGTCTTGGAGCTTTCGCCGTTCCTTGCTTGGGGCGGTGGGTGGGGTGGGTGGGGTGGCGAGCTTTGCCGAATGGCCTCTGAAAAGCCAGCTGAAGCCAGTGGGCTGGGGCAGACGCCTGCACGGTCCCCGGCCGCGCTCGCCTCCGTCCTGCGCTCTGGGCTCCTGGCGTCCACGCTGCCCCAGCAGCAGGAAGCCCCGGGAAGCTGGTTCCTGGGATCGCCGGGACTCCCTGTGTCCATTCCTTTGGTTAAAAAAGACATGCTTCATTTATTCCCTTTTTATTTATTTGAAAGAGAGAGAGAGCACGCGTTTCCATCTATGCTTCACTCCCCAAATGCTTGCAGCAGGTAGGGCTGAGCCAGGCGGAAGCCAGGAGCCCGGTCTCCACCTGGGTCCCCCCTCCGTGGGTGGCAGGGACCCAAGCACTTGGGCGTCACCCCCGCCTCCGCCTGGGCCTTGGCTCCACCCCCTCGTGCTCCCCGTTGGCTCTTTCTGCCAAGGCCACAGTCGGTGCCAGGAGCCAGTGTTCCTGTCGCATCAACTTCGTACCCGTTCCAGCCCCTGTTACGAGCGAGTGGCTTTGGGCTGGGCCCCAGCACCCTGTCCCGTGTGACGGGCACATGGGCGCGGGTTCCCCAGCGAGGCGGTGCGGTGGCTGAGCCCCACACACGGCCCGGGATGGCGCCAGCCCGCCCGCGTCCCCCCCCCCCCCCGACTCTGCCGGCGCGCCCCCACCGCCCCGCCCCTCCTGGGTGGGTTAAGAAGCGGGCTGGGGTGGGGGCTGGGAGGCTGTCCCCGGTCCCGCTCCCAAGCTCTGCCCCGTGTGGGAGGTCTCTGAGCGCCAGAAGCTTTCTGAGTTCCAGCTGTATCTGGAAGCCCCCAGCCGCCGCCAGACCTGGGAAGGAAAAGACCTCGGAGTGGGTGGGGCCCTAGGAGCTGCACCTGGGAGGCAGGAAGTGGGGTGGGGAGGGAAGCCAGGGGGCGGGGGCTCAGAACGAGCACCCCGAGGAGTTACGGAGTTAAGAGGTAGACGGATAGAGGTCTTCCGTCCACTGGTTTACTCCCCAGATGGCTGCTTGCGCTCTCTGACTGCTCGGAGCAGGTGCACCGGCTGCATTTGTCTCCTCGCCACCTGTGGTGAAGGGCCCTCTGGGCTCCTGCCTGGTAACTGAAGTTGCCGGCGGCACCGAGCCGAGGTGGCTGCTGGTGTGGGTGCCCTCTCCGGGTCTCCCCAGGCCCCCCCCCCTCGGGCTGCCTTTGGCGAGGAGGGCCTTGCAGAATCAGGGTCTGTGAGCCACACCTGTTCCGTCTCTCTGGTCTACCTTGCTCTCCTGCACCCGGACTGTGGGCTTGGGGCACTGGGCTCCATGCCCAAGGGGTCTCCACTGGCCCATGCCCCGTCCCTCCTCCTTCCCCCTGTTGTGGGATTTCCGCCAGGAATTTCGGCCTGGTGCCCTGCACCTTCACCGCCTGGAACGGGAGCCGCGCTGGGACCGGCCTCCGATCCCTTTCCGGCATCAACAACTCCAGCCCCACCGGCTCCCAGCGCCCTGCTGAGCCTCCCGGGCTGCCTTTCAGGGCAGTCTCTGCACGGGTCTCCACCAGTGAGAACACTTGGCACCGTCTGGGGACCCTTTGGGCTTGTCACCACTAGGGCCATGCTCCTGGCCAGCAGCGGGCAGCCCCAGCGACGGTGCTCGGCACCCACGGGGCACAGGTCGGCCCCCGCGGCCAAGAAGGGGCCGGCCCCACATGGCAGTGGTGCTGAAGTCAGCGGATTCAGCTCTGTCTGATGGCAACAGAAGGAGAAAATCCAGAAAAGCGAAAAACACACACACACACACACACACACACACACAAATCACAGAAACCCCAAAGAAACCTTCCGTATAGCCCTGCCACGTTGCAGGAGCTGTCGCTGGAGAGAGCAGGTGAGCGGTGTTTGTGTCGCGGGAACATTCTGGCGGTTTCGGGGCTGCCCCAGCCGCGGGTCTGGGGCCTCGGTTTGTGGAGTGCTGTGCCCAAGCGGGCCTCGGCCCAGCTGGGTGGGCTTCCTGGCAGGGGCGTCCCCAGGAGGTGGCCTGGGCGGAGAGGTGGCGCCGGGCGCCTGGTTTGTCTCGGGCTAGTGGCTCTGTGTCTTTCCCGTCAAACTGTGAGGACCTGGGTGTGTGCTCGGCTCTGCTGCCCCGACGTCGCCCAGCTGCCGGCAGCCCAGTGGACGCCTGGTTCTACAGCCAGTTACGGGACAGAACCCAGCAGGTTAGCTTGGGTGGACGCACAGGGCTTGCATTCTGCGTTCGGTGGGTGTCCCAGGGCGGGGCTCACCTGGAGCCCAGGTGCGCTCTCCGTGAAGCTCCGTCTCCCGTGTGCCCCCGCGAGACCTGGGACAGAGATGCCATCTCCTGGGGTAGACACCTGCCTGCCTGGGTTCCCCGTGGAGAGGCAGTGGGTGCCAGCAGCAGACGCTGGCCCAGGGCCGTGCAGTGCTACGTGTCTGAGCCTGGGGCTTCTGGCTGCCAGCCAGTGGGGGGCCTCATTGCCCATGGCTCCCAGGTCCGAGCCAGCCCTACTGAGACCCACGCGTGGCAGGCTCCCTACACACAGGCACTGGGGGCCTCCAGTGCTATTCTGGGGCCATGACCTTGCAATCCCCAGGGGATTTCAAACACAGGCAGGGTGGAAATCCACAGAGCAGACATGGCTCCAGGGAGGGCCAGATGGCTGGGGCCCAAGGGCACGGGTCTGTCCCCTGTTCTCACAGAGAAAGAGGCAGCATGGACCCGGCGGCCAGGCTGCTGTGGCCCCTCCCGCCTCGCCCTCGCAGGCACCTGCGGGCTGCACGTGTGATGCATTTGACCTTTCTCCTCTTGCCAGCTCCAAGCCGGCCAGGATGCAGCCGTGGTCCCCAGGGTCTGCCTGATATCGACGAGACCCTCCCAGAGGGGACGGGCCCTGGGCACGGCTGACCCGAGGCGGGGAGACCTGCGGTTCTGGGGCAGCTACACCTGCCGCTCGGCTGCTCGGGCCGAGTAGCGATGGCAGAGGCAGGAGCGAGGGCTCAGAGAGGCGGTGTGTGCTCTTGCGAGCTGCACGGTGGCAGGTGTCCCAGCGTGAGGCTGGGCTGTCGGCAGCGATGGGAAACAGGGCTCCTTCTCAATGGCCCCTTGGAAATTTTATTTTAATTACCACCACCCAGCCCCAGGCCGAGGGGTCGGAAAGAAAGACTCCGTCACAATGGCTCCCCCTCCCCCTCTGTCAGTATTGAAATACTGACAGCGTCCGTTGACGCCGTCATTCCGGGTGTTTACTAACGGGCGTTCTCTCCTTCGGTTCCTGGGGGCCCGGGGTCCCCCCGACACACGCCCTGGAGGTTCCCCCCTCTTCACTGATGTCCCCCCCCAAGGGGCGGCCTGGCTTCTCCTGCATTTGTGGCCTGGATCGAGGCTGCAGACGAAGACGGGGACAGATAAGACGATGCCCAGGAGGGGACCAGGGATGTGGTTTCCTAGGTAACGGCGAAGTCACGCCAGGCCCCTGGTTCCTGTCCTGTGAAATCGGACGCTGTCGCCGGCTCACATGCTCGCCCCCTGGGGAGGCCGCGGGCTGGGGGAGCCTGGGGGTGGCGGGGCCTGCCCTGCCCTGGTGACAGTGTCCGTGCTGCGGGACGACGTTGATCGCGTGTTCCGTTCTCTGCCTCACGCCTGCCACCTTCCACCTCTTAGGAGGTCCTCAGACAGCCCCTGGCCACCAAGCGCCCCTCAGTGGCCTGGAGCTTGGGGTCCCTGGGGCAGCCCTGCCATGTCACCCCCCGTGTGACCCTGCATTTAGCTCTCTGTGTGTACAAGGGGTCCACTCGGCGCCAGCAGCCGGGGAGCCGGGCGTGTCCGAGCTCTGTCTGGGGCGGGGCTGGCCGTGGGTCTCAGCGGTGCAGGTTCGGTGGGCGCAGGGAAGCCGAGCTGCGCTGGGTCTTTGCCATTTTCCCTGGTGCTGGACAGATGCCATTTGCTCCTCAATGGTGTCTGATGGCCCCTGGCCGGTGGACCCGTGGAGGAAATGCCTGTAAACAGGACGTCCTCTGAGCCAGGAAAACATGGCTGAGACACCCCAGGATTCCAGAAAGTTTGTGGAAAATGCCATTCAAGGAGAAGCTCATTTTGGTGCCAAACAATGTCTGGAAGCCATGCATAGCTTCTCCACTTTTGTCACGAGCTCCTTGAAGGACGCTCGCGTCCCCACAATGGCCGAGTCGCTTACCCGGCCCAGCAGGTGCTCGCCCGCGCGGGGAGGGACCTTACCACGCACAGCCGTGGCGCCTCCTGGGCCCTGGCTAAGAGGGGTACCGGGCGAGGGCCAGGCTGGTTCTGGCCCGCATGTGGCTTGGTTTGCAGGAAGGCAGGGTCACGCGGAAACTGGATGCAGGGACCGCCTGCCATGGGCACCCTTCCTCACCCGGCTGCCGTGGTTCCTGGCTGCCCCTGTCACTTCCCCTCCCACGTGTGCACACATCAGCCCCCTTGATGGTCTCCTCTCCTGGGACAGTGTGTCCTGGAGTGGCCTTGTCACGTGGGAGGCTGTGCTGGGGGCCTCGCTCTCTGCAGCTGAGCTCCCCCTAGGGGCGTGGGGGGGCAGCACAGCCTGGGGGTCCAGGCTCAGGGATGTGTGACCACCGGCAAGGGACCTGCTTCTGTGAGCTAACATGTTTTGCTTTGAAAAGTCGACACATACACATACACACACACGCACACACACACACACGAGAGAGAGAGAGAGAGAGAGAGAGAGAGAGAATCTTCCATCCACTGGTTCACTCCCCAAATGGTTGCAACAGCCGGGACTGGGCCAGGCCAAAGCCTGGAGCCCAGAGCTCCATCCGGGTCACCCACCTGGGTGGCAGGAGCCCAAGCACTCGTGCCGTCTTCTGCTGCCTTCCCAGGCACATTAGCAGGAGCCGGATCAGACCCAGAGCAGCCGGGATTGGAACCGGAGCTCAGGTAGGGGATGCTGGCGTTGCCTGCCCCAGTGGGCAGGGGACGCTCACTACAGCCACAGTGGACAGGGGACGCTCACGGTGGCCCAGTGGACAGGGGACGCTCACTACAGCCCCAGTGGACAGGGGACGCTCACTACAGCCGCAGTGGACAGGGGACGCTCACGGTGGCCCAGTGGACAGGGGACGCTCACTACAGCCCCAGTGGGCAGGGGACGCTCACTACAGCCACAGTGGACAGGGGACGCTCACGGTGGCCCAGTGGACAGGGGACGCTCACTACAGCCCCAGTGGACAGGGGACGCTCACTACAGCCGCAGTGGACAGGGGACGCTCACGGTGGCCCAGTGGACAGGGGACGCTCACTACAGCCGCAGTGGGCAGGGGACGCTCACGGTGGCCCAGTGGACAGGGGACGCTCACTACAGCCTCAGTGGACAGGGGACGCTCACGGTGGCCCAGTGGACAGGGGACGCTCACTACAGCCCCAGTGGACAGGGGACGCTCACTACAGCCGCAGTGGACAAGGGACGCTCACTACAGCCCGTGGACAGAGGACGCTCACGGTGGCCCAGTGGTGCTGGTGGTGGCAGTTGGGATTCCTTCCCCAATCTGCGTCACCGTCACTCCCGCAGGTTCTACACGCAGCCGGGTCTGGCTCCAGGGCAGCAGGGAACCCGGCCCCGCCCTGGGTGGACGCCCCTCCCCCACTTCCACAGGGGCCTGGCCGAGCTCGGGACCACCCAGTGTGCTCACCCCGGAATGCCCCCACCATGCCGGGGTCTCCTGCGGCTTCCGGGGCACATCACGGCTGCCCCCTATCTTGGGATCCGGGGGCCGGGGCTCTGCAGCCTCTCTCCGAGGTCCCGGGGTCTCTGCTGAGGTCCCCCGGGGACTCCTGGCCCCAGCACCCCTCCCCGTGTTTGGGTTTTTACCGACTGTTTTGGGGACACCTCAGCCAATCACAGTGGCCCCCTGGAGACAAGCGGCGGGAATCTGGCTTCTGTCCCGGACTGGAAATGCCGAGGGATTCAGCCGACTCCCTGTGGCAACACTGAGTGACCCAGGGGCCACCTCCTGCTCCAGGCCCCTCCTCGTGGAGCGCCCTCCTCGTCCTCCTCCCCAGGCTCTTCCGCCCCGGGGCAGGGGGGAGGAGCAGCCCTTTCCACCTCTTCTCTCTGACCCGGAACCCCGCTCGCGGCTTCCGCCTGGCACCTTTCGGTTCTGCCCCAGTAACCTGAGACGGAGACGGCACCACTGTGGCGCCCATTCCACAGGTGCGGCAGCTGAGGCTCGGGTCCCATCCGGGTAACCTTACAGGGGCTGACTGATTAGGACCTTAGATTCTGTTTTCCCTTCGGACAAAGGCAAAGCCTGGTTAAATGCAGAGACAAAGAACACGAGAGCCGCTGCCCCTCCCACCCAGAGACAAATGGGGGGCGGGGGGCGGGGGTCTGCTCTTTGCCGGGCAGCAGAGGGAAGCCGGTGCCACGCAGAGGGTGCAGGAAGCAGCCGAGCCCACCAGCCGGCGGTGGGGCCTCTCACACAACACTGCCCCCTCCTCCTTTTCTTTTACATTTTTATTTATGGATTTGAAAGGCCAGGTGACAGGAAGAGAGGGAGAGAGAGAGAGAGAAAGCTCTTTCATTTTTCTGGTTCATTCTCCAGATGTCCTCCGTGGCCAGTACCGGGTCAGGCTGAAGCCAGGCATCCAGGACTTCACCCAGGTCTCCCCGACGGGGGCGGGGACCCCAGTGGACTCCGGCCGACAGCCTCTGCCCCCAGCAGGAGGCTGGGCACTCTGATGGGATGCAGCGTCCTGAGGGGCGACTTCCCCACCACGCCCCAGTGCCCGCCGGGCCACGGCCCCCTTGCTGGGCATCACGTGAGTGCCCGGGGGTGGTGGGAGATCTGGCTCTGACGGCTTTTACCGCAGCCCCACTGTGGCGGTACCCTATTGCCCCGCTAGTCCAAGAATCCGTGGGCCTCCTAAGTGCATTAGTCATTCGTAAGGTCAGGGCTGTAGTCCCCGCTCCGCTCCCGCGCGATCCCGCCTCTTCCTCTCCCACAGGGGGCACTGCATTTCCACAGGGGACAAAGGACTGGAACCACAGCAGGTGGGCGCGGCCATGCTGGGCCCCTCCTCCTGCCGCCCAGCTGTGCAGCTGCGGGGTGGGGGTCTGGGAGGGAGCACCCCGGCTCCCGGGGCCTGCGGGTGCTATTAGGAGCAGGCGCTTGTTCCTCCCGCCAGGCATCCCTTGTGCGGGAAGGCTGAGCCCGGTGAGCTCATGTCAGAGAGACTGCGGGCGTTGCTGGGTGCTCCCGCCCCGCCTCCCACCCGGGCACCGTCCTCCGCGTCCCTGCCCTTTGAACTGAGCTCTTTCTTCTTGGACTTGGCCTCGCAGGATTAGGAGGACGGGAGGGAGAGGGGGCGAGGGCAGCCAGGGGCAGCGGCGGCCGCCAGCGGGAGCGTGATTTCTCCGTGGTTGGTGTCTCGGTCCTCTCCCGGGAACTGAGCCTGGCTGTCGGGGCACGGGGAGCAGGGTTTCGGCTGGTTCTTCGGGAACCTTCCCAGAGCAGACGCGATGGCCCGGGTATTCGGGGAGCGATGTGTCCACAGCTGGGGCACCAAGGGGCTTTCCTCCCCAACCCCGTCCGTGAGCTTTCTGGGGTCTTTCTTTCTTTCTTTTTAAGACTTATTTATTTATTTGAAAGTCAGAGTCACACAGAGGGAGGAGAGGCAGAGAGAGAGAGAGAGAGAGAGAGAGAGAGAGGTGTCTTCCATCCGATGGTTCACTCCCCAGTTGGCCGCAACGGCCGGAACTGCACTGATCGGAAGCCAGGAGCCAGGAGCTTCTCCCGGGTCTCCCACGCAGGTGCAGCGCCCAAGCACCTGGGCCGTCCTCCACTGCTTTCCCAGGCCACAGCAGAGAGCTGGACCGGAAGTGGAGCAGCCGGGACTCGAACCGGTGCTCATACGGGATGCCGGCGCTTCAGGCCAGGGTGTTAACCCGCTGCGCCACAGCGCCGGCGCCTCTGGTTTCTTTTTAACCAACAAACGTGCAGCAAAGCACTCGGCAGTGACGGCGGGGTGAATGAGGGACGGCTCTGGAGAGAACGGAGACGCCATTTTGGGCGTGCTAGCCGAGGGCGCGCCTAGGTCGCTGGGAGACATGGCGGCCACAGGGCGCGCCGGGGCTGGATCCAGTCTCTCCAAGGCTCGCGGCCTGTCGGCGACCGCGCTTGCCCCTGCGGGGTCGCCGAGTTTCTCCCCAGCCCGGGGGCCGGCCCCGATGGGGGGCCATCGGGCGGGAGTCGCTCCTCAGGGGGTGGGGCTTCAGGTCCCGGAAGGGCCCGCCCCCTTCTCTACTTCCGGGTCGACGCGTGAACCTCCCTGCGCATGCGTTCAACCACGTGCCGCGGAGCCCTCACCACAGTCCGCATCCTCGCTGCGTCCGGGTTTCAGGGTCCAGCGCTGCGGGCCGAGCGCGCTGCCCCGGGCGTGTCGCCGCCCCCGTAGCCCCCGCTGGCGGTGCGGAGCGGCCTCCCTTCCGGAAGTCGGCCTTCGGCCCAGGCGCTCGCTGGTGTCGGGGCGCGCCTCTCCGCTGTGGGCGCCCCCGTCGTCCGTGGCTGGGCTGTGGCCCCACGGCCTGCTGAGGCTGTGAGGCCCCCCGAAAAGGACGGGCCGCCCGAGGCGCGCAGTGGTGCGGGGGCAGGATGGCGGGGACTGTTGTCCGGGGGGCCGTGCCGGAGCAGCCTCCTTGACCTTGTGCGAGCGTGGAGGACACACGGGGGACGCCCGCGCGCAGCACCTCCTCCGGGGAGCTGCTTTCTGCTCTTAGAAAATAATCCGGGGCGGGCGCTGTGGCGCAGCCGGTTTGGCTTCTGCACCCTGTACGGCGGCCGGTTCGAGTCCCGGCTGCTCTGCCGCAGGGCGGGGGCGGGGAGAGCTCGGGACGCCCGCGGTGGCCGGGGCTGGTTCGGGTGAAGCCCGCTTCGTGCGGGCACAGGGCCCAGGCGCGGCACTGGCACCTGCTGCCTCCCGGGGTGGAGGCTGGGACTCCAGGGTGAGAGGGGGCGGCTTCCCCACCAGACCCTCCAGGAAGCCTCGCCCTTCCGCGTGGCCGCGCTGCCCCTCGTGTGGTCCCCACAGGGGTGCGTGAGGCGGTGCCTCGGCTGTCGCCCGGTGCTGTGTTCTGAGGTCCCGACTCAGCCGCTTGGAACAGCAGTGCTTGGTCCTTGAGGCCCAGGCGGGCTGGGGCTTGGCGGAGGCAGCGTGGGCGGCTCTCGGGGTGCTGGGCCAGCTCAGCTGCACCTGCCCCCCCCCCAACAAGTGGGTGAGCTGGGGCCGTTCAGTGCGGGGGCGGGGCCGAGTGCCTGCCCGTCTCCGCCGCTCTGCCTCCCACCCAGCTCCCTGCCGGTGTGGTCGGAAGCCCGTGAAGATGGTCCAGATGCGTGGGTCCCTGCCACCCACGTGGGAGGCTTTAAAAACGTGGCGTAGAACCCACACAACCCCCCTGTGTACTTCTTCCGGTTACTACAGTGCCCAGCACCATGCACGACAAGAATAAAAGGAGAAAATGATTTTTTCTGCTTGTGGTCGGTGGCCGGTCACGGGGCGGAGGCCACTCGCCGCCTGGGCTGGCGTTAGCCGGCAGGTAGCCGGTGGTCAGGACGCCCCGCCCCCGCGGGTGTCGGGGTTCCGCCCACTCCACTCCCGACTCCAGCTTCCGCCAGGGGGCGCCCTGGGAGGCTGGGGCCCTAGCGACTGCGTGGGAGACCCGAACCGAGACCCAGCCCGGGACTGGGCCTGGAGCTCTGCCCGGGGCGCAGATCGGCGAACAGCCAGGGGGCCGAGGCTGCAGGCCCCGTCGCCCCTCGAGTGCTGGGCCTGGGCCAGCGCGCGCGGGCTCCCCTGGGGCTCGGCTCCCACCCCCCTCCCCCTCAGGTGCACTTCACCCCCTTTCGTCCCCAGCTGCATTTTGGTGGAAACCAAAGCGCCACCCCCGGGATCCCGCGGCGATTGGGGGGAGTGGAGGCTCAGCCTGCAGCCCCCGCAGCCGCTCCCCTCACCCTGCGCTGGGTCCCGCCACAACGTGCATTTCACTCCCGAGACCCTGTGACGGCGTTTAAAAGCTGCCAGAAAATGGGGTGGAAAGATCCGTTTATTTTGGTGCAAAGATTTGTTGAAATCCACGCATGGTTTTTTCTTTCCTGACGCACATTTCCCACAAGTCCTCGTATGCGTGAACTTCCAAATGTATTGCACCAGAGTGAACATCTGTCAACATTGTTTAAAGATTTCATTTTTAAAGGCAGAGAGAGGGAGAGACAGACATCTCCCGGCCGCTGGTCCACCCCCCAGATGGCCACAACCCTGGGGCCGGGCCAGGCTGAAGACTTAACCTGGACTTAAGCCGGGGTTAACTTGGGCTTCCCCGGGACCAGAGGGATTCAGGTACGTGCTTGGGCCACGCCTACACCTCCCAGGGTGTCTCAGCTGGGTGGGAAGCGGAACGGCTGGGGCTCGAACCCAGGCTCTCAGAACAGGAGCCAGCACCCCAATGGGTGAGTGGACTGAGCTGTGGGCCTCCCCGGCTGCTTCCGGAGGGGTCCTGGTAGCTGCCCCAGGTGGCCCTCCGGGGCCCCTCCTCTCGGCCCCACCGCTGTGTCTGCAGGAGGCTGGCTGTGCACTGACTCCCAGCTCGGCTCCTGACCCGCAGGGCCCCAGGGACCACCTTGATGGACTGGGCCAGCGTCCCCAGGGCTTGGCCGAGAGGGACATCCTCTCCCCTTTCTCAGTTTTCCCGAGCCTTTTTATGAGAATCAAGCAGACACCAGGCCCAAGTGGATTGAGTCTCAGAATGTTCGAGAAATCGACCCACCCCCGCCTAGTCAGAGGAGGGGCCGGGGTGGACACCTTGGCTGGCAGGAGCCAGGGCGCTTCCTCCAGGAGGGCAGAGGCCGGTGGGCGGGGCTCCTGGCGCCCCCAGCCGAGTCCCTTTGTTGCCCAGCGTGTCTGGGCCCTGCCCGTTGTGTCCTTCGCTGTCCGGCGTCGTGTCCCCAGTCCCAGCCCTGCCCCGTTCCCTGCCCTGTGTCCTGCGCTCCTGGCCCGTCGAGTGGCTTTCCCCAGGTGGCCACTAGATGGCGCGCTCCGCCACGCCGTCCCTCCGCCTGGCTGCCTTGGGGGCCAGGTGGGGCGAGCCCTGGCCTCCGGGTCTATGGATTTGGGGCGCAGGAACGGGAGGAGGGCCTGTTGAGCAGGGTTAGAGGTGCGGGAGCGGGGAGCGGGAGTCCCATGCGGCTCCGCACTGCAGCCGTGAGGACCAGCCTCCGCTCTTCTGCTTTCTTGTTTAGCGTTAAGAAAACAGGTGTGGGCAGGCATTGCTCCCCAGGAGGCGAGAGCGCGCCCAGTGCCTGGCACGGGGTCACGGGGTCACGGGGTGGACTTTCTAGAGAGAGGGCAGGGTGGCCTGTGAGCGCCCCCACCCCTCCCTTCCAGGCAGTCGCAGGGGCTGACGTCTTCTGGAGATGGCAGGTGTCCAGCACCTGGGGAAGTGCTGGAGGGGTGACAGGCACCAGGGACAGAGACACGGCGATCGGTGGGCCAGCCTCAGGCCCCAGAGGTGGGGACACGTGTGTGCCCCGCGTGGTGTCTGTGCTGGGGTTGGGGACACGCGTGTGCCCCGCGTGGTGCCTGTGCTGGGGTTGGGGACACGCGTGTGCCCCAGGTGGTGCCTGTGCTGGGGTTGGGGACACGTGAATCCTGTTTTTAGATGCTCTTGGATCCCCACCAACCTCCTTTCCGGAGACCCGGCCCCTCCTCTGCAGGATGGATCCACCAGGGACCGCCCGGAGCCGGTGACTGGCTGCCCCTCGGCTCAGGGTGGGCCACTGTCCCGCTGGCGCCCAGGGTCCCCGTGTCTCATGGGCTGGGCTTCCACTGAGCCCACGCCTGACTGTTGGAACGTGTCCTGTTGCCCGTGACACACACCAGAGAGAGGCCGGGTCAGTTAGAAGGATGAGGGCCTCTGGTCCAAGGCCGGGGGCCACCAGAGTGCCACAGCGGCCCCGGGCGGCTCGTGACGAGAGCCAGCCACGCCAGTGTTCTCGGCAGACGTGTTCACCCGCTGACCATCCATCGCGTGGGTGGGCCCCTCCGTTCCTGACAGCAGAGCCATGACTCTCTCAGAGCTCCCGCCTGGCCCCACCTCCTCGCCTCTCCTGCAGGGGTTCATTTTCTTAGTGAGTTTCCGTGGAGAAGCCGTGTTCACACCACGGCGGCGTCTGGGCCCTCGCCCCTTCCCTGTCCTGCTGCCCCGCGTCCTGGGCGCTGTCCAGCCGAGCCTCCCCAGGAAGGGGCTGTCAGGGGGCCTTTGCTTCCAGACCACCGAAGCTGGGGAGTGCCAGCAGTGATGCCCGCAGGCCGCCCCCAGGCTGGGCTGGGGCGGGGGGTGCCTCGCTGGCCGCTGCTGACCAGGATCCCGTCCCCGAGGGGCCCCAGCGTGAGAAGGCAGAGCGGCTGCTGAGACCGGCACCCGGGGTGACCTGGGCGAGGACTTGGGAACAGAGACCCCCGGCTCATGTGACATCCCTGGGGCTGCAGAGGTGGGGGTGGGGGCGGGGAGGCTGAGGCTTTGGAGGGAGACAATGCCAAGCTCAAGGCTGGAGAGCAGCTGTCACACAAAGTCTGGGCCCAGCGGCGCTGAAGGAAACTCGTCCCTTCCACACTCAGAAGGCTGGATACCCAGCCGGGGGTCTCCCCGCAGAGCCAGGGCCCAGAGCCCCCAGACTCCCCCCATTCCCACTGGCAGATGGCCGTGCCCATGGGCTGCAGGCCTTACCTCCTGCACAAGCTTCCCACAGGCCCCCGCGCACCCTACCACCCCCTCCCGACCACCAGATGCAAAAGGGGCACGTCCCAGGGAGACCAGCTCGGGCCAGTGAGGGCGACCCCAGGATTCCTGCTCGGGGACCAGAGAGGGCGACCCCAGGATTCCTGCTCGGGGACCTGTGAGAGCAACCCCAGGATTCCTGCTCGGGGACCAGTGAGAGCGACCCCAGGATTCCTGCTCGGGCACCAGAGAGGGCGACCCCAGGATTCCTGCTTGGGGACCAGTGAGAGCGACCCCAGGATTCCTGCTCTGGGACAGGAGAGGGCAACCCCAGGATTCCTGCTCGGGGACCAGAGAGGGCGACCCCAGGATTCCTGCTCGGGGACCAGAGTGACCCCCAGGAGACCTGCTTGGGGATCAGAGAGGGTGACCCCAGGAGACCTGCTCAGGGACTGGAGAGGGCGACCCCATGGGGCCTGCTCAGGACAGGAGATGGTGACCCCCAGGGGATCTGCTCTGGGACCGGAGATGGCGACCCCAGGGGATCTGCTCTGGGACAGGAGAGGGTGACCCCAGGAGACCTGCTCGGGGACCAGAGAGGGCAACCCCATGGGACCTGCTCGGGGACCAGAGAGGGTGACCCCAGGGGACCTGCTGGGGGACAGGAGAGGGCGACCCCCAGAGGGGTGGCAGGAGCACGCCGATGGGCTCTTGGAGGGACTGGGAGGGCCACGCTCGGAAGGTTCTGGATCAAGCGAGGCTGGAAGGAGCCGGTACCAGATCTCGGCAGTCGGGGAGGGCACTGCTGCTTGGAGGCCTGCGATGGTGCCGGGAGGCAGCCCGGATTGGCACCGGGAGGTTCATGGAAGCTTGGAGAAGGGGCAGTGCGCAGTTCACAGTGGTGATGTCAAACAGCCCTGCAGGAAGATGGCCAGGGCTCGGGGCAGTGGGGGAATGGACCTTCGGTGGGGGGCAGGTGGAAGCCCCCTGGCTGGCCGCATTTTACCCAGATCCTAACAGGCCCGGTGAGGCGCGGTGGGCACAGCTGAGCAGCCCCACTGTGGCTGTCCTCGGCGGCTGAGCCAAAAATCCAGATCACGGGCAGGAGTCCGAGGATGTGGGCCAGGGAGGCCGTGAAGAGCGGTCAGGGCCCCGACCTGCCTGTGAGTGACGGCGCTGAGGGCTGGGCCGATGCCGTCTCTGGAGCCAGTTGGCCGGAAGAGGGGCGTGGCCGGGTCGCTCCTGCCCCCGCTCTCGGCTCTGGCGTCCTGCACTGCCTGGGTTCTGACCGCATGAAGGCCGGTGCAGCCTCAGCCTGGGACCACAGCCGCGAGCCAGGATGGACTTCATGTTTTAAATTTTCTTTTTATGTGTATTTATTTATTTGAAAGAGTTGCAGAGAGAGAGAGAGAGAGAGAGAGAGAGAGAGAGAGAGTTCTACCCACTGGTTCACTCCCCAGATGACCACAATGGTCAGCACTGGGCCAGGCTGAAGCCAGGAGCCAGGAGCTTCTTCCGGGTCTCCCATGCGGGTGCAGGGGCCCAAGCACTCGGGCCATCTTCCACTGCCTTCCCAGGCCACAGCAGAGAGCTGGATCGGAAGTAGATGTGGACCCGTGCCCATATGGGGTGCCAGCAGTGCAGGCGGCGGCCCCCTAGCCCCCTTTTTTATGCGGTCCCCAGTCTGTGGTGTTGTTATTGGCAACGGACAGTAGGTTCTGGACTAAGGCCGGAGGGCAGCACCTGTCTCGAGCAGTGTGTGCAGTGCAGAATGGCCCGAGGTTGGGGTGGCAGCGGGGGCCTGGTCTGCAGGGTGCCCGGGAGTGGCTGGTGGACGGGGCTCGGGGTGAGGTCCGGGCAGCCAGCGAGACAGCGCTGAATGTGTATGACCAAAACCGGACGGGAACGAATCAGCTGACAGTGACGGTCCCGCCCCCCGCCCCCCGGGGTCTGACTCTGAGCTGTTGTCAAAGTCGGAATCCGTCCCTGAGAGAGGGGCCCCCCAACCCCGCGGCAGGGCTGCAGGCTGGGACTCCCCAGTCCATCCCCTAAGGGACTGTGTGGCTCCCGGCGGCCACTGTGACCACGGCCACGACCTGGGCGTTCCGCGGAGTCGGGCCGGGCCGCGGTCAGCAGCTGGGTTGCTTCCGCAGGCCTCTGGGGAAGCTTCGCTCCCTGCTCCCCCTGGCTGCGGGCCGCTGGTGACGCCCCCTGCTCGCTCTGGCTGCGGGCCGCTGGTGGCGCCCCCTGCTCCCCCTGGCTGCGGGCCGCTGGTGGCGCCCCCTGGCTGCGGGCCGCTGGTGGCGCCCCCTGCTCCCCCTGGCTGCGGGCTGCTGGTGGCGCCCCCTGCTCCCCCTGGCTGCGGGCTGCTGGTGGCGCCCCCTGCTCCCCCTGGCTGCGGGCCGCTGGTGACACCCCCTGCTCCCCCTGGCTGCGGGCCGCTGGTGGCGCCCCCTGGCTGCGGGCCGCTGGTGGCGCCCCCTGCTCCCCCTGGCTGCGGGCTGCTGGTGGCGCCCCCTGCTCGCTCTGGCTGCGGGCCGCTGGTGGCGCCCCCTGGCTGCCGCCCAGCCTCCGCCCTCGCTTCCCGCAAAGTTCCCTTTGCCCGTGGCGTTGCTGTGTCCGTTGGCCCCCTCTGCAAGGCAGTGGGTAGGGCCCATCCTGGTGACGTCTTAGCTCCCTCATCTGCACAGCCCGGGCTTCTGAATGCGAGACCGCTCACGGCCCCGGGGTTAGGACTGCCTCCTCTGTGGGGGACACCCCTCAACCCGTTTGGGGGGGCTTGGCCATTTCCTCCCGCAGCCACACCCTGGGGAGAGGCACGGCTCGGGCTGGGGGCTCTGGGCAGTGCAGAGGTGGAATTGGGGGTGTAAGGGATTTGGGGGGTTGCACCTGGAAATGGGAACCGGGAGAGGGAGCAGGAGAGGGCTGCGAGGCCTGACACTGGAAAGAGAGTGTGTGGGGGAGGGGTGGCTGGGAGGCCCGGCAGGTGGCGTGAGAGCAGACACTGCCCACTGGTGCCAGGGGCCACTCTCCTGGGTGCCACCACCGTCTGGAGCTGCCTGGGGACGACGTGGCCTTGGTTCGGATGCTGAGGCTCCGCCGTGGAGGCGGCCGGCTCATGGCCCCGTGCTGGGCTCTCGCTCTCAAAGAGGGAGCCAGCGGAATGTCTCCAGGGCTGCCCCGAGGGGTGACTCAGCTCTTTCAAGGCCGCAGGACCTAGGCCGCAACTTGACCTTGACACCCGGGTGCCCAAGGGCCATCATGTGCAGGAGAGCGAGGCTGAATGGGGACCAGGTGACAAGCAGAGCCCTGGCTTAGGGCCCCCTGCCAAGGGCTTGGCGTGTGCCGAAACCACCGGGAGTCACTTCCCCAGAGGAGTGGATACCCAGGGCGCTGACGGGCCCGTGCTGGCCCTCTGACCTGGGACATGTGAGCTGCTGTGTTTGCCGAGGCCAGGTGGGAGCCCCCAGAATGGAGTTTGCTTCCCTCACCTCCTCCCCACTGCCCCCAGAAGGCAGTAAATCCAAGGCAGTCTTGTGTCTGCGACTTAGGCATGCAGGAGCAGGGGGTCTTAGCCCAGCTGCCGAGTTCCCAGTTGCCAGGGTGACGGCAGAGGGCGCGAGGGTGGAGTGGGGGGCGTTGCCTAACCGAGGCAGCTCCAATGCGGCTTCCGGGAAGCAGGGCAGCTTGGCACAGCCGCTTAGCGCACGCCGTGGGGCTGGCCCGTGCACTCCTGTGGCCCTGTCCCCGGGCTGTCCGTCTTTTCCTGCACCTGGCCTGTGCATTGCGCTGCTGGTCCCTGTGGGAGCCACGGCGGGTCCCTCGGCCCTGGACAGCGGCGGGTACACGGGAAGCCTCAGGGGACACGTGTGCTCCCGAGGGTCAGGGGACGCAGAAGGGTTCAGGGGCTGCCCCGTCGGGGGACTCCCAAGGCACCCCATGCTCCGGGCACGGGCGGCCGTGCTAACGTAAGGGGCGGGCCAGTGCACCTGTGCGTCCAGGGGCCTCCGCGGGTGTGGGGCAGCGTGTTGAGCACGTGACAACCATGCCTGGGCCCGTTTGTTCGGTGACACAGAGGCTGCGTGTCAGGAAGCAGCCGTGCCCAGGACACAGGCTCGCCAGGCCCTGTGGTGTTCCAGGTCCCCGTTACAGGAAAGGCCACAGGGCAGGCCCTGACGGTGCTGGGCCAAGGCCATGGCCTTGACAGCACACAAGGACTCCCGGCGGGCCCCTGGACGGCCGACCAGGCGACATCGAGTGGCAGAGTGGCCACAAGTTTCTCTCATGAGCTGATGAACGACCCCCCTGGTCCCGAGGCCGGGCATTCGTCGCTGAGGGAGGCGGCACATCAGGGTCCCACAGGCACCACGCTGCCCACGGCGTGGTTCAGACCCCGGCCAGCACCCACCGCGGCACCGCATGCTCTCTCGGGGTGGGGGTGGGGGTCCCTTGAGACCTCAGAGATGAGCCGGTCCCTCCCACCAGCTTGACACGTGGGCGGGGCTGAAAAGGACGCTGATGCACCACAAGCCCCGCCCAGGATTATCCTGGAAGGCAGCGGGTCAGGCTGCACCTGCTTCTCTGCTTTGAGTGACAAGCAAAATGGCCTGGGGTCAGAATAGGCCAGGGCTCGTGGACAAGGGCTTAGGGGCCACTGGTGGGGCCGAGACGTTGATGTGCAGGACCCGCTGGGTCAGCGGAGCAGCCGCGAGGCCTCTGGATCCGCAGCCTCGAGACCACACCTATCGCGGTCCTCAGGTGACACCTGCGCTTAAACGAACCAATCGCAGGGCGCGGACAGCGGAGGGGGCGGAGCTAGGGAGCTCTATCCGCGGTCGCTGCAGGGGCCCCTGTGCGGGCACCTGTGCCTCCTGTCCCCATGTCCTCGCAGCCTTAGGCTTTGTGTCCGGCTCTGTGTCAGGCCTCTGGGGGTCTGGGCCCCTGGGGGCGTGGCTTCCAGAGGGTGCGTGGGAAGAATTCCCTGAACCGTCAAGGCTGCGATGCGGCTGAGTGCCCTGGGCTCTGGGCTCTGGCTCTCGGGCCGGAAGGCGTGGGATGGAGTTACTGGCTGGGGTCGGAAGCCCGGGCTGGTGGCAGGAGAGGGACATTGCTCTTTTTCTTTTCTTTTTATTTTAAAGATTATTTATTTGAAAGACAGAGTTACAGAGAGAGAGAGAGGGAGGGAGGGACGGAGTGGGGGAAGATAGAAATCTCCCATCTGCTGGTTCACCTCCCCCCCTCCCCCACAAATGGCCACAACAGCCAGAGCTGGGCTGATCTGAAGTCAGGAGCCAGAAGCTTCCTCCAGGTCTCCCACATGGGTGACAGGGGCTAAAGGACCTGGGCCATCCTCCACTGCTTTCCCAGGTGCATTAGCAGGGAGCTGGATTGGAAGTGGAGCAGCCGGGACTCCACTGGTGCCCATATGGGATGCCCTGTGCGACGGCGCCGGCCCCAGGGACACTGCGTGTTATCGGTAGCCAGAACCATCTGCCTGGCACTCAGAGTGACCACCGTGGAGACTCGGCGCCCCCCTGCCCAGTTCTAACCACAGACACAGGCACTCAGGGCGCGATAACCAGGGCTCCAGACGCTGCGGCTCAGCAGGACCTTGGGAGGAGGCCAAGGAGTGCATGGAGAGGACGGGCAGGGCCTCGGCTGCCTGCAGGGGCGGGGCCTCGCACTCGGGTCTCCCCAGACCCTCCCCCAGGAAAGGCCGAGCCGCCCTGCAGGAGCCAGCAGAGCTGAGGTGCGGGGGGTGCACGGCGGTGAACACTGCCCACCTCCTAATGCCCCCTGAGCGCCCTGCTCCCGCCGGCACCCGCTGATGCCGCCCTGGGAGGCGCCCGCCGATGGCTCAGGTGCTGGGGTCCCTGTCACCGTGTGGGAGACCCAGTTTGAAGTCCTGGCTCCTGGCTTTGGCCTGGCCCAACCCTGGCTGTTGCGGGCATCTGAGGCGTGAACCAGTGCATGGAATCTCTTTCTCCCTGCCTTTCAGATAAAATGAAAATAGTGCTTTTTTTTTTTAAACAAAGGGCACCTCAGGGAAGTCCGCCCTGCCCAGGCCGGGGCAGGTGTCCCCTTGGCCTGCCTCCCTCTGCACCCACGGCTGAGCTGGCACTGCCCTGGCTGTCTCCCATTGGGCGTCCGCCCCCCTAGGGCAGCGCTGGGTCTCCCGCCTGCCCCGAGTCCTCCTCATGCCCACGGCCACCCCAGCACCCGGAGACCCTGCGCGAGCGCTTTTACAGCAGATGAGCAATTCCCTGAGGTCAGGGTGTGTGTGGGTGCCCGTGACTCCGAGAGGAATCCTGGGAAACATGCAGGCTGCAGGGGATCCTGTGACCACGCTGAATGTTCAGTGTCACCAGCACATGTGCGGTTCGGCCGTCACCGCCACCCAGCTCCAGGCACCCTCGTCTCGCAGAATGGAGCCCTGGCCCCATGGAACAGGGACTCCCAGTGCCCTTCCCCAGCCCCCGCTCCCCTCCCCCACCGTCTGCCTCCAGAGCTCAGTGAGTGGAGTCCAGGGTGCGGCCTTTCCCAACGGGCTCACTTCCCCGTGCTGGGCGCGTCCTTCCTATTCCGCCGCGTGGACAGGCCCTGCATCTGCCCCTGCGCTGTGACGCTTGGTTAGTGCGGCCCCATCACCCCTGGAGCTCCTATGGAGACGCGTTCGGCTCCTTCCTATTTCCCTGTGCACTAACGAGGCAGGAAAACATCTCTCTACATATATTTTAAAGATTTACTTATTTATTTGAAAGTCAGAGTTACACAGAGAGAAGGGGAGGCAGAGATAGGAGAGAGAGAGAGAGAGAGAGGTCTTCCATCCACTGGTTCACTCCCCAGATGGCCCCAACAGCCAGAGCTGCACCGATCTGAAGCCAGGAACCAGGAGCTTCTTCCGGGTCTCCCACATGGGGCAGGGATCCAAGCACTTGGGCCATCTTCCACTGCTTTCCCAGGACATAGCAGAGAGCTGGATTGGAAGAGGAGCAGCCGGGACTCGAACCAGTGCCCATATGGGATGCTGGGGCTTCAGGCCAGGGCTTTAACCTGCTGCGCCACAGCGCTGGCCCCCCATATATATTTTTATATGGTCCTCACATCGTCATTTCTGGAACATTCTAGAACTGAGGTGGTTGTGTTACCGGAGAAATTGCAGGGTTCTTGTCTTCGTGCAAGAAAGAATTCAGGCGTGAGACAGAGTAGTGGGAGGTAAAATAGCAAGGTTTATTAGGGAAGGGACATCCGTAGGAACGGATGGGCACCTCTCCAGACAGAGCCTGAGAGAGAGTGCCCAGTCACCCCGACTGGGGGTGGGGGGGAGGAGCGAGGTTACATGGTTGGGTGGAGAGATTACACCTGGCCAGACCAGGCGGGCGACTCAGCATAGAGGCAGAGGGCTGAGCCCGCAGTCTGGTTGAGGCTGGGGGTTTTTAAGGAGATGGGTCTTGCTTCCCCACCTCTGCTCCTCTTGGAACAAAGGGCTTTTTGGATGTTAATAGATTCCGGAGCAGGGTGTTTGAAATGCAGATACTGGGCTGCACCTGGGAGATTGTGGAAGGTTTGTCAGGCAGAAGGGTGGGGACCTCCACCTGGCAGGTTATCAGGTAGAAGGGGGCAGGGCAGGGCAGGGTGCGAAGGCCGGGCTGCCCCTGAAACACCATCAGGATGACTTTGAGATGCAGATGCATATGCTGGACATAGACGTCTTCTCTTTAGGCCTTTATGTCACACACACATAAGCTCATAACTGACTTCCTACCTAACAGTTGGTTCGCATGCATTTCAAATGTTTATAGTGAGGCTGGCCTGTGGTGCAGTGGGTTAAGCTGCTCCCTGTAATGCTGGCATCACTGATATGAGTCCCGGCTGCTCTGTTTCCGATCCAGCTCCCTGCTAATGCACCTGGGAAAGCAACAGAAGATGCCCAAGTCCCTGCCAACCACGTGGGAGACCCAGATGGAGCTCCTGGCTGCTGGCTTTGGCCTGGCCCAGCCCCAGCTGTTGCAGCCATTTGGGGAGTGAACCGGTGGATAGAAGATCTCTCTGTCTCTCTCCCTCTCTCAATTGGTCACTCCGCCTTTCAAATAAATAAAACAAATCTGTTCAAATAACTTGTAGGCAGCAGCAAATGCTCCCAAGAGAGTGTGGCAAGTGTCCTTGTGCCCCTACACTCAGTTTCCCTCTCCCAAAATGTGCCGAGCTGGCGGGTAAAACGCACTGAGCTCCTTGCTTCGATGCGCATTTGTTGGTCTGTTTTCCCATTTGCATCGTATTTCCTCTCGGCCTTGGGCGCCCGCGTTTTCCGGCTGCGATCCTGCCCCTGTCATGGAGCATCGTCCCGCCCTGCGCTTGCTTCCTTCCCTGTGGTGACGGCGTCTGGACCAGGAGCGCCGCGCGCCAATGCCGGCACCTGCACCGCGTTAGCCCTCGCTGGCGCGCGGCTCCCGCCTCCTGCCGTCCCTGCCCCTGGCGGTCGGTGGGCGCACGCAGGCTCTCCTCGCCTCCTGCCTCTCCTAAATATCCGCAAAGCTGGCTCTGCCCCTCTGGACGCCAGCCCTGGGCGAGAAGGGGCGGGGTCCCGGCTCTGCCCCTCTGGACGCCAGCCCTGAGAGAAGGGGCGGGGTCCCGGCTCTGCCCCTCTGGACACCAGCCCTGGGAGAAGGGGGGGGGGGTCCCGGCTCTGCCCCTCTGGACGCCAGCCCTGGGAGAAGGGGCGGGGTCCCGGTCTGCCCCTCTGGACGCCAGCCCTGGGAGAAGGGGCGGGGTCCGGGCTCTGCCCCTCTGGACGCCAGCCCTGGGAGAAGGGGCGGGGTCCCAGGAAGGGGCGTTGGCGAGCAGCTGCCACTGCTGGGGGAGGCGGCGGAGAGCCGGCCCAGCGGTCGGCCCAGGGGTCGGCAGTGGCGGTGGCGCCTGCAGCCTCGCATCTACAGGACCCCAGCCCCGCCCTTCCAGCAGCTGCTCCGGCGGGGCCTCCGAGGGTCCCAGGGGTGGGCAGGGGACAGCGTTTCGAGCGCCAGGTCAGGGCTGCCAAGGGCAGAGGTCAGGGCGCCCGGTGCCCTCTGCGGCCTGCACTGATTTTAAGGAACAACCCGTTGACCTGGCACAACGTATGGCACCGTCTGTATTTTCACTGATTCTGTTAAATCCAGTTCCGGTCGATGTTCCACGTGTGTCTGTGTGGCCCTGGACTGCTGTCAGCTTGTTTGCTTATTGTGGCTTTACCAGTCTCGGTGCTTCCTGCCTTGAAACTGTTGGGGTGACTCGTGGCCCTTCGCTGTTGCATTTCAGGGTGTTCTCTGTGCTACTCTGCAGTCTCCTCTGTAGCGGTTGTACGGATCCCTCTCTCTTTAGTTTCAGTCCCCAGTGGTCACTATCGGGTGATGCCTTGTTGCTTTTACGGATTTATGTATCTGAAAGGCAGAGTTACAGAGACAGAGGCAAACTTCCATCGGCTGCTTCATCCCCAGAAGCGCTGGCTCAGGCTGCAGCCAGGAGCCCGGAACTCCAGCTGGGGCTCCCACATGGGTGCAGGGGCCCAAGCACTTGGCGCATCAGCAGGCAGCTGGATGGGAAGTGGAGCAGCCGGGACTTGAATCGGCGCCTCCACGGGCTGCCGGCGTCGCAGGCGGTGGCTTTACCGGCTGTGCCACTGCTGGCCCCCTTATACTGTTTCTGACCCGTTAGGGATAGCGCTGGCGTCTCAACACACATTGGTCCGCGTCCAGCACCCTGCCGAAGCGTCCCTACGTTTCAGGGCACACAGAAGCTCTTGGGTGTTCTGTGTAGACAACCGCGCTGTCAGCCGGAGTCGCGTGTGTTGGCTCCCTCCTGTTTCATGCTGTTTATTTCTTTGTCTGGCCTCACTGAATTGGTAGGACCTCCAGTCAGCAGAGGAGCAGGCACTGGAATTCCTACTTATTCCTGAATTTTTAAAAAGGATTTATTTATTTGAAAGGAAGAGGGAGAGGGAGACGGAGAGGGAGGGGGAGAGAGGAGAGGAAGCAGGGACAGGCAGTGGCAGGTGTCTCCCTGCTCCTGTCCCCCCCGGGTAGCGCCGTGGGGGGAGAGAGGCTGGGCAGGGACCCCAGGCAGGGAGCAAGCGGCTCTCCTGCCCTTGTCACCTCCAGTACTGCACGGTGCCTGCTAGTTTAGGTTTTCTTTGCCATGTTTACCTCATCCCTTCCACTTTCTCTCTCTTCTGGCTTCTCAGGTTGGATGCCGGCACGCCATGGCTGCACCCCGCAGGTTCCGACAGCGGGCGCTTTCATAGCCGTCGAATCTAAACATTTTGTCATATTTGTGAGCTCCTTTATCATCTGCAGTCATCTAGGGCTAATTTCTGTTTCTAAGTGAGTGGGGCTAAACCTTCTTTTTTAAAGTGTGGCCCTTTGCCGGTGCCGCGGCTCACTAGGCTAATCCTCTGCCTGTGGCACCAGCACACCGGGTTCTAGTCCCGGTCGGGGTGCCGGATTCTGTCCCGGTTGCCCCTCTTCCAGGCCAGCTCTCTGCTGTGGCCAGGGAGTGCAGTGGAGGATGGCCCAGGTGCTTGGGCCCTGCACCCCATGGGAGACCAGGAGAAGCACCTGGCTCCTGCCTTCGGATCAGCGCAGTGCGCTGGCCGCGGCGGCCATTGGAGGGTGAACCATCGGCAAAGGAAGACCTTTCTCTCTGTCTCTCTCTCTCACTGTCCACTCTGCCTGTCAAAAATAAATAAATAAATAAATAAAGTGTGGCCCTTCAGTCTGCCTGCGTCGTGCTGGGTGCTGTCCTGTGAGATGTGAATTCCTCACATTTTTTAGCACTTCCTCCGCGACCTCGTCAATGGTCCATATTTGTTTGTGTTCCTTGTTTGCTTGGAAATAATAAATTTTACTGATTTGTTGGGGCCTCGGTTCTTTTGTTTTTTAAAAAATTTGTTTATTTGAGAGGCGGAGTTAGAGAGAGAGAGAGAGAGAGATCTCATCCTCTGGTTCACTCCCCAGAAAGCCACAACAGCCAGGGCTGGGCCAGGCCGAAGCCAGGAGCCAGGAGCTTCATCTGGGTCTCCCACATGGGTGCAGGGCCCAAGCACCTGGCCCATCCTCCACTGCCTTCCCAGGCCACAGCAGGGAGCTGGATCAGGAGTGGAGCAGCCGGGACTGGAACTGGCAGCCACATGGGAACCAACGTCACAAGCAGGGATTTTCCGGGCTACGCTACAGTGCCGGCCCCAGCAGGGTGTTTAGAGGCTGGAAATTCTTGTCGCCTGGTTTCTCCTGGGCCAGTTCCCTGTTGAGCTTTTGTTGTTGGCGTCAGCGACACCGGGATTCGACACCGGGATTCGGTTGTGTGAGGTCGCTCGTCGGCTGCGCCGCCGGGAGGTGCAGGTGTCGAGCTGCAGGGGGCGCCTTTCCCGGCCTCTACACAGTCCCTGCGAGGCGGTCTGGGCCCCCACCCCGCCGCCGGGGCCCCACTGGCTTTGGGGGGCTCGTTCCAAGCCCTCAGCCGGCGCTCCGGCGAAGCCCGGCCCTGCCCCTGCCCCTGCCCCTGCTGGTGACCTGGCCCCGAGGACGGACACCACGTCTCTTACCCCTCCCAAGCAGCCAGTGCTTCTGTGCCTTGCAAAGGGCTCTCCCGGCCCGACACTGACCTTGAGAGAACAGAAGCCGCCCGCGTTGGAGGGCGGACCTCAGCTGCAGGGGTCGGCGGGCGCCTGAGCCCCTCCCGCCCATTCATTCCTCACACCTGCGAAGCCTGGGAGAGCCGAGGTCAAGGCGCCGGCGGGCGTGGCTTCCCCAGGCCTCGTGCCGGCTTCCAGGAGGCCGTGCCCTCCCGGGCTTGCGTCTCCGAGTCCCTCCCCAGTGCCTCTGGGGGTCCAGAGCTCCTCCTACAAGGGACACCAGGGAGAGTGGAGCAGGACCCGCCGCCATGGCCACGTCCAGCACGGGCACCTGCTCCCTGCCCCCGGGCGCCTGCGGCCGCCATCTGCGAGGTGGCATGAGCCGCCCCGCCGGCGCTGGCGAGCTAGCGATGACCTGGGCCCGGGCGGGCGCTCTGCCTCTCGCTCAGCACGGGGAGTTGGGGGCACACCCAGCGCCCCGCGGCGTCCACACGGGAAGCCCCAGCGTGGGGCTGTGTTCCCGACTCCCGGGACTCCCAGGCTGGAGGAGTCTCCCTCCCGGTTGGCTGTTTCCTGCGGGCAGACCGGACCCGGAGTCCGAGACACGCAGAGGACCGGCGCGAGTGGGCGGGACGCGAGGCGGTGCCTGCGGCCCCTGCGCGGGGGAGGCGCGCGTCGCTCTCAGACGGGAGGGGTCCCGGGAGTGGCGCCGGCTTCGCGGCTGCTGGATTTTAATTAAATTCAGGGCTCTTGTTTAAGCCTCGGGATATGAGATTTACAGCCATCGACGAGCTGGATTCAAAAGTGGAGAGCGCCTGGGGACCCTGTTGGGGGGTAGGGGGCCGGCGAGCGACCCCGGCTCGCAGCTCTCGGCGCAGGCTGGGGGCAGGAGGGCCTGGGCAGACCAGGCTGCGGGCCCTGGCTTGCGCTCGGAAAAGCCCAGTTCCCGCGGGCAGGTGGGCGGCCCAGCCAAGCCTCGGGGTTACCGGGGTCGGGGTGGGGAGCCTGCAGGCCACCGTGAGCTGAACCAGCCTGGAGTGGGGCGCGCACAGCATCTTTTTGCCCCACCCCCACCCCCTGGCCGCTGAAGTTTGTGGAGTGGCCGGGCGACTTTGGAGACCTGGGAGTCCCACCTCCCGGCCTTGTGGAGGACCTGGGCGGGGCCGCGCTGTTCCCTTCGCGGTGGGTGCGCTTAGGGTCCCCCCCCCCCAATCCAGGCTGACTGCGCTGAGGGTACCTCTGCAGGGATCCATTTCCAAATGAGATCACATCCGAGGGTTTGGGCAGACAGGGATTCCGGGGACACTGCTGCGCCCAGCATGGCGGGAGGTGTGTGGGGGCTACTGGGTAGGTCCCGCTGTGAGGGAGCCGTGTGCGTTAGTCTCTGTCCATCCCAGTTCAGGGACCCAGGGTCTGCAGGTGGCTGTGTTGGTCCCACCAGGGCCCCTGGGGCTGGGGGTGGGGGTGCCTGCACAGTGTCTCCGCTCTCTGGCTCCCTCTTCTCCAGGAGGAGCCCCAGGGGGCGGGAAGGGCCGGCAGGGCAGACACTGTCCTCAGTTCTGTGCCCTGGGGTCTGCGGGATTTAAAGCTGTCACCGCCCCTTCCCCCGGGCATTGAGCACCTGGGAGACCCTTGCCCCCATCCCTGTGCCCACCTGCTGCCCTCTCAGAGCCTGGGGAATGGGGCAGCCCCACCAGCCCCCTCTGCCGAGGGCGTCCACCTCTCTGGGTGGCCCAGCCGACTCCCCCAGCTCTCCCAGGGCTGTGGGCAGCAGGCAGCCGTGGCCTGGCACAGAAGCAACTCCGGTTGGATGGGGAGGACAGAGCCGGGTTCTGGGGGTTCTGGGCACACACACTCGACCAGTGTGTGTCCTGCCAGGCACTGGGAATGGGTGCAGGCAGCAGGGGACTTTGTCACCGTGTGCGGCGCCCCGGGCACGGGGGCAGCACTACTCCGCCCTGGCACTAATGTACCTGAGCCAGTGCACACAGAGGGCTCCACACATCAATACAATCTGACCGTCCCTTATTCCCGGGTGGAGAGCGGGCTCATGCCTAAAGAACTCTCGACCCGAAGCCCAAAGCAACAGGGTTTATAAAGACAAAAACTGTAAAACCGGGAGGGGAATTCATGGTTGCTAGGATCGGGGAATACATGATTACGGGGTCAAGCTGACCTAAAACCTATGTGAAACTAGTATCAATTATAATCTTGACAATACCAGTTGCAGTCTTAACAATTCCAATTACAATCCTGACATGAATCCAGGTGTTGGCTTACATCATACGTAGGACATAGACAATTACATATTTATCATTAACCCAGGTGCAGCCTACCCCTCCCAAGCTTGAGTGCTCATGCTGGGGGGTTCGGTGCTCTGCCAGGTGTGATGGAGGGGACTGCTATCGTCCGACTGTTCTAGGTCCTCGTTTCAGACCAGAGTCTCACGGTGTGGGGGGGCACCTTCCCAGAATGGAGTCTCAGGTGCTCCAAAATGGAGTCCCTGCTGTCAAGGTGTCACTTCACTAACACCTTCATTGCAGGAACCAAAGCAGCTTCTTTTTATTTATTTTTCTTTTTTCTTTTGTATTTTATTCGCCCGGCCTTGGTCTGTTCTCAGAACACACTCCAACGCCTGGTGTGCAGGACTCAGATTGTGCAGTGGTCTGGTCGTCATCGGCCAGGGCTCACGGTCACAGTGGCACAGGCCTCCCCACCGCCCCTCTCGCCCCTAACTTCCCGGGCCCCGAGCCCCACTTCGCCTGCCTCGTTTTCATATTCCTCTCAGGCCCTGAGACAAGCGGCCCCGCCCGTAACGGGGCCTGATCATATAAGGAAAACACTGCGGGCTCATGCGGGGGCTGCACTTGGGATCCGGGCGCACCCTACCCTACAACCCTCGCCGCACCCCACCCGCCCGCCGGCCTGCCCCGCGCCCACGCCCGCCACCTGGAACTCCAAAGCAGCTTCTGCAAATTCCCAAGTGTCACCATTGAGAGATACTATTTAAAAAAGATTTTATTTATTTGAAAGGCAGAGTGACAGAGAGAGAGACAGATCTTCCATCTGGCAATTCACTCCCAAAATGGCCGTAATGGCCAGGGTAGGCCAGGCTGAGGCCAGGAACCAGGAGCTTCATTGGGGTCTCCCACGTGTGTGCAGGGGCCTGAGCACTTGGCCCATCCTCTGCTGCTTTCCCAGGGGCATTAGCAGAGAGCTGGATCGGAAGTGGAGCAGCCGGGACTTGAACCGGGCTGCTATGGGACATGGCGTCTCAGGCAGCAGTTAACCACCCGCCTGCTGCGCCACCCTGCTGGCCCTGGTGTTGGGCAGGAGGCTAGACATTAGCCTGTGTGAGGGAGCGGGGCCTCAGGAAGACGCCCACCCGGGAAGCAGCCCAGCATCCGCTCCTCAGAGTCCTGCCCAGGCCCTGGCAGCGTCCAGGTGGCCCCAGCCGTGCCCCTGCAAGGCCCCCAGGGAACTCCCCCCAGGACCTAGTGGGTTTCCTGGCCTGATAACACCGAGCAGTACAACCATGGAAGTCTTTGCCCGGTGCAGGGCTCTCCAGACCCGGGAAGGGAGGTTCTTACATTCCACAAAGCCTTTGTCCTGGAGGGGGGTAGAGAGAGACCCCCTTAAAAGCCGGGGGGGGGGGGCTACACAAAGACTGCCCGCTCAGCTCTCTGCTCCAGGCTGAGCCGCCCGCCTGGCCCGCCCGGTGTGCTCCCTCCATTTAACGAGTAACCTCGCTCTCCCCGTCCGAGGGCGCCCTCTCTCTGCCCGCTCCGTCCTGACGGATGCCCTGTCCCCCAAAAACCTTGCTACTCTGCCGTCACCCCTTGAGCAGACAAGAACCCCACGTCTCTCCGGGGACGCTGAGAAATACTGTTTTTCTTATTTTGAAGATTTCATCCGCTGGCCTGCTTTCCAAAGGGCCGCGATGGCTGGGGCTGGGCCACGCTGAAGCCCGGAGCGAGGAGCCGAGTCCCCCGCGGGTGCAGGGACCCAAGCACTCGGCCACCACCCGCTGCTTCCCAGGCGTCAGCAGCGAGCTGATCGGAGGCCGCGGGCCGGGGGCTGGAGCTGGTGCTGTGATCCGGGGCAGCGGCTGCACCTGCTGGGAGAGCCCCCCCCGGGAAGAAGGCTGTGCGGGGTGCGGGCACAGAGCAGGGGGGACAGCGGCTGCACCTGCTGGGAGAGCTCCGGGAAGAAGGCTGTGCGGGGTGCCGGCACAGAGCAGGGAGGGGGACGAACCATGCGGCCACGGAAGCACCAGGCCGCCTGGCCGTCTCTGCCCCGGCTCTGACTCCACAACCCCGCCTTCTAGCAGGGGCTACGGAGCGCCTTCTTCCCTGTCCTAAAAGGAAACTTGGGGATATGGACTTTATGGATTTATCCAGTTATTTATTGAAAGGTGGGCGGGGAGAGGAGAGGGGGAGAGGGAGAGGGGGAGAGGGAGGGCCGCTCCCATCCGCTGTTCACTCCCTAAATGCGCACAGCGGCTGCAGCTGGGCCAGGCGGAAGCCTGTGGGCGGCAGGGACCCCAGTACGCCCGCCCAGGGCGCCCGTGAGCGGGGAGCTGGCACCGGGAGCAGAGCCAGGACTCCAATCCCGACGTTCAGACATGGGGTGCGGTGACCCCCGCGCAGCGGTGTCTTAAGAGCTGCGCCCCACTCCCGTGCCGATTGTACGACTTTGAGCCCCGTCCAGTGGCCGCCGGACACCACGCAGGCGGCGGGGGACATCTTGCTCAGCGGAGCCCCACCAGGGCCCTCAGGAGGCCCCCGCAGTCACCGCGGCCCATCCCCTCTCCCTAGTGAGACCTTCCCCGCCCCCGCATTGGCTCCGGCGCGCACCCAGGGCGCGTGCTCTCCACGGCGGGGGTCCACGGTGGGCGGGGGACCAAGGCCAGCACGCACAGGGGCGGGGGGGGGGGCACAGTGCCGCTCCCCTGGGGTGGGGGCACCAAGGGCTCTGGGCCCAGCTGCCGGTGGGTCTCCTGCGACCAGGGGTGACCGGGAACACGGAGAGGGGACGCTGGGGTCCGCAGAGCTGCAACAAGGGGAGAGGGTCGGTAATCCTCCGAGATCCAGGAGATCCCAGCGCGGACAGAAAGCCCCTCCGCCCTCCTCCCTGGCGACAGGAGAGCTGGGGAATGTTCACGAACTTCCGGCTCCTCGGTTGGACCCAGATGCCCCACCAGAGTGGCCGGCTCACTCGCCCAGGGCCCAGCTCTCTGATTGGTGCCGCTCAGTCACATGACGGCTGACGTCATCAGCACGCGGCCGAGAGCGGGCGATAGCGCCTTGCCCGCAGGAGCGGCGCCATCTTGCCTTCGTGCAGCCAGGGTCCCCGGCGGCCAGTTACCAGGGGCCAAAGGAAAGGATTCCTTCCCTGCCACCTGATTCTGCAGGGTGCGCGCTTTCCACGCCTTCCCAGTTTTCCAAATGCGTTTTTAAAATGAGTTGTAAATGTCCATGACTTTGGAAAACATTAAAAGGAGGGGCGTTGGGTGTGCCTTTCCGTGCGGCCATGTGTCTTGCCCTAGACTCTGACGTCACGTCCGGACACTCCCTGCGGCCGGCCGCTCGCGGAGTGAGCACCTCCTGGCCCCGCCGAGGGCCCGCGCACGGCTCCGCCTCCGCCGGGGACGCCTGCTCGCAGTCACGGGCCGGGGGCCGGGGGCCGGGGGCCGGGGGCCGGAGGCCGGGGGCCAGCGGCCAGGCCTGCCCCCTTGGCTCTCGGACGCCACCTTCTCTATGAGGCCGAGCGCGGCTGCCCTGCTGAGGACTGCAGCCGCACCACGTGGGGCTCGCTGGGCGGCTCTCCCCGCCTGCCAGCGTCCCGGGGAATCTGCTGCTTCGTACACTCGCTCTGTGTCGCCTGCTCTCCCCTGCGGGTGCGGAGCCGCGAGAGCTAGGTCAGCCCGGGCGTCGGGGCGGTGCCCGGTGGACTTGCGGGAGGCGGACTGGCTGCTTGTCGCTGCGCCTCTGTGGCTGTCTGCACCTGCGGCCACCTCGGTGCCCGCATCCGTCAACCCCGTGTGAGTCGGGGTTCCCCAGAGGAAACAGCCAGTGTAGACCAGGCTACAGCACAGGGGGGCTCGGCTCACACCCGGGGCAGCCGCCTGCAGGCCGGAGGCCCCGGGGGCCGTCGAGAGGCTCAGCCCAGTGCAGAAGCCTGGGGCCCGCGGGTCCCGGGTGCGGGTCCTCGGAGCGAGGGAGGGGAGGCCAGCCCTGGCTCTCAGCCGGCTGGACGTGGCCCATCCGTGCCGGGGATGCGCTAGGCCGACGTCATGGCCGCTGCCCGGCCCTCGTCCTCCTCCTCCCAGCCGGCGACCCCTCACATGGTCTGCCGATTTCCGACGTGCTGCCGGCCCCCGCGGGTCTGGCGCTGAGAAGCCCCCCGGCCTGCTGTGCCGTGAGCCCCGGGCAGCCGGCGGTGCCGGTTCCAGGCCGGGCAGGGGGAGACTGAAGGCCCGGCTCCTGAAGACGGGCGGGGACACCTGTGTCGCTGAGGCCACGGCTTGCAGGGCGCTTGTCACACAGAAACACCATGGTGGCCGCCGGGGTCTCGTCCCATCTGCGCCCTGAGGTCCCGTGGCATCGGCTGTCTGACAGCTGGACGCTGGCCAGTGGTCATGAACTCCAGGCTGACCCGGCCTGGTGCGTGCACCACTCTGCTGCTCGGCTTTCGTAGGCGTCAGAGGGGCTTCCCTTCGGGCCGTGTGGACGGAATCCGTCCTGGCTGGAGGCTGCCGGGCAACCCCGCGGTGCCCACGGCAAGCCGAGGGGCCGCGGCGGGAGCCCGGGCAGACTGGTGGCGCCGAAGGCGGTCTCGCCAGAGGCTCGCGATTTGGGTGGGAGCCCGGAGCGGGAAGAGGAGGCCCTGGCCGGTGGGTCCCCTGTGCGCGGAGGTGGGGAGACCCCAGCAGTGCTCCAGACCGGGGTCGTAGCAGTCGGTCGGAGCCTGGATGAGGGGTCCGGGTCCTGGATTGGCTTCCCGTAGGAGACCACGCACCGCGAGCCTCGCGCCAAGGACGCACTGCGGGGACGGGGGGTGCAGGACAGCTCCCCACACTCCTGGCCCGACTGAGGAGCGCACCGGGCAGGCAGCATCGCGAGGTGAGGAGGAGCCGATGGGGCAGCGGGCTCGGTTCCAGTCCCTTCTAGAACGCTGTAGCCCCGCCCAGAGCCCCGTCCTGAGTCCGGGCTTCCCTTGCCGCCGGCTGCCCAGCCTGCAGTGACCGAGCAGCGCCCCCTGCTGGCTGGGCGGGGGACTGTGCTCAGTGCACCTGCTTCCCCGGGGGAGGACGGGGAGGAGGCGGCCGCAGAGGCACACAGGGGACAGCTGGGCTCTGCCTGAGCCTCGGGACCCTCTGGCGCTTGTCTCACCAGGGGGCACAGAGGCCCCGGCCCCTCTGCACCTGTCACCCGGAGGGCTGCCCCGACGCGTGAAAACGCCTAGGCACTCCTGGCTCTGACGGGTGCTGGGCAAAGGAGCTCGAGGAAGTGGGTGGGAGAAGAGGGGGACACAGGAGGCCACGCGGGTTCCCAGCAGCCGGGTGGGGGAGGCCAGGCACTGTGAGGCGTCCCGGTGGCGGCAATGCCAAGTAGCTGCTGTGAATCGGGCCTTGGGCACAGGGTGGGCTGGAGGCGCGTGGCTGGGAGTCAGGCGTGGGTGCTGCCTGCAGCCTTGGCCATGAAGACTTGGCAGATAATGAGGCCGCGTCGCCTTCCTCTAGACCCACCCCTCCCCCTCCTCCTGTGGCTCCCAGAATGGCCCCTCCCCAAGCTGCCACAGGACCTTGGCATGTGCTGCCGCGTTTGCTGGAAACGCTCTCGCCTGCTCCCTCCGAGAGTTGTCTCTGCCTCCCCGGCCCCACCAGGGCTGCTCTCCTGTGGGCAGGGGCCTCTCCTGTAGCGCTGACCCCGGCTGCCAGTTTATACCTCGTGGTGTGATTTTCATAGAAAAGAATTGACTTATGTGTCAGGCAGAGACACACACAGAGGTCTTCCATCCGCCGGCTCACTCCTCAGACGGCTGCGAGAGCCAGGGCCGGGCTGGGCCACAGCCGGGAGCCAGGCGCTTCTCCCAGGTCTCCCTCCCCGCAGGTGCAGGGCCCGGGCGCTCGGCCATCCTCCACTGGCTCCGGATCGGAAGTGGAGCCCACAGGAAGCCGGCACCCCAGGCCGCAAGCTGAGGGGTGCCACCCCCATGGCGCCGCTCTGGCCTGCGGCTCCGCACCCCGCCCTCCCGCGTGGCTCTGCCGCTGCTGTTCTCGGCCCCCACCGCGGCCACCCTCGCCTTCTGCACCTCCACCCGGCAGGCTGCATGCATTCCGGCCCTGACCGTGGCTGCCGTGGACCCACGGCTAACACCTCTCTCTCGGGGACCCTTCGGCGAGCCCCCCACACGAGGCTCTCCCGCGCTCTCACAGGACGCCCGCCTTTCTCAAGGAAGTCCTGCCTCTCGAGGAAGCCCCGCCTCTCTCCTCACAGAAGCCCCGCCTCTCTCCACACCAGAAGCCCCGCCCCTCTCCACACAGGAAGCCTCTCCCTCTCCTCACAGGAAGCCCGCCTCTCTCCTCACAGAAGCCCCGCCCCTCTCCACACCGGAAGTCCACCTCTCTTCACACCAGCACCCCACCTCTCTCCACACCAGAAGCCCCGCCCCTCCACACCAGAAGGCCCGCCCCTCTCCACGCAGGAAGCCGCCGGAAGCTCGCCCACGAGAGTCCAGTGTAGTAAAGACACGATCGCTGCTTACTCGGTTCTCATGGAACTTTTTTTTTTTTTTTTTTTTTTTTTTTGACAGGCAGAGTGGACAGTGAGAGAGAGAGACAGAGAGAAAGGTCTTCCTTTGCCGTTGGTTCACCCTCCAATGGCTGCCGCGGCCGGCGCGCTGCGGCCGGCGCACCGCGCCGATCCGGTGGCAGGAGCCAGGAGCCAGGTGCTTTTCCTGGTCTCCCATGGGGTGCAGGGCCCAAGCACCTGGGCCATCTTCCACTGCACTCCCGGGCCACAGCAGAGGGCTGGCCTGGAAGAGGGGCAACCGGGACAGAATCCGGCGCCCCGACCGGGACTAGAACCCGGTGTGCCGGCGCCGCTAGGCGGAGGATTAGCCTAGTGAGCCGCGGCGCCGGCCCTCTCATGGAACTTTATTCATCCAGATGCAAGGCGAAAGAAAAGAAGCCAAGCCCTCCTCCCCCTACACAATCCTATCCCCATTACATACCCAAGGTTCCCCTAGCAGGACCTCCCAGCCAATGGCAAGTCTGTTCACATGCAGTCCATGCAGGCACAGTCCAACCAAGTCGAAGGGCACATAGTGCCTCAGGTTGAAAGTTCATCTTGCTCCGTCGGCGTTGTTTGTGTCTTCAGGACATCCTGTGGTTAGCACTTCCTTGACTTGTTTTGCTCAGCAGCCAGCACTTCCTTAACTTGTTTTGCACAAGTTGTTACAACAGGCCATGCAAACAGCAACGTGAGGAAGTTCCCACAGGTGGCCAGCCTGCGGTTCCCACAGAAGCCTCTCCCTCTCCTCACAGGAAGCCCCGCCCCTCTCCACACTGGAAACCCACCTCTCTCCACACCGGAAGCCCCGCCCCTCTCCACGCCGGAAGCCACGCCCCTCTCCACACCGGAAGCCCACCTCATTCCACACCAGAAGCCCACCTCTCTTCACACCAGAAGCCCCGTCCCTCTCCCCACCTGAAAGCCCACCTCTCTCCACGCCGGAAGCCCAGCCCCTCCCCACCGGAAGCCCACCTCTCTCCACCTCCTGATGCTGTGGGGTGTGCAGGTCAGGCTCTGTCCTGTGTCCTTGGTTCCCGGAGGCAGCCGCTGGGCCTGAGTCCACCTCGCTCTCCCCGAAGCAGAACCCCGACTGGACTCGCAGGGCCCTGAGAGCTGGGCGGGGCCGCCAGTGGGTGCTGCACGCGTCCAGTGCAGAGGTTGGGGGGTGGACGCGAGTGGTCAGCTGGGCCCTGCGGTCCCTGCTGCCCAGGACAAGGTGCGAAGCCCTCAGTTGGACCCCCGAGTCCGCTCGGCCTCGGCCTGTCGCTCCCCCATTCGCGGAGGAATGACACCAGACCCTGCGCTCTTCCCGGATTAGCTGCCGGTCCCTCATTCGTGGAGGAACGACGCCGTCCCGGGTTAGCTGCTGGCCCCCCGCCTCCGCAGAGGGGCGGCACCCCCCACCGCTTTCCCCACTTTCGCGGGGGAGCGGCACACCGCCGGCCGGCTCTCTCGGGGGCTGCACAGGTGTTCCTTCAGATAGATGTTCCTGGTGCATGTTATCTCTCTCCTCCTTCATAGTCCTCTTCCACCAATCCCAACTCTGCTACCCACACGCCGAGTACGCTGCTCTCCTCCAATCAGGAGCAGGTCCTGCTGTTTATTGGCTGAACTGGAGGCAGCTGTGTAGAAGCTTTCTCCCTTCTCAGCGCCATATTGTGGGAGAGCAGATGCATAGAATAAGTCTTAATTCAGTAACTTAGTCTAGTCCGAGTTGCTCCCCACAGATCCCCCTTTCTTTTTATTTTTGGCGTTGATACACGCCTGTCTTCGGTGCCCCGCGGCACACACTCTGCTCTGCTTGCTAGAGCTGCCCACAGGTGCTTACAAGCCCTACCAATCAGGCAGACCGAATCTGGGTCCTCTCTTCGCCATGTTGTGAGGAGGTTTTTAGGCGCTGATGCGTGCCTGAGTTCGGTGCCCTGCAGCGCATGCTCTGCTAGAGCTGCCCGCAGGTGCTTCCCGCCTTAGTCAGGCAGACTGAATCCGAGCCCTCGCATTGCCGTGTTGTGGGGAGGCCTTTTTTATTTTTCTCTATTTCTCTCTATCTCCGGGCATTCTTATTTCTCTTATTTTACTTCTATCTGCCAGCATTCCTATTTCTCTCATTTTACTTCTATCCTTCTGTTTTCTCTTATCCCCGCAGCTTCCCGGCGCCCCGCACTGCAGCGGCTTCAGCCCGTGCTTCTCTTATCTGCGCGGCTTCCCGGCTTCGTGCGCGCTCCGCAGTCTCCGCGCCTTTCGTGCCTGCCCCACGGCCTCCACCCTAGCCCCGCGCTTCCTATCTACTCGCGCCCCGTGCACTCTCTCCGCTGGTGCCCCACGCGCTCTCTCTGCGCTCTGCGGCTTCCGCGAATCATGGCCTAGCTCACGTTTCCACTTTTCGGTTTGGCTTTGTCTTTGCTCCTCGGGCCAATCTGACGAATCCCAACCTAGCTTACGTCTCCGCTTCGGCCTACCCCCGCGGCTTCACTTTCCCTAGCTTATATTTTTCTCTCCCTGGTACTTTTCCTGGCTTTCTTCCAGAAATATTTCTCTCATTTCTCCTGGCTTCTCCCCACAGTCCGTATCCGAGTCTGTTTCTTCTAGCTTTCACTTTCGCTTTTAACCTTAGATTTCTCCTAGCTTTTCCCTGCAGTCCGTATCCGAGTCTATGCCTAGGCTTTTGCTAGCTTCTTCCGGCACCTTTTCCGTCCAGCTTTCCCCTAGGCTCTCCCTAGTCTCTCTCTGGTATTTTCCCACTTTTTCCCTCCTAGGTTTCATATCTGAGTCACGGCACCATTATGTCGCTCCCCCATTCGCGGAGGAACGACACTGGACCCTGTGCTGTTCTTTTTGCCCGGCTCTTCCCGGGTTAGCTGCCGGCCCCTCCACCTCCGTGGAGGGGCGGCCCCCCCGCCACTTTCTCTGCTTCCACAGGGGAGCGGCACACGGCCGGCCGGCTCTCTCGGGGGCTGCTCAGATGTTCCTTCAGGTGTTCCTGGTGCATGTTGTCTCTCTCCTCCTTTATAGTCCTCTCCCACCAATCCCAACTCTGCTACCCACACGCCGAGCACGCTGCTCTCCTCCAATCAGGAGCAGGATCAGCTCCTGCAGGTTATTGGTCGAACTGATGAGGCAGCTGCGTAGAAGTTGTTTACTCCTCTCCCAGCGCCATATTGTGGGAGAGCAGATGCATAGAATAAGTCTTAATTCCAGTAACGTAGTCTAGTCTCAGTTGCTCCCCACATCGGCCCTAACCCCCGCAACCCCGTCAATCGTATCCCTGTTCCCAGTGTGTCTTATGAGTCGATTTGGGGATTAGTCACCCCGGAACGTGCCCCAGTCTCCTGGGAAGAGCAGGGAGGAACCCGGAGAATCAGGCGAGGCGCCCGCGAAGACGGCGCTCGGCACGCGGTGTCGACTCCTCACAGTGGCAGCGCTCGCACAGCCACACGGGCCGTGGTAGCCGTTAGTAAGCGCTCTGTTGGCCTCCAGAGCACCCTAAGATTTGTTTATTTGAAAGAGAGAGCTACAGAGAGAATCTTCCACTCACCGGTTCAGTCTCCAAGCGGCCGCAGTGGCCAGGGTGGGGCCCGACCAAAGCCAGGAGCCAGCACCGCATCCGGGCCGGGGACTCGGCCACCCTCCACGGCCGTCCCAGGCGCATTGGCCTGGAGCTGGGTCGGAAGCGGAACAGCCGGGACTCGAACCGGTGCCCGTGGGGTGCTGCTGTGCCGCAGGGCCTTAACCCGCTGGCCACCACGAGCCCGCTCCGCTCCCCGCCGCCCTGGCTCTGCCCATGCAGGAGCTTCTGACAGCGGTGTCGCCCAGGACCTGCCCTTCCGTGACTGGTCCCGCGGAGTGGTATCCACGTGGACGGCGTGCTCCTGTTCGCTGTGTTCTCCGTGCTGATGCTGGACCTCGATCATGGGGAGACGGCCCGTGGGGCGGGCGCCCGGGGCACAGCCCCCCCCCACCTCCGCGTCTCCCCACTCTGGGCTCAGACCCCAGCCGCGCCGTCACAGCCGCGGTCGCTGACCCATCCAGCCCTTGCGGGACCTGTGGGTGCTCCACCTTTTCACGTGCGTGGATTCTGGTTTTCGTCCACGGTTCTGCATAACAACCCCCTCCCCGAGGTGGCCGTAGAAACTCCTGGTCCCTGCTCTCTGCCCTGGGGGCCAGAGATAGAGAAAGCCCCTGGCCCAGGAGACCCTGGGCAGACAACCCCGCGGGCTTCCCTGTGCTGTCACGGCTGGACACGGGCGTGCCTGCTCCAGTCACGTGTGTGCCAGCCTCCGGGAGCCCCGCACACCGGGAGGGGGTGCCCGGGGCACCACATGGAGGCTCCGCGCCCCCCTGTGCTGTAGGGTCTTAGTCCACCTGAACGAGGATGGACTGGGTTGGAGGCAAGGTGAGTGTGCCGCTCGCCTGTGCCCCAGCCTCCTGATCCCGGGAGACAGACGCAGCAGGGAGTCAAGTCAGGCATAGCAAAGCCTTTTAATGCGTGAAACCGCGGGACTATTGGGGCAGGGCATAAGGACCAACCAATTACTTGAAAGGTCACTTTATGGGGCGATTTTTTACAGGACCAGCCGTATGTCTATACTCTGTCATTAGTTGTCGTCACCTCCCCTGACGTTGTGTGGCCAATTGCTTTGGTGGTGATCAACCTTGGGTACCGCCCACCTTCCTTCCTTTGGGCGCCATCTTTGAATTACCTCCTGTGCCTAATTTCCCTGCACTGAGCCTCTTCTCTGAGGCCTTGCAGGGACTGCTGATGGTCAGTAAGGGTTCTCCCGGGTCCTGTGAGCCGCTCCAGCGAATTAGTTGAACGCGAGGAGGTGGTGTGGGAGCCTGGTTCCTAGCAGGTGGCTCAGAATCAGGTCCAACAACCGGGCGCCTGCAGCTGGCACCTGGTGGGGAGCAGACCTGGGCCCTGCGTGCTCACCTGTGGGATCCCGCGGGGTCAGGCTGGCCCAGGGGACCCAGCGGGTGGCCTGGTGCCTGAGGTGGCCAGTGCATGCGAGTAGAGGACAGGAACCCAGGCCCTCTGTCCCTGGGGGCGCTTGGGCTGTGCTGGAATTTTTCAGGGCTGCATACAGGGGCACAGTGAACGCCCGAGCGTGGCCAGCTGGCCTCACGATCCAGAGGTTCCAACCTCCTTGCAGCCCCTGCGGGCCCCCTGCCCCCCTTCCCCTCCCAGGCAGGATTCCACGCTCGCCCACTACACGGGAATGTGCTGCCCGTGTGTCTGCCACTTGATGGACAGGACCTTGTCCCGTGCGGTCAGCCGTGCGCTTGTTGCACACGGCCCTGCGACCGGCGGGGCCGGCAGCCGTAGCTCACTCGTTTAGCCTGGCTGTGTGCTCTACCACTCCTGGAGCACGTGGTCTGTTCTGATGGGCATTCAGATGTGTGCAGTTTTTCCCACGGACACAGTGCACGTGTGTTGCCATCTGCAGGGGACGGATCCAGGCGAGGAGCTGCAGGACAAGGACACGCGTGTGTCCCTTTGACCAGACGTGGCCGAACTGTTCTGGACGCTCTATAGTGAGGTGCGCCCCGCCCAGCCAGGCCAGGATCCAGCCTGGGGGTTTCCCCTCTGTGGACGCCCTCTGTTCACTGCGGCTCTCCTGGGTGGGTGGTGTAGACACTGGGGGAGAGTGCATTCCTGCAGCTTCTTGCAACAACGGAAGACATGGCTGGGCCGGGGGGTTCCGGAGGGGCTGCGCTGGGCCAGGAGGCAGCCTGGCTGCCCATCTGGTTGTCCCTGCTTCCAGAGGCCCCGTCGGCTGGGTGTGGACGTGTGTGGCCACCCCTCCCTGTCCCTGGGAGTGAGACCCCCCAGATGCACCCAGCCCGGGCGCTGACCTGGAGGCTGCGTGCCGGGTTTCTGGTGGGTGTGGCCCCGGCTGCCGGCCGCGAGCTCTCTGGATGTGTGGGCATCCGTGTCCCCCCCACCCCATATTTGCTTAACAGCCGGGCTGTCGTGGGGCACTTCTGGGCTCTGTTGGTGCAGTGTTTTGGCAAAGAGGAACGCGTCTCCTTGGAATTGGTGCGTCCACCGTCGCTGTTTGGCTCCGGCCTCACGGCAATGCTTTGAGAGATGTTCGCCCGTAAATCACGTCTCGGCTCTTGGCGCCACTCCGCTGACATTTCCCCTGATGTTCGGGTGGCAACTTCCCCACTTTGCCTTCTGTAATTCAAAAGCGGAGTCTTTAAACGCCCTGGGAAAATTGTTTTGTGATGTCCTGAAGTGAGAAGACTTGCGAATGTGTGCCTTTCGGAGCGAATGCAAATTTCAGCTGAAACTCCGCCACCTGTAGGCGCCCTCTGGCTGCGCCGGCGAGTCACGAGTTGTTGATCACAAAATCGTTGCAGGGTTGCCTGGGGCGGCCGCGGGGGCTCCTGCCGCTGCCCCAGGCCTCACCGGGCTGCGGGTCCCAGTGCTGACCCTGACACCTGCGGCGGGTTCCTGCCTCCTCCTCCCTGCCGAGCTCGCCCAGCCCCCACCCCAGACACTCTGGGTGTCCCTCCTGGGCTCATGCCCACGTAGCTGCCAGCCAGCGTCCCATGGGTGGCAATAGCACTGAAGCTCGGCACCCGCACCGGCCTCTGCCGCGGGAGACATCCCTCCCCTTGGCCCAGCCCCGGCCCCTGCCCTCCGGGGCTGCGGCTGGCAGCTGGGGGCTTCTCCATGGTTACCTGAAGGGGCCAGCCCATGCTGGGGAGCCCACTGGGCCAGAAGGGCTCTTCCTGGTCCCACGCGTGTCTCTCTGGGGTGGGGATGTGTCCAGGCTGGGCAGGGGACCCCTCAGTCACGGGCCTGCCTCCCCAGCTCCCCGAGCAGATTCTGGGGCTGCCACGCCGTGGCCAGAGACTTGCCGTCCCGGTGGAGCTGCTGTCCTGGGGATGCCAGAGCCTCTGCCCGCATCCCTGTCTCCCCGAGGGCTGGGCGTCAGCCGCCTGCTCGCAGCACCGTTCTGATGCTGCCTGCTGCCGGCTGCAGCTGGGCGCCGAGCACAGAGCCCTCGGAGATGGGGGGCGGGGCGTGAGGACCGCACTCCCCGGGTGTCTCCAGGCCTCAGTCCTCAGATCAGGGAGCTGGTGGGCTGTGCCGACCTCTGGGGACACCTCAGGCTCTTGGGGCCATAGAGAGAGAGAATTAAACCGTATTTATTGCTCACAGTGTTTAAAATTTTTTAAAAATATTGATTTGAAAGGCAGAGAGAGCGAGAGCGAGAGAGAGGTCTTCCATCCGCTGGTTCACTCCCCAAATGGCTGCAATGCCTGATGCTGGTTTTTTTTTTTTTTTTTTAGCTTTTCCGGCATAGTCTTTATGATACCCATCCTAGAAACCCTTAGGAAGTCACGAATTTCCAGAGCTGCCTCGGGGGCGCCCCCAGGAGACGGCACCCCAGCTGCAGAGCAGAGGACTGGATGCGCGGATGGCTCAGCAGGAGGGCGGCTGCTGGAGCCGGGAAAGGGAAGTTGAGTACCAGGGGCGAGGCAGCGCCACCCCCAGGGCTGAGGGAGCAGAGGGGGGAGCTTAGGGCAGGGCCAGACCCTCAACCCCCCAATCGGAAGCGCTCCAGGATCCGGAACTCTCTGAGCGCCAACATGGCGCCGCGAGTGGAACATTCCACACCAGGAAACCGGTTCACGCGGAAAACTACTAAGTGTTGTGTCGTGAAATCCGCTTCATGCCCGTGTGCAAGTGTGTAAGAAAGATGCACGGGGGCTGGCGTGGTGGGTAAAGTCGCCACCCGCGACGCCAGTGTCCCGGCCCTGATCCTGCTCCCTGCTGTGGCCTGGGAAAGCAGTGGGGGATGACCCAAATGTTTGGGCCCTGCACCCACGTGGGAGACTCGGAAGAAGCTCCTGGCTTTGGCCTGGCTCAGCCCTGGCCGTTGGGGCCATTTGGGGAGTGGATCTATGAATGTTAGATACTGATGTAACTCTGCCTTTCAAATAATAAAAAACGAGAAACATTCGTAAATATCACGTTTAGACTCCCTTCCCAAGCAGTCTCACGATGGGACACAAATATTCCAGAATCCCAAACACTTCTGGTCCCAGTAATCCAGCCCATAACCTGGAGGGGGTGGGGGCTCCCAGGCCCAGGGACGGAGACCTCCAAGGGGGGACTCTGGCTGGGATTGGGGTCTCTGAGGGGTGGCATGGGGGCACCATGAGGTTGGGGTGCAAGTGTTGGGAAACCTGCAAACAGGAAAGGCTGGGGGGGAGGGGAGGGCCTGGGGGAGGGGAGGCACCCCTGCTAGGAGGGCGCCCAGCTCAGCAGGGAGCCAGAAGCAGGTCCCTTCTTCCACGGTCATTGCAGGTACTCTCTAGTGCCCCCTATTGGCCGACACAAGAATACCAGACCAGCCTCAGAAAACCCAGGCTGCTTTTCCCCTCCGTGCAGCATTCTGGGTAACCTGCCAGCTTCCCTGCCTCCCAGCAGCGTGGAGGTGGCGCTGGCACATGGTTGGCTGCCCGGGCATTCCCCAGCACCTCTCCCTCTCGCCTGGGTGTGGACACGGGGGCCGGTGCCCCTAACAGGGCCAGTTCCTCTAACCCAGCCTTAACCAATCAGGTGGAAACATGGCCACGCGGCAGTCGCCCTGCGCCTTGGAAGGGCTGCTGTGCCAACCTGGAGTCGCCCGGGCCCTCCCGTGGGAAGGCAGCGCGCCCCTGTGTCTCCGGGCTCCATCCATCCCCGTCTCCTGTCCCCGCACCCAGCCCCAAGCCCCCTCCCGTGCGAAGGCAGCGCGCCCCTGTGTCTCCGGGCTCCATCCGTCCCGTCTCCTGTCCCCGCACCCAGCCCCGGGCCCTCCCGTGCGAAGGCAGCCGCCCCTGCGTCCCCGGGCTCCATCCGTCCCCGTCTCCTGTCCCCGCACCCAGCCCCAAGCCCCCTCCCGTGGGAAGGCAGCGCGCCCCTGTGTCTCCGGGCTCCATCCGTCCTGTCTCCTGTCCCCGCACCCAGCCCCGAGCCCTCCCGTGGGAAGGCAGTGCGCCCCTGCGCTCCCCGGGCTCCATCCCCGTCTCCTGTCCCCGCACCCAGTCCCGGGCATCCAGGCGGCTGCCTCAGTCTCTCCCGGTCGGCCGTGTGGCAGGTGTGCTGGGGTGGGGGTGTGAGCAGCGTGGGGCCCACGGCTCCGCCGCACTCTGAACTCTGAACTCCGACAAGGCCCCGTCTAGGAATTCCGTTTCACTCGTTTTAAATCCATCTCGTTGCGTCTGCATTCACGCCCTTGTTGGCAATCCCCTTTCCCTCCTCTGGGCCGCAGAACCAGAGTTGGTGGAAAACACCGCATCCGTGGCTTCCAGTCCCAGGCGCCCGTGAACTTAGGTGTAGGCTGGGATCCTGGCAGCGTGTGGGCACGCAGATGCTTCCGGAAGCACTGGCGGGGGGCGGAGCTTCCTGAAACACTGGCGGGGGGCGGAGCTTCCGGAAGCACTGGCGTGGGGGGCGGGAGCTTCCGGAAGCACTGGCGGGGGGGCGGGAGCTTCCGGAAGCACTGGCGGGGGGCGGAGCTTCCGGAAGCACTGGCGTGGGGGGCGGGAGCTTCCGGAAGCACTGGCGGGGGGGCGGAGCTTCTGGAAGCACTGGCGGGGGGCGGAGCTTCCGGAAGCACTGGAGGGGGGCCTGCGGGGGGGCGGGAGCTTCCGGAAGCACTGGCGGTGGGGGGGGGCGGGAGCTTCCGGAAGCACTGGCGGTGTGGGGGGGGGGCGGGAGCTTCTGGAAGTACTGGCGGTGGGGGGGCGGGAGCTTCCGGAAGCACTGGCGGGGGGCGGGAACTTCTGGAAGCACTGGCGGGGGGGGGGGGGGCTGGAGCTTCCGGAAGCACTGGTGGGGGGCGGGAGCTTCCGGAAACACTGGCGGGGGGCGGAGCTTCCGGAAGCACTGGCGGTGGGGGGGGCTGGAGCTTCCGGAAGCACTGGCGGGGGGGAGCTTCCGGAAGCACTGGGGGAGGGGGGAACTTCCGGAAACACTGGTGGGGGGCGGGAGCTTCCGGAAACACTGGCGGGGGGGCGGAGCTTCCAGAAGCACTGGCAGAAGGGTGGGAGCTTCCGGAAGCACTGGCGGGGGGGGGGGCGGGAGCTTCCGGAAGCACTGGCGGGGGGGGCGGGAGCTTCCGGAAGCACTGGCGGGGGGGCGGAGCTTCCGGAAGCACTGGCAGTGTGTGGGCACGCTGATGCTTCCGGAAGCACTGCCGTGGGGGGGAGCTTCCGGAAGCACTGGCAGAAGGGTGGGAGCTTCCGGAAGCACTGGCGGGGGGGCAGGAAGCCACAGGGAGGGGAGGGTGCGTGAGGAAGCGCGTTCCCGTGGGCCTGGGATCGCCCCGCTCGGACCGGCGGCATTACGTCTGCCCACGCTGGCTGCAGCCCACGGCAAGGAAGGGGAGGCTGCCACCTTCCACCTGGCTTTCCCGGTGACCGGCAGACGTGCCTGGGGTGGGTGGGAGGGCGAGCTCCCCTCCCCGGACCTCCTGTCGTCCCCCGTGAGACACCTGGTCTCGAGGAAGGTCCTGGAGACCCGGCTGTCACCTGCAGTGCGGCCAGCTCCCGGGACAGGGGACACGCATTCGGGGAGCCCCGCTACCGGGCTGCAGGGCGGCCACGGCTGGGTGCGGGGGAGGGGGCTGATCCCAGCCCTCTGCAGCTGACATGGCCCGAGGGGCAGGGTTCCTCCCTCTGGGAGTCGTGGCGCAGGGCCCACCGTGGCCGCAGCCTGGCCACCGCGGCTGCCCCCTGCCCCGGGCTCCCTGCACCTGTGCGCCAGCATGGCAGAGGCAGGTAACTTCTGCCGGACTGTCCTGTGCTGGATGGAGGGGGCGGGGCGGGGCTGACCGGTCCCCAGCGGGCAGCCGGGGGCCCTGGCCGGAGCTCTCCTGCCCAGACCTCGCTGTGCCGTGTGGGCACGTTCAGGGCTGTTCCGGAATGTTCCGTCTGCATCGGGTCAGTGATTGTTGCAGCAGCGACCCAGCATGATCCTCGCTGGCCGGGAGTCTGGCAGCTCGGTCGCCTGAGCGCCCAGGCCGGTCTGAGAGCTGCTTTCCACAGCGGCTCCCGCCCCTGCGGGGGGCCCTCTCGCTCCCGCGGCCACGCGCTGGCTCTCCGCGGCTTCCACGGCGCCCCCGAGCGGCCAGCCGCTGACCTGGCCCAAGGTGGGTAGCTGCCGGAGCCCTGTCTCGCTCTCTGCCTCCGCGGCGCTGGTGTGTCCAGGCCCTGATGACCGGGTGCGGGCAGGACTCCCCGAGTCCGGGGGCTCGCCGGGTCCTGAGCCGTCTCCTAAGGGGTAGAAGATGCACGGGGCTTCCTGGGAGGCCCCTGGGAGCTTGCATTGGTCAGCGCTCCGCCCACTCTGGACGGAAGAGGCTCCCTTTCTCCCTTTGCTTGGCCTCCTGCAGGGGCTCCGCCCAGGGCCTCGTGTGGTGCCGACTGCCTGCCGCCAGCACAGGGCGTCGCATAGAAAGAGGCAGGGGTGGGCCGGGCTCCGTGTCCGTCCGTCCTACGACGCCACCATGATCCAAGCACGGGGCTCTCTGCCGATGACCTAATCCAGCCGCTTCCAGGATCGCCCTCCAGACACCACCTTCGGATTTCGTAGCACGCACCCAAGACTGAGTTCCAGGTTGTGGGTGTCTGGGGCCACGTGAGGCTGGAAGTGTGGCGAGGCGCCAGGCCCGCCTGTGTGGGGTCTGTCTCCCACCCTCCCAAAGCCCCGCGCCTCACCGTGCCTCAGGGGGCTCCCCCTTCTTGCCTGCTGGGTCCGATGAACAGGAAACTTCAGGGAGGTGTGTGGGTGACCGAGGTCCCTCTACGCGTGTGCTGTCCATTCCAGGTACATAGGGATCACGTCAGGCAGGGCTTGAAAAGGGTGCCCCCCAGATCCACAGCTCTGATCCAGGTCCCCCCGAGGCTGTGTCCAGGTACCGTGGGGCAGACTTGCAGTAGAGCATCGTCACCCACCCCCCCAGAGGGGACCATGGTGATGTTTTGGGTCCCCTGGTATCCATGTCAGCCCTGGTCCCGTGTCCAGCAGTCCTCGCAAGACTGGGCACCCTCTTCCCTGGTGCAGAGGCTGATAAACAGGCACGGAGGAACCGGGGGGGGGGGCTCCTGCATGGAGTTCCTGGGTCCTTCCTGAGAACACCTTTCTTCGTCCCATGCGTGGGCTCTGGCTCGGGTCTGGAAGTCGAGGAGAGAGTGTGCTCCTCGTCCTTGCCCCTACGGTCGGTTGATGCAGCTGGCAGGACCACGGCCTGTGCTGCTCCATCACTCATTGTCGAGGTGGATTCGTTCTGAGAGGAGGAGCCTGGTGGGGGCAAGAGGCGCGGAGTCACCACACAGACCCCAGGAGTTGGGTAAAGCGGGCCAGAGGCCTGCAGCCTGCAGACTCATTTAGTTCAGGTGGTACAGCAGCTTATATAGCCGAGGCAGCCAATCCAGTCAAGGGGTGGTCTATGCCCTAACCAATCACGGCCTGTTGCCAGGCAGTTTCCAAAGCCATCCAATCACAGCCTGTTGCCCGGCAGGCTCTGTTGCCAGTGGCCATCTTGGCATGACCTCCTCATTCCACCAGGACTCATCCCCGCAGCTCCGGCCCCTCCAGCCATTCTCCCCTCTCGCTTCCCATGCTGAACTTCGATGGCGCGTCCCGTGTCCTGCGGGCAGCTCAGTCCTGCAGGCGGCGGCCACGGCCATCTGGGAGGCCCCGGAGCGTGTGTGCGTTCTGCGCTTTTCCGGGACGAGTCCCTCCGCCATGGGTGTTTCCCTCGGTTGTCTGCCCCGGGCATTCTGGCATCTCCTCCTCTGTTCTGTAGGCCAGAGCTCCGGCTGGTCACGCAGCAGGGCGCCCCTGCCGGGGCGTGGAGTGCTGGATCCTCCCTCGACCTGGTGTCCACCCCCGGCCCGGCCCAGGACACGGCGGCCACGCCCACCCTCTGGCCGTGCTGTCTCCGTCCCCTCTCACGGCAGCCCAGCGTCCTTCCCCAGCTGGCCAGGCGGAGTCTGGCCCACAGTGCAGAGTCCCGGCTCAGGGGGCATCTCCCTGGCCCACTCCTCAGGGAGGAGCAGCCTCTCGAGGGTCCCGGGCTTGTGTGGGGGAGGGGAGGCTTTCCCTGGGCTCGGGGCTGTGTTCCCATCCCCAGAGGACCTCGCTGCCGTCCCACAGGCACCCCCGGCGTGTTGGCGTCTGGCTCTCTCCCCCTCCTCCCTGGAGTCCATGTTTCCCCTCCGCGGGAGCCCAGCCGCGCAGCAGCCGGGGTGTTTGTGGTGCTGCACCGCATTTCCATGTCTCAGGGCCTTTCTTCCTGTGCTGTGTTTGGCCCATCAAGTCCTTGATAACGCAGGAAGCAGAAATCCTCGTGGTTCCTCTTGGTTTTTAATTTATTTTTTTGAGAGGCAGAGTTACAGAGAGGGAGAGACAGAACGAGCGAGCGAGAGGTCTTCCATCCACTGGGTCACTCCCCAATGGCCACAGCGGCCGAAGCTGCACTGATCCGAAGCCAGGAGCCAGGAGCTTCCGGGTCTCCCACATGGGTGCAGGGGCCCAAGTACTTGGGCCATCTTCCACTGCTTTCCCAGGCCATAGCAGAGAGCTGGATGGGAAGTGGAGCAGCTGGGACTAGAACCGACGCCCATATGGGATGCTGGGCGCTGCAGGCGGCGACTTTGCCCACCACGCCACAGCGCTGCCCCCTCTTGGTTCCTGTCACACAGGGTGTGCTATTGCCATGTGAACAGAACAGGGTTCACCTTCCAGGTGTCTCAAACGACTGAGTTCCTCTACCCACCCCATCTCCCGGGGCTGTAGGGGTGGAGGAGTCGCTCATCCCGTGGAGTTTGAGGTCATGCTCGTGTGCGGAGCTGCAGGTGGGCCGCAGCCACGGTGCCCCACCCCACAGGTGCCCCGCCCCCACAGTCTGCTTTCACTCTGACTGCCCCGCAGCCTGCTTCTGCTCTCTGACTGCCTTTCGCCTGTTGCTTCCATTTGTAAGCAGCTGGGATCCCCCTAGACTTTTGCAGTCCCCCCCCCCAATGTCTGTGCGGTTTATTTTTGGTGTGTGTGTGAGGTAGGGGTCTATCTTTCCTCCGCCCTATCACCAGCGAATCGTCCTGGAACTCTTTCCAGAAACACTCCTGGTCGTGCCCAGTGGGCGTAACACACTGTGAACTCTGGGCTGTGGCTGTTGACGGGCTGCCCGTCTCGGCTCAGGCTCCCGAGGGGTGTGTCTGGTTACAAACAGCAGAACAGAACCCCAGCCAGGTCTGTCTAATACCGACGGGGGCTTCCTTCTCGTGGGTGACTCAGCCCCACATGGAGAGTGTCCCACCGAGGGCCGGATGGAGTCACCCAACTGTGCCACCGGGGGCCGGATTCTTTCTTTCCATCCGGCATCTCAGCCGTGGCTGTCCCCCTCCTGATCACATGACCACCACCACAGCGCCAGGCTTCGTCTCTGCTCTCAGGACAGGAGGACTGGGAGGAGGGGCAGCTTCCCCCGACACCCCCTCCCCCAGCAGACTTTGCCTCCTTACTGGGGCCGCATCAGGTTCTACTTCTTTTAGCTGCAAAGTGGGTAACTGGGCTGTCCCGAGTGATTTAGAACAACCCTGAAGCCTTGGGCTGGTCTGGAAGCAGAGGCTCTGTGGTTATGGGCACTGTGTGCGTGTGGCACACGTGCACACACACACACACCCCACAGGTCCCAGTCCCAGCCCTGTGCACCTCCTCCCCTTACCCTCACACCCAGGCAGCCCCCCTGGGACACCCCAGACACCCCAGTCAGCAGCGGGTCTGACTGCGATGCCGAGCGCAGAGGCAGGCGGCCCACGGAGGGTGGGAGAAGCCGGGGAGGCTCCCTTGGGCGGGAAGCCGGCCCTGTGCCTGGGCCCTGGTGGCGCCCCACGCAGGCACCTGTCTTTGCTCTCTGCTCTCACAGGCTCCCGGGCTCTCACCTGACTTTCAGCCAAGAAGGTGGCTCAAGGCAGGACTGAGAGAGCTCGGGTGGGGCTGCCCAGGTCTGGAAGACCACTCCTGTGCGGGACGGGGTGGGAGGGAGGGCCTGCAGTCCGGGGTGATGCCCAGCCCGTGGGTGGTTGCTGTCACAGCCGTGTCTGCACCGTGGAAGGCCTGGTGAGAACTCGGCGTGGTGCCCTGGGGCCTCCTGTGGTGCTGTGCAGCGGTGGGCGCGAGGGGCCGCGGTGGCGTGGGCCCCGACTGACCAGCTCTACCCCGGTGGGCACCAGAACGTCAGGAACACCCGCTAGGCACGGACGCCCCGAGAGGGAGACGCCAGGCCCAGCAGGAGGAATCTGGAGTTGAGTGAAGCAGTGACGAGGCGGTGGAAGGCGGCCTGTGTGTTGCTGTGCTGGGCTCAGACGCGGGTGTCTTTTGGCGGCTGAAGGAGGTAAAACTTCCAAGAGAATTTGGCAATCTGAGTGCCAGCATCAGACTTGCAGTTCTAATTTTAAATGGGCCCTTGAGTCGTTGATTTCTACCTCTGATTGCAAGTTGAAATCTTCCCAAGTTGGTAAACAGTTTTTGAATATTTAAAAATCACCATAATTGCACGTTTAATGTATCTGATTTATAAGATTCAGGTAAGAACTCGGGAAAATTCGTTAGTCAGATAATTGAAAAATGTAGACAACTCAGTATAATAAATTTTGATTGCAGCTTAAGATGTTTAAAGGAGTTTAATTAACTAAGTAGGTAAATGGTACAAACATTAATCAAAGTTCTCCCCAAAAATGATTGTAAAAATTTGCTGGTTCTATTCATAGAATAAGATTCAGAAGTTGCAGCTGAAGCGGTGGGGGGGGGGCGAGTTGCTGGTGGAGGGAGTTGGAGTCTGGGCCCCCACAAGCCCGAGGCCGGCAGTGCGGCCCTGTGTCTGTGCCCACGGCACTGCGGCGTCCATCGGGGCCGTGCAGGGGAGGTCTCCAGTGGGCGCCCTGTCCTGGGCCAGCCAGCGCGTTGCCGCTATAACGGAATGCCTGGGGTTTGTTCTACTTTGCTTTTCGAGTTGACTGGTGGATGGATTGACTTCCGGCCGGGGGCTGGGCCGGGGCCAAGGCTGGGCGCTCATCGAGGGCACTCAGTGTGTGCGAAGGGACTCGCTACCGCCCCCAGGGTCTGCGTCGGCAGGGAGCTGGCCGGGAATCCAGCGTGGGTCAGTGGTGGGCCAGACGCCCACTCAGACGAAGAGGTTTGCTGTGGTTCGGGCAGCCCTGTCGGCTTGGCCTCCGGTGACGACTGTTGCTGGCAGGGTCCCCGGGGGGGCGTGCGCAGGTCAGTCCCCGCGGGCTCTTGGAATCGACCAGGATCCAGTCACCAGCCTCATCGCATCCAATCCGCTCTCGAAGCCCCCACCCAATCACGTGAGACCTGATACCCCTGGGGCTGGACCCGAGGGCAGCAGGCCTGAGGCCGACCCGCTGCCCCTTCCAGACGGGGGCCCCGGAGCACCGGCAGTGGCTGTGGCAGGCAGTGCCTCGCGGGGCGATGCGGACCCCAGACCCTGGCCCAGGAAACAGCACAAGGCAGGGCCTGTGGTCCGAGGGCTGCAGCCACAGCGCCTGTGTCCTGCGGGGGGCTGAGGGCACTGGGAGGACCGCCCAGGCCAGAGGAGGGCTCAGGGCTGGGTGCGCAGAGCTCCGCCCCCACTCCTTTCTTTACTTTTTCCTATTTCTCGCTGCCCCCCGCCCCCAGCTCAGGTGCACCTGCACATGTTCAATGTCAAACCCACAAAGGTCCAGGGCGGGGGTCTGCCCGCCCCTCCCCACAGCGCTTCATTCTGCCTGCCCATGGCGGCACCGAGAGAATGGAGCGGTTGCTGAGGTCTGAGCCCTGCCCTGGAGACCCATCCGGGAGACTGAGGCTCGCGGGGAGTCCCTGGTCTGCACCCCCATCCGGGCCTGTGACAGAGGAGGGGCTCTCGGCCCCTCGGGAAGGTGCCTGCGGCCCAGCTGCGGCCCCTGGGCGCTGGGCCCACGGCAGCCCTTCCCTGTGGTTTCCCTTTCTGTTGCAGCAGTGACCTGTGGTCAACCTGAATGCTAAATGGAAAGTTCCAGAAATGACAATGGCTAAGCTTGAAGTCATGGGCGCCCTGAGTGGCGTGACGGGGCCCCTTTGTCCAGCGTCTCCGTGGTCACTCAGTGCCGTCGCAGTCATGGGGAGGACACACGGCCTGGAGTGGGTCAGGGGGTGGCTGCGGTTTCAGGAGCCACTGGGGGCCCTGGGGTGCACCCCCCGGACACAGGGGTACCATGCACTTATAAACAGACCTAAAGTGGTGGGCGTGATGCCATGAACTCTTTCTAAAAATGATTTATGTATTCAAGAGTCAGAGAGAGGGAGAGGGAGAAACAGAAGGGAAATTTTCCACCTGCTGGTTCACTCCCCAAATGCCCACACCAACCAGGGCTTACCTGGGCCAAAGCCAGGCCAGGGGCTTCTTCCGGGTCTCCCATGCAGGTGCAGGGGCCCCAGGACTTGGGCCATCTTCTACTGCTTTCCCAGGCCATAGCAGAGAGCTGGATCAGAAGTGGAGTAGCTGGGACTGGAACCAGCGCTCTGCTGTGGGCAGCTTTGCGCAGCGGTGCCACGCTGAAGTCTTAGTGAAGACGAGGAGTAAAGAGAGCACTCGCACCGTGAATCTGACTGCCAAGCACTGACCCAAGGCCCGTGAGTGCACAGGCTGTGCGAGATGCCCTGGGGCTCTTGGGTGGGAGAGGGGGTCGGGCGTGGCCCTCAGAGGAGAGGAGCTGGCTCTGGGGACAGAGGGGAGAGCGTCTGTGACTCCCGCCACGGACAGGAGGGGCGGAGCCTCCGCAGATCAGCAAGAGCCTGGGGCGGGCACGTATGGTGTTGCTCTCACGTCACAGCTCGAGACCCCCCAAGCGCCCTCCCCGGCCCCTCATCTGAGAGCTTCCCCAGGGAGGCCGACTGCTCGCACCCACGTGGGGGTGGGCTGAGGGAAGGATCCGGAAGCTCTGATTCCCAGGAGGGGTGTGTGCCCAGAAACGGTGCCAGCAGCACCGGCCAGGGCTGCGCAAACAGGACGTGGGTGGTGGAGAGGGGCCGGGGCACCCCGAGATGTGGGTGGTGGGGAGGGGCCCGGGGCACCCCGAGATGTGGGTGGTGGGGAGGGGCCGGGGCACCCCGAGATGTGGGTGCTGGGGAGGGCCCGGGGCACCCCGAGATGTGGGTGCTGGGGAGGGGCCGGGGCAGGGCTGTCCCCGCATCTGGATTTCCAGGTGCTGCGAGCCAGGCCGCCCCCTCCCGAAGCTGAGCGCGGGCCCTCACGCAGCCCTGAGCCGCCACGGCGTCCCCTGGCTCGCCCGCTCTTGTCCCAGTGCTGTCGCTGGCTGCCCTGCCGCTGCGCCCGTGCTGGACAGAGGCGCTGAGTGGAGGAGACGGGTCCACGCAGGACAGGACACACGCCAGAGCTACGTCCGACCCTGGCTGGCAGCCGGGACCGACCCCTGCCTTCCTCCCCAGCCTCCGCCCCCACGAAGGTGCACCTACACAGGACTGGGGCGACACCGGCTTTCTCCTTAGCGGGCCGTCCCCCAGGGGCCAGCAGGCGGCCACACTGGCTCTGGGTGTCTCCCTGAGTGAGGAGGCCGCAGACCCTCAGGGGCCCTGGAGGGCGGGGCTGGGCGAGGACAATTCACAGCAGGGGTGGAGACTGCGCCCTCCCCGCCCTGGGGACAGGCTGTAGGGACACAGCTGGGGGCTGGGGACTGTCACCTCCAGGGTCTCCCAGGGAGAGGACAGGTGGCAGGAGAGCCTGGAGGACGGGGCAGGGCTGGCGCCTGGGTGAGGGCAAGAAACTGCCCACCGGGCTGCAGCGTGCAGGGGACGGCGCTGGGGACTGCGGGAAGGGTGCGACTCCACTCTCCCGCGGTGGACTGTGGGAAGGGTGCGACTCCACTCTCCCGCGGTGGACTGTGGGAAGGGTGCGACTCCGACTCTCCCGCGGTGGACTGTGGGAAGGGTGCGACTCCACTCTCCCGCGGTGGACTGTGGGAAGGGTGCGACTCCACTCTCCCGCGGTGGACTGTGGGAAGGGTGCGACTCCACTCTCCCGCGGTGGACTGTGGGAAGGGTGCGACTCCACTCTCCCGCGGTGGACTGTGGGAAGGGTGCGACTCCTCTCTCCCGCTGGGGACTGTGGGAAGGGTGCGACTCCACTCTCCCGAGGTGGACTGTGGGAAGGGTGCGACTCCGACTCTCCCGAGGTGGACTGTGGGGAGGGTGCGACTCCTCTCTCCCGCTGGGGACTGTGGGAAGGGTGCGACTCCACTCTCCCGAGGTGGACTGTGGGAAGGGTGTGACTCCGACTCTCCCGCGGTGGACTGTGGGAAGGGTGCGACTCCGACTCTCCCGCGGTGGACTTCGCTCACTCGCTCGCTCACTCATTCATTCATCCACGCAGTCACTCACTCATTCACTCAGTCGCCCACTCGCTCACTCCACAAGATACATTTATGAGCCCCTACCAAAGAGAAGTCTGGGAGTAGCAGCCCTGATTCAAAGGCTGTGTCCACCCTTCCCCCTCTGCACACACGCACACACTCACACATGCTCACAACACAGGCTCACATACATGCTCACACATGTGTACATGCTTGTACACGGCGACACACAATCGTGCACATGCTCATTCACGTGATCACACATGTGCTCACATACGTGCTGACTCGACATGCTCACACTCACATGCTCACATAACAGACACGTGCTCACACATGTTCACACACATACACACACACCTCAGTCCTCACACAGCTCTCATGCTCACCCACACACGTGCTCACACTCACACAATGCTTGCACACGTGCTCACGGTCACACATGTGCTCACACATGGTCATTCACATTAACACACAAGCTCACATGTGCTCACACATGGTCATTCACATGCTTACACACAGTCATGCACACACACACACCCATGCTCTCATGTGCGCACTCACACTCACACACACCTTGCACAGGTCCACGGACGACCGTGTTTATTTTAGCTAAAGCGAAGGGAAGTAAGAGGCAAACCCGGAGACTCAGCGAGGAGAGGAAGGCAGCACAGCAAAGGACAACAGCGGCAGGCAGGACCTCCGCCCTTGGGCAGGCACCTGCGGGACCTCCGCCCTTGGGCAGGCAGCTGGGGGACCTCCACCCTCGGGCAGGCAGCTGGGGGACCTCCACCCTCGGGCAGGCAGCTGGGGGACCTCCACCCTCGGGCAGGCAGCTGGGGGACCTCCGCCCTCAGGCAGGCAGCTGGGGGACCTCCACCCTCGGGCAGGCAGCTGGGGGACCTCTGCCCTCGGGCAGGCAGCTGGGGGACCTCCACCCTCGGGCAGGCAGCTGGGGGACCTCCGCCCTCAGGCAGGCAGCTGGGGGACCTCCACCCTCGGGCAGGCAGCTGGGGGACCTCCGCCCTCGGGCAGGCAGCTGCTGGAACAGTGCACTCTGGCTCCAGGCGGGGACGTCGGGGCAGATGGGCTCTGGGCAGAGGTTTGCGTGTCTGAGGCCACCGGGCAGGCTCCGGACCACCCGGGAACAACGGAGGGAGCCGGGCATGCGGGGGGGGTGGTGGTGTCCTGAATCAGTGGTGGTGGGGGTGTGTGTCCTGACTCAGTGTGGGGGGTGTCCTGACTCAATGGTAGGGGGTAGGGGGAGCTCCCTGGGGTGCAGGTGCAGGCGGTTCCTGGGGAGGGGCCCCTCCCTGGGTCATCGGCACCCCTGGAGCTGCAGAGCAGGGCCTGGTTCTGAAGGGGGGGGTGGGAGGGCACTGCAGCATCTGCCGGTCACCCCCTCCGTGCTTCGGGACATTGCCCTCTCCCTCTGACGCCTCATTCACGCCATTACAGATCTGCTCAAAGTCGGCTCTTCAGAAGCCCTGCACCCCCGACTCAGAAGGACCCCCCTCGCAGGCCCCGCCCCACCCTCACCCTGGAGCAGGGGCTTCTGGGACGGGCTTTGTGTCATACCCTCGGGTGTCACAGGGTAGGCGCTCGGGAAATGTTTGCTGAACGAATGAATGAATGAATGAACGAATGAGAGCACAGGGTGAGCTCCCAGGGACGAGCATGGTGTGGGCCCGGGGCTCAGACCTGGGGTCCCTGAGAGTCTCAGTGCTCCCCGAGTCGTATGCCACCTGCTCCCGCCACGCCGGTGCTGTGGTCTCCTGCCTGTGCCACACCCCCACGTGTGCCACCTCCCCGGCTGTCCGTCCTTCATGTGGGACAGGGTCAGGGACAGGGTTAGGGTTAGGGTTAGGGTCAGGGTCAGGGTCAGGGTCAGGGACAGGAGTTAGGGTTAGGGGTCAGGGTCAGGGTTAGGGGTCAGGGTCAGGGTTAGGGGTTAGGGTTAGGGGTTAGGGTTAGGGGTTAGGGGTTAGGGTTAGGGTTAGGGTTAGGGGTTAGGGGTTAGGGTCAGGGTCAGGGACAGGAGTTAGGGTTAGGGGTCAGGGTCAGGGTTAGGGGTTAGGGTTAGGGGTTAGGGTTAGGGTCAGGGTCAGGGTCAGGGTTAGGGGTTAGGGTTTAGGGGTCAGGGTCAGGGTCAGGCTTAGGGTTAGGGGCCACAGCCCCGAGCCAGCCTTCAACATCACCCTTGCAAGATCCACAGACGCAGAGAAAGCATCGGACATTCCAGCACCATTTCTGTGAAAACCTCGGGAAACTGGGGGCAGAAAGGAGCACCCCGAGTCTGAGAAAGGCCTTGGTGGGGCGGGGTAGGGGAGGACAGGGAGACACCAACCACATCCACATTGTACCTAATGGCAAAAGGGCCGAACATTTGGGGCCGGCGTTGTGGGGACAGCGGGTGAGGCCGCCTCTGACGCCGGCATCCCACAGGAGCACCGCTTCGAGTCCCGGCTGCTCCACTTCTGATCCAGCTCCCTGCTAGTGTTCCTGGGAAGGCAGCTAAGATGGCCCAGGTACCGGGGTCGCTGTCACCCCTGGGAGACCCACTGGGGCTCCAGGCTCCTGCCTTCAGCCTGGCCCAGCTCTGGGGAATGACTGTCTCTCTCCCTGCTTCCTCTCTGTAACTCTGCCTTTAAAATAAAATAAAACCAAATAATTTTTTTTTTTTTAAAGACTGACTGTTTGCCTGCAAGATAGGAACGGGCAAGGACACTGCTCTCACCACTCCTGCTCTGTGCTGAGGCCCTGGCCGGCACAACAGGGCAAGAAAGAGAAAAGGCACCAGACCACCTCCAGTTGCATCCAAAATGATGACCTACACAGAAAACCCTGAGAATCTACCAAAACACCCCAAATACCCCCCCCCCCCAGCCCAATAAATGAGTTTAGCGAGATCACAGGTCAACCCACAAAGTCGGCTGCATTTCTGTACTGGCAACGAGCAACCGGAAACCAACAATTGCTCAGGGTGCCATTCACGACAGCTCCAAGAAGTCACATCCTTGGGTACAAAGCTAGGACAACGACACGAGAGCTCTATGGCTGAAACGTCTGCCCGTGCGGGATCCCAAGCCAGGCGGCAGAAGCCGTGTTCACCGGGTGCGGCCAGGTGGGGGTTCCGCGTGGCTCGCCTAAGCCCAGGTCTCTCCCTCTCTTTTGTAAGTTTAATTCATTTTATTTCATTGAAAAGCAGAGTGAGAGAATTAGAAAGAGGGAGAGGGAGGGCGAGAGAAAGAATCTTCCATCCCGATTCACACCCCCCCAACAGTAAGGATGAGCCCAAGCCAGGAGCCATCAGGTCTCCCCCACGGTGACAGGGACCCAAGTGCCCGAGCCGTCCTCTGCTGCCTCCCAGGTCCACCTCTGTCCCCAGGAGGCTGGGGGGAGCGGAGGCAGGGCTCTGCTGGGGGATGCACTGGCCAGACGGGACTCTCAGACCCTGGCCTGCCCAGCACCGACCTGCAGGGCGCCCCCCAAGAGTATTAGCTTTGCGTACGCAGCTCCCACTCTCACTGTTGGGAAAGCAGGCAAAGACCAAGTAATGCAAACAAAGGCTGCTGGCTTAGAATTTGCTAGAACCGGCAGCGCGCTACTGTCACCTGCCCTTGGCAGGGCGGCTAACGGGCTGGCCCCGGGGAGACTGGTCAGGCGGCAGATCTGGCTTTCTCTCTGGCGGTGACTGATGGAGCCCCGGCCGCCTGGGCCCAGAGCCGCGGAGCCTAGGGGTTGCTTTTCCGGACTGGTCGCAGCCGGCCTGCCTCTGTCCCTTGTCACTGTCCTGCTCCACCCCGCCCCGGGCTGGCCTCTGCCCGCGTGTGGTTCTGGGCGCCCCGGGGCTGTCTCAGGGCAGGTGCCTAGCGCCGGCTCCCCGGGACCCAGCTCCGCACACCGCCCGCCCTGCTCCTACAGGCTCCCGTGCGTGGTGGGCGGTGTCCACCTGCCTAGGGCTGCGCCCGCAGTGCACACAGGCCGCGGGCGCAGTGAGGATGGGACCATGCCCGGCCGGCCAATGGGCAGCCCGCCTCGCCCGGGTCCGCTGCGGCTGCCCCATCGCACAGGCGTCCTACCTGCGCCGGGGCGGGGCCGGCTTGCTCAGCACCACCTGGGCGCACAGGCAAGGTGCGTGGGGCAGGGCTGGGCGGAGCGGACTGGGCCTCTCCTTCCCCTGGGGCTGCTTTCCGGGTCACTGCCCGCTGGACTCCTGTTTGGGCTGGAGCCCCGACTCCCTTATTTATTTACACACCGTCTGCTGGTTTCCTCAAATTTCACGAAACCCTGCACCTGCTCGGTGGGGCGAGACGGGTGGTGGAGCCGCGGGCAGGTGCGCTGGAGCGCGAGGAGCCTCGGGGCCACCGGAGGGGGCGATGGTGGGGAACACCGAGGCTCCCAGGTCACCCAGCTGGTCAAGGCTGAGCGGGGCTGAGGCGGCCTGGCTGGCTCCTGGCTGTGCCGTGAGCTCCCAGCTGGGCCCAGGCTATCCGGGCAGGAACCCAGGCCTCTCGCTGGGCGTTGGTTGGCCTGGTGCTCGTGCTGCCCCCAGCCACGTGGCCACCCCCCCAACCACACACTGGGGGAGCCCCAGGTGGAAATCTTGAGACGGGGGCTCTGCCCCCGGGCCGGGGTCCCCCTGCGTGGGGTAAGCTGGCAGTGTGGCCATCATTGGGGGGAGGCAGACATGGCCAGGGCAGTGCAGGCCAGGGAGGCACGAAACCAGCACTGCCAGGCCCCCTCCACCAGGGGGCGGCGTGGGGCCAATGTTCCCGCTCTGGGCCAGGGGGCATCCTGGGCTGGTCCTGGCCAGCCCTGCCCGCCTGGGGGCTGTCTCCTCTTCCCGGGGATTGCAGCCGGCCCTGTGTGACACCCCCAGGATGTAGCGGACCCTCAGTGGGGACTTAGGAGAGGAAGGGCTGCTGATGGGGCAAGTAGGGACAAGGTCTTGGCAGCAAAGTCTGCAGGACGGTGCTGAGCCCCCTGGGCCAGGAAGTCCCGTCCGCATGGCAGCCTAGCTGTCCCCCAGCCCCCACCCCACCGGGAGCCCTGGCGGGGCGGGTGGGGGCGCTGTGCAGTCAGTGACCTGTGTCTTCTGAGTCCATTGTTGGAGCAGCGGGAGGAAACCGGGCAGCTGGAGCCGTCAAGGGCAGAGGAGAATTCTCGCAGACATGAGGCGCGCCTCCTGTCCCCCCCCCGACAGGGCCCCTGCCCCCAGCCCCCCACAGGGGCGCCTCCCTGCCCCCCTCCAGAAGCACCCAGCCGTGGCTCCCTGCCTGTGGCCCCGGGCGCCGAGAGCGTGATGAGCTGAAAACGAATCAGGTCGTGGGCGAGCAGAACGCGCCTAACGAGATGTGAAGCCTGGTGACACCGCAATCCTTGTCACCGTCACTCAGACAGGCCGCGACACGCCGAGGGCCCCGGGCAGCAGCCAGACAAGCCTCACACAAGCTGGGCGGACAGCGGGGCCGGGGGGGGGCGGTTCCAGGTCCCAGGCAGGGCAGGCACTGGCTGAAGCCGGGTGCGGTCTGGAAGCTTCTTACTGTCCTGCGTTTGGCACAGGTGTGCCGGCTCTGAGTGCCCCTGGCCTCGCCGCACAGATCCGGCGCGGGGCAGCCCTGGGGGAGGGGGCTCTCAGTGCAGGGGCTCAGCAGGTCGTTAGCATTTTTAGCGGTAAAGTATTTTTTTTAAAGATTTATTTATTTTACTTGCAAGTCAGAGTTACACAGAGGAGATGCAGAGAGAAAGAGAAAAAGAGAGAGAGGGAGAGGGGGAGAGAGAGAGAGAGAGGTCTTCCATCCGCTGGTTCACTCCCCAGTTGGCCGCAACAATGGCCGGAGCTGCACCGATCCGAAGCCAGGAGCCAGGAGCTTCTTCCAGGTCTCCCACGTGGGTGCAGGGGCCCAAGCACTTGGGCCATCTTCTACTGCTTTCCCAGGCCACAGCAGAGAGCTGGATCGGAAGTGGAGCAGCCGGGACTCGAACCGGCGCCCACATGGCTCAAGGCCTCTCCTCCCAGCGTTCCTGGCCGTGCTCTCGCTGGGATGTCCCCCCACCCCTGCTCCCCAATCCTCAGAAACGTGGCCTCTGCCAGGTCGTCCACCCTCGTCCCTGGGGCGCGGGTCCTGCCGGTATTGCATAACCTGACTGAGCCGTCCCTCCCTGTGGGCTCACCCCGGCCCTCGGGGCAGCGGCAGTGCTGCTGAGTTCTCTCACAGCCCTGGGCTCGGAGCCGTAGGAAACAACGGGGTGGGGGGTCAGTGCGGAGCCGGGGGGGGGTCAGTGCAGAGCCGAGGGGGGGGGCAGTGCAGAGCCGGGGGTGTGTGTGCAGAGCTGGGGGGGGGGTCAGTGCAGAGCCGGGGGGGCAGTGCAGAGTCAGGGGGGGCAGTGCAGAGCCAGGGGGCAGGCACTCAGGGCAGCAGCAGGGTTTGCCAGCCACAAGTCCAGGGTCAAGGTGTTGGCCGAGCCCTGCTGCGTCCAGGGACTGTTCTGTCCACGCCCCTGCTCCTCGCTCCCCGAGCCTCTGCCCGGTGCCTCTCAGGAGGACCCTTGTCGTCCTACTCGGGGTCCCCTGGAGAACCCGGACGACCTCGCTCAGGAAACAGCGAGCAATACCGGCCCCTGACCGGGTGGGCGGCTCAGCGTGGCGGGGCCGCACTGCGGGCTGCTCTGCTCTCCCGGCCTCCTCGGCTCGGCTCGCTCGGCTCGGCAAGACCTTTTTCCCGAGTCAGGTCACTGGGCCCACAGGCTCTGGGCGGCGGGGGTGGCCCCGTGCACCCGCGACAAAGCGAATCCAGGCGGCTCCGAGGCGGTCATGCAAACAGGTTCAGTTTGTTTCCCTGCAAGAGAAACTCAACGTCCACGCGTGGTTTCTCACGTGCTTCCAACGAGCTCTGTGAGGGCCCCACAGGTCCACGGATCGCAACCTAAGTAGACTTTTAATCCTGTTTCCCATAGACTTTTCAAGTACCCTCGTGGCTGCCAACCTATCGGACCAACACGAAGAGCGAACGAGTTTGTTAACCCCTGGCTGTGGCCCGGTCCGGGCAGGAGCAGGCCCGGAGGTGACCCAGTGCCCTGAACTGCACGGTGGCCGCCGTCCCGGTGGCCAGAGTTGGGACACCTCTGCTCCTCCCCCCCCCCCCCCCCCCCGTTCCCCAGAGGCAAGCACCCCGCCCCTGAGCCGCCTCTGCGGGGGAAACGGATTCGCAGTTTCCTTGGGAGGTGATCCGTGGAGACGCTGGCTCGGGAAGTGAGGCAGGGGCTGTAAGGAGCTGACAAGACTGCGGTCCCAGGCAGGGCCCAGCACGGGCGGCCAGCGCGGGAGTGAGCGTGGATCCCAGGCGGTCCGAGTGCTTGGGCCCCGCACCCACGGGGGAGACCCGGATGGAGCTCCAGGCCCCTGCAGCCCTGACTTGCAGGCTTTTAAGAGGTGAATCGGTGGATGGAACCTCTCTCTCTCTCTCTCTCTCTCCTCTTCTCTCTCTCTCTCTCCTCTTCTCTCTGCCTTTCAAATAAAACGAAAACAAATAAAAATTTAAAAAAATAAAAATACAAGACTATGCCTGGCCTCTTTGAAAAGAAGCAAGATACAAAATAAAGGGACCCAGGGCAGCACTGGGCATCTGTGAGCCTGGGCGAAGCCTGCCGGCTGGCTGGAGGCAGCTGGGTGAGGGCGGCGTGGGGCCACGGGCCGCGGAGGGCGGGGCTGCCTGGCAGAGCCGCAGCTCCCGCGCCGTCAACGGGCTCTGCTCTGTGAACCTACAGACACATCCGCAATAGTGCACTCGTGGCATTTTTCACTGGAGCCTTTAAAAAAAGATTTATTTATTTATTCGAAAAGCAGAGAGAGAGAGAGAGAGAGAGAGAGAGAGAGAGAGAGAGGTCCTCCATCCACTGGTTCACTCCCCAAATGGTTGCAACAGCCAGAGCTGCGCCGATCCGAAGCCAGGAGCCAGGAGCTTCTTCCAGGTCTCCCATGCGGGTGCAGGGGCCCAAGGACCTGGGCCATCCTCCACTGCTTTCCCAGGCCACAGCAGAGCTGGATGGCAAGAGGAGCAGCCGCGTGCGCTGGGGTGGTTCTCGCCGCTGATGGACTCAATCCTCAGAGCAAGTGCCTCCTCTGGGAGTGGCCCGGGGAGGGGCGCTTCCCTCCGTCCTTTGCTCAGGTCGGCAGCCGGCGCAGCGACAGGAGACCCGAGCTCAGGACACCCCTGCAGGGGCACCGAGGGCCGAGTGTTGGTGGCGGCGGCGGCATCTCGCAGGGGAGCTCAAGGAGGAGGAAGTGACTCCGTGTACGGCGTCCTGCAGGAAACTCTCCCAGCGCTGGCCCTCAGGGAGGAAGTGGGGCGCTGAGGCCGGGGTCCCGTCCCGTCCTGCTGGTGGGGGGACAGTGATGGCCCCCGACTCTCTGACTTCCAGATGGACCACTGGGCATCTTCCCAGGGTGTGGTGGACACAGCAGTCTCAGGACTCGGGTCCTGGGACACCGGGGGGCCCCTGTCCTCACCCAGTGTGAGCCCAGGGGTGAGCCTGGTTCTGGAGATGCTGCAGTCCCAGGTGTGACCACCAGGTGGCAGAGCAGATGCACCAAGCCCTGCCCCCAGCAGTTCCCCCCAAAAAACAGAAAATACAAATGAAAATGGCTTTGGCCTGGACGTGGAAAGTCAGTTGGAGATTCCGGGAGCCTTCTGGCAAATCCGGGAGGTTTGACCTTCTGCTGTGAGCAAGGCCCGGGGTGTCCGTGGCCGGCAAAGGGCAGGGAGGAAGTCCAGCCTCCCCACAGCATATGGAAGCGGGGAGGGGCTCCCTGCTGATGGCGGGAATTCAGCCGCCCTCTCTAGCCTCTGAGGGGCTGGGTCCCAGGGCAGCGAGATCACCGGGAGGCTCATTTTAAGATGCCAGTCCCTGGGTCCAGCCCAGGCCCCGGCAGGGGCCAGGGAACCAGCATTTAACCTGTGCATCTCTGGTTTCCGCTACACAACCAAGGGGGGGCGCCTCCTTCCACAGACCAGAGACCTGGCGCCAGGGAGGGGCCGCTGCCCAGGGTCCCCGCTGGGCCCAGCGCCCCCTCTGAGCACACTGCTTGCTCGCACAACCCGTGGTGGAGTGCAATTCTTTGTGTGTTGAGCGTTGGCTTGGGGGCGGGCGCTGCGGTAAGCTGCTGCCTGCAAAGCCCACATCCTGTAGGGCGCCGGCCTCCAGTGCTAGTCCCGGCTGCTCCACTTCCAATCCAGCTCCTTGCTAATGCAGCAGTGGAAGATGGCCCAAGTGCTTGGGCCCCTGCACCCACGTGGGAGACCCGGAAGAAGCTCCTGGCTCCTGGCTTCTGCCTGGCCCAGCCCTGACCACTGTGGCTGGGATGAGAACTCTGGGTGACCCGGGGCCGGCTGCCCGCCCTCTCGGAGCCCACGGTTTCCTTGTTTGGGAGGGGGGTTAGCACCATTGCTCTCCCGGGCCGCAGCAGGGAGGGAGGGAGTGCTCAGGGCTCACCGCCAGCCCTGGCTGTCAGCTGTCGCCAAGGTAGGGGAGCCCTGGGACCTGGCTGACCCGGTCACCGTCACTGCCTGAGACGCTGGGTCGGAGGCCGCAGCCCTGCTCACCCCCCCCCCCCCGCCTGCCGCTCGGCTCCAGCCCACCAGGGGCTTCTAAGAGGCTGTGGGGCCCTGGCTCCCACCCCAGGGGAACGCTGAGGCCGTGGGACAGGCGCTCCCACATCCGGGCGTCTGGAGCCAGACTCTGTGCGCTGCCTGGCGGGAGGTGCCCATAGAGGCACGTGGCCCCTCCCCCAGCATGGTGCCATGCCCCCCCCCCCAGGAAGACCACACCTCTGGCTTCAGCAGAATGAATGAGGAGGGGGCTTCACGCTTGGGTGGGGAGAAGGATTTCAGAGCACCCAGGAAGTGACCTAGACCTTGAGCTGCTTTGTCTCCGGAGCCCACGCCGAGGTTAGCCTTTAACCAGCCGGGGGAGGGGCCGGCTTGGTCGATGTGCCTCCCACAGCTGTCACTCAGTGCCATCGCAACACTGTCTCATTTTTCCTAAAAATCCGAGGGACTGGTTGCTCCCGGCCTGGGGGAGCCCCAGAGGGTGGCTGAGCCCTCCTGGTGGGTGGCAGCGCGCCCCGCCGGCCGCTCGGGTCCCGGGACAGCCCCTGTCCCCCAGTGCCCCCTCTGCAGAGCGCTGAGGCGTCCACGTAGCAGGCGCTGCCCCGCGCCTCCTGGGGTCCCGGTGGCCTTGGATCTGGGGTTTGGCACCGGTGCGGTGGCGCACGCGGACTCCTGGGCGCCTCTGAACATGGCGTTTGAGGAACTCTTGGAGCGGGCCGGGGACCTGGGGCTCTTCCAGGCCCTGCAGGTCCTCACCCTCGCCCTCCCCGCCCTCCTGGTGCCCCCACACATGCTTCTGGAGAACTTCTCGGCCGCCGTCCCCGGCCACCGCTGCTGGGCCCAAGCGCTGGACAACCGCTCCCACGTCCCCGCAAACCTCACCCCCGAGGCCCTCCTGGCCGTGGCCATCCCGCCGGGCCCCGACCGGCAGCCGCACCAGTGCCGCCGCTTCCGCCAGCCTCAGTGGCAGCTCCTGGACCCCAACGCCACGGCCGCCAACTGGAGCGAGGCGGCCACGGAGCCGTGCGTGGACGGCTGGGTCTATGACCGCAGCACCTTCGCCGCCACCATCGTGGCCGAGGTGAGGCCTCCCCAGACGGCCGCCCCATGACAGGAGGGGACCCCAGCGGCTCCCCCCACAGCGAGGGGGGACTGTCCCCCGATGGCTGTGGCAGGCAGGACACCAGGGACAGGGGCTGCGGGGACAGGGCTGGCAGTGGGGGGAGGGGGCAGGAGGACCAATCCTGACCCAGGGGTTGGCGGGCGGGCGGCATGGGTCTGTGGGCAGCCCGGGGTTGGGGAGGGTTCGGGCAAACAGACTCAGCAAGGTTCTGGCCGGGCAGACCTCACCTGGGGCAGGAGGGCGGCGAGGAGCCGGGGAGAGGACACGGCCGGACTGGACGGTGCAGCTGAGGGTCAGGGCTAGGGCCTAACTGACATGTGGCCAAGCAAACAATCCCCTGTCGCCCAACACGTCTGCACGGACCGCCCCGGACTCTGGGCCGGGCTGGGTCACAGCCCACCCCACCCTGCTGTCCCGATGCTGCTCCTGTGGGGGTGGGCGTGGCGGGGGTCCGGTCACTGCTGCCGTCTGAGCCATGAGACACAGCTGTGAGCACAGAGAGGCTCGGTGACTTGCCCAGGGACACACAGCTCCAGCACCGAGGGACAGGAGGCTCCTTCCAGCCGAGGGGTGGGGGGTGGGGGAGATGGACACGGTCCTGTGGGCACCAGGGGAGCCTGGCGGGGGACAAAGGTCCCTGGGTCTGAAGGGACAGGAGCCCAGTGAGGCGGGACAGTGAGGCGGGACGCAGGGACTCGGGCAGGTGGGGTGGGGGTGGGGTTTCTCCCAGGAGCAGAGGGAGCCGGGAGGCGTCCCGGCTGGTGGCCTGGTGGCTCTCATTCAGGCCTGGGGGCTGACCCCTGCGGCCACTGCTGCCCGCCCCGGCCAGCATCATTTGCCTGCTCCCTGGGGTCCCTCCTGCCCCTGACCGCGGCCGGGCCCCGCGGAGTACAGCAGGGCTCCGAGCGGGTGCAAGGTCCCGCCGCCAGCAGACAGTGGCCTGGCTCCGGGACTCAGGGGGCCACGGCCACGGCGGCAGGAGCCCCCCCCCCAGGGGCCTCAGCCCCCAGCTCCCGCGTCCCGGGTCTCTCCCTCTTCCAGTGGGACCTGGTGTGCGACTCTGAGGGCCTGAAGCCCCTGGGCCAGTCCATCTTCATGGCGGGCATCCTGGTGGGAGCCGCCGCCTTCGGCCTCCTCTCCTCCCGGTGAGTGTCGCTCTCCGGAAGCAAGTGCAGCCGTGGGGGCAGGGGGACGGGAAGGCCGCTCCGTGCACATCCTGCTCCCTAACGGGGTGCCCACGTGCTCCCTGGCATCCAAACCTCGGTGCCATGTCAGCTTGCACAACGAGAATAACACTTCAGCTGTTGCTGAGCCTGGCTGAGCTCCTACTGTATACCAGGCATGGCACAGCCTGCCCCCTGGCAGCCCCAGGCCCCTGTCTCTCAACCCCAGGCGGGACCCATCCCGGCACCTGGGAGGGCTTCCCGGAGGAAGCGGCGTCTAAGTGGAGACCTGAGGGGTGGCTGAGACTTGGCAGAGAGGGAGAAGAGAGGCCGAGTGGGTGGAATCTCGCGGATCCCAGGGGCCTGGACGGAAGCAAAGGCCAGGGTCTGAGGCGGGGCGGGGGCACGGGGGGCCAGGTGAAGCCGCGTCAGGCCTCCAAAGCCCCCAGCCCCTGCCTCGCTCACGCTCATGCTCAGCCTCGTCTCCTGCCCTCGCCCGCCCCCCACCCCACCCAGGGGACGCAGCGTCTGTGTGCTGGGTTTGGGGAGCTGAGGCAGGCCCCACGTGTGGGGCCCAACCCCTGGCGGCCACTGAGGGACAGCCCTGCCCCCTGCAGCACGCCCTCCCCCTCCTGCCCCTCGGTTTCCCCATGCCCACCCAGCGCACAGCTGTTCCGGGTCCCCCAGGTCCCGACTGCCTCCCTAGTGCACCTGCCTCATGCACCTGCCTCTCGCCTGGCCCCTCCCCGCTCGCCCTCCTGTGAGCTGCCCTGGCTCCTGCTGGCCTCTCCCCCTCCTCAATCCCCCAGGCCTGAGGCCTCCCTGGACGCTCACATGGGCCAGGCACGCCCTGTCCCCAGCAGGGATGGGTGGGCAGGGGGCAGGGGGAGGCCAGGAGCCCCGTGCCTGTGCCCTCAGTCCTCAGAGCCAGGGGGAGCCCGGATCGCACTGGCCAGTGATCCGTGCAGGAGGCCACCTCAGGAAGTGGCGCTGGCCACCGGGAGGAACAGGGGCAGATGGCCGGGGCTGGACGCCTCTGAGCTGGCGGCGTGGGCGAGTTCCACCAGACGCACACACAGGGAGTGGGGAGGGGACAGTGGCTGCTGTCACCGTGGCAGCCTGAGCCTAGGGCAGGGGTCCAGCTCGCAGTCAGGGGCCGACAGCCCGCAGTCCTGGGGCTGCCCGTGCAGTCGGACACATGGCAGGAGTCAGGGCTGAGACCCTCCCGCGGGGGTCGGGGGCCCTGCTCCTGCGCGCTGGACAGACAGGCAAGGCCGGGGCTGCCAGGTCTCTCCTCGGACCGAGACACACTTCAGCAGTAAACACTTCGGGCAAGCGGCCTGGTGGCTGCAGAGGCACAGGGCGCAAAGGCACCAGGCTGAGGGGCCGCGTGGCTCCCGTGGGCCCTCGGCCGCGTGCACAGGTGAGGAGTGGTCTTGCCAGAGGTCGTGTGCACTTGGCCCCTCCGCTACCATCGCTGGCTCCGTGCCTTGGTGGCCATAGCCCAGGAGTCAACAGAAAACCCCCATTGCGTGTCCAGGGCCACCCATGGAGGGCAGAAGGGGGACACCAAAGCCGTATGGGTGCTGTTTTCTGACAGGCAGAGAAAGAGAGCGAGAGTAAGAGAGAGAGACATACAGACAGCCAGCCAGACAGCCGTTGGCTGCTTCACTCCTCAGACGCCCACAACAGCTGGGACTGGGCCAGGCCAAACCCACGAGCCCGGAACGAGGAGTCCAGTCTCCGGCGTGGGTGGCGGGGACCCGAGTTCTGAGCCGTCCTGGCTGCCGTCCCGGCTGTACGTGAGCGGGCAGCGGGCGCTGGAACCCAGGTCCTCGGATACGGGACGCTGGGGTGTTCACCGCTGTGCCGGGCGCTCGCTCCGTGGTCCGTGTTTGTGACCACCAGGCTGCACTGCCCCGGGAGAGCCAGGCCAGCAGCAGGAGGAGCTGCCTGCGGGGGCCCCTCTCCAGGCCTCTCCGTGCCCCCACCCCCGCAGGTTGGGGCGGAAGTCCATGCTCACCTGGGGCTGCCTGCAGGTGGCTGCGAGCGGCACAGCCACCATCTTCGCCCCGAACTTCCCGGTCTACTGCGCCCTCCGGTTTCTGAGCGCTTTCGGGCTGGCCGGCCTCATCCTGGCCTTGATGACACTGCGTGAGTGCCGGGTGGGCCTGTCCTGCCTGGGGTGGGGTGGGGGTGACGGCAGGGGTGGGGCCTCACTTGGCCTCTGCCCTGCCTTGCAGCCGTGGAGTGGACCACAACCCGCAGGCGGGCCGTCACCATGACGATCCTGGGATGCACCTTCAGCACCGGCCAGATGGCCCTGGGCGGCCTGGCCCTCGCCCTGCGGGACTGGCGCGCCCTCCAGCTGGCCCTGTCCGTGCCGCTGTTTGCTGCCGCCCTGACGTCCTGGTCTGTGCTACCCGGGGCGTCTTCCCGTGGGACGGCTAGGGTGGGAGGCCGTCCCCTCACCCATCGCCCTGGCTGGCCCCAGGGACCCGAGGTGCAGGCAGGGCACAGAGACACAGAGCGAGCCTGTTAGCCGAGCCCCGCAGCTCCCAGCCAGCCCGACCGGCAGTCACTGGCCAGCCCTACAGCACGTGATTATTTTTTTTTAATTTTTTTAATTTGAAAGATAGAGTTGAGAGAGAGAGAGAGAGAGAGAGAGAGAGAGGGCTTCCATCCTCTGGTTCACTCCCCAAACGGCTGCAATGGCCACAGCTGTGCCCATCCAAAGCCAGGAGCCAGGAGCTTCATCCGGGTCTCCCATGCAGGTGCAGGGGCCCAAGCACTTGGGCCATCCCCCACTGCTTTCCCGGGCACATTAGCAGGGAGCTGGATGCGAAGTGGAGCAGCCAAGATTCAAACAGGCACCATATGGGATGCCGGCACTGCGGGCGGTGGCTTTACCCGCTACACCACAGCACCGGCCCCTGGAATGGTGATTTTAAAGCAAATATGTAACTAGACGCCAACACTGGAAAGTCAGACAGTGTCTGAAAACAAGCGAGAATGAAGAAAAGCAATATTTTATCTTCTCTTAAAAAACTGGAAGATCCAGGGGCTCCAGTCGAGCGGCAGCTGCTTCCCCGGCCCCTGGGCTGAGGCTGTGGCCCTGGACCCTCCTGCACACCCCATCGGCCCCCCGACCCGTTGCCCTGCTGCACAGCCCCGCGAGTCGGCGTGCATGAGCGCCGAGCTTGGGTGTGAAAGCGTCAGCAGCTCTCTCTCCGTGGGTGCTGCAAACCCCCGAGGTCTGGAGACGCCTCCTTGAGTGGGGACCGGGGAGAGCGGGCCGAGGAGTAGCACAGACCCGTGGCCCCCTAAGTTCTCTTGTGTCCTGAGCCGGAGCCCAGCGGACCTGGGCTGGGACAGCTCCAGGCAGGAGCGTGGAGAATCAACAGCACACACACGTCTTCTGCTGTGTCCTGGGCCTCTGCCCTAGGCCGGGAGACCCGACAGCCCCCAAACGAGAAGCCCCTGACCACGAGGAGGTCACAGCACATAACCAGCATGGAGGAAGGCCGTCCCGGGGTGACCCTTCCTGGGCCACCCCAGTCACCATGATCGGGCTCAGAGAGGCCAACACACCTGCCCGAGGTTGCCCCGGCTCAGCTGTGATGTCTTACGTGGGGTTAACAAAAAAACCCCAAACTCAGAACCGTGTGGCCTTTCTGTCACAGAATGACCCCAGCCCCACTGGAGTAGCGGGCGGCTCTTGGGACACCCACGGCCAGGCAGCCCGTGCCCTGCAGGCAGGTGCCCGACAGCCCGAGGGCCCAGAGGGGGGCATCGGAAGAAGTTGGCTGGATTGCGAGTCTGCCAGCCTGGCTCGAGCCGCACAGAGGGACGGCGCACGTGGAGGGTCCCCTGCCCACCGCCTCCCCCCACGGACTGGGGGGAGTGCCCATGTGCATCACGATGGCACAGACCCAGCCCAGCCCCCGCTCCTTCCCAGGTGGCTGCCCGAGTCTGCCCGGTGGCTGATCATTATGGGCAAACCAGACCTAGCACTGCGCGAGCTCACCAAGGTGGCCAGAATCAATGGGCACAAGGAAGCCAGAAAGACACTGACCATGGAGGTGAGACACTGCTGTCTGTGCCTCGGAGTGACTTGACCCAGGAAGGCCAGCCCCAGAGGTACTGTCAGGGTGACCACGGCCAGCGACCCCACGGCCAGCCCTGTCACCACCTTCACCACCACCATCACCTCCACCATAACCACCACCACCACCACCTCCACCACCTCCACCTCCACCACCACCACCACCTCCACCATCACCACCATCACCACCATCATCACCTCCACCATCACCTCCACCTCCACCATCATCACCTCCATCTCTACCTCCACCACCACCACCTCTGCCACCACCATCATCACCTCCAACACCACCACAATCACCTCCACCACCACCACCATCACCTCCATCATCACCACCATCACCATCATCACCACCTCCACCACCATCACCACCATCACCACCATCACCACCTCCATCACCATCACCACCTCCATCACCACCATCACCACCATCACCACCACCACCATCACCATCATCACCACCTCCACCATCACCACCAACACTACCATCACCATCATCATCACCTCCATCACCACCATCACCATCACCACCATCACCTCCATCACCATCACCTCCACCACCACCTCCACCACCACCACCATCACCACCACCATCACCTCCATCATCACCTCCACCTCTACCACCACCACCACCATCACTATCACTGCCACCATCTCCATCACCACCACCACCTCCATCATCACCACCATCACCATCATCATCACCATCACCACCACCACCACCATCACCATCATCACCATCATCATCACCATCACCACCACCACCACCATCACCACCACCGCCACCAACACCATCATCATCACCATCACTATCACTGCCACCATCTCCATCACCACCATCACCTCCATTACCTCCATCACCACCACTATCACCTCCACCACCACCATCACCTCCATCACCACCACCACCACCATCACCACCATCACCTCCATCACCACCACCACCATCACCACCACCATCACCACCACCACCATCACCTCCACCACCATCACCTCCATCACCACCACCACCACCATCACCACCATCACCACCATCGCCTCCATCACCACCACCACCATCACCATCACCACCATCACCACCACCACCACCATCACCTCCACCACCACCATCACCTCCATCACCACCACCACCACCATCACCACCATCACCACCACCACCACCATCACCACCATCACCACCATCACCTCCATCACCACCACCACCATCACCACCACCATCACCACCACCACCACCACCATCACCTCCACCACCACCATCACCTCCATCACCACCACCACCACCATCACCATCATCACCATCATCATCACCATCACCACCACCACCACCATCACCACCACCGCCACCAACACCATCATCATCACCATCACTATCACTGCCACCATCTCCATCACCACCATCACCACCATCACCTCCATCACCACCACCACCATCACCACCACCATCACCACCACCACCACCACCATCACCTCCACCACCACCATCACCTCCATCACCACCACCACCACCATCACCACCATCACCACCATCACCTCCATCACCACCACCACCATCACCATCACCATCACCACCACCACCATCATCATCACCTCCATCATCACCACCATCACCATCACCTCCATCATCACCTCCATCACCTCCATCATCACCACCTCCACCACCTCCATCATCACCTCCACCATCACCTCTATCACCACCATCACCTCCATCACCACCATCACCATCACCACCATCACCACCATCACCGTGTCTCCCCCAGGTAAGCAGACTCAGTGCACAGACTGCACACTCACCTCCTGGGACTGCTCGGTGCCCTGGGGTAAAACCAGGCTGCGCTTACTTAAAGGCGGGCATTGGAGGAAGCAAGTGTCGGCAGAGGACTTGCTGCCGGGGCCGGGGACACAGCCTGCGGAAGCCTCTGCACTGCCCCCGCCCCAGCCAGAGGCCTGGCCGGCACCCCCACCACTCCGCCCGCCCAGCCGGGCCATTCACCTGCCCGCTCCCTGTGCCCCTGTTCTCCCCGGAGGTGCTGCTGTCCAACATGGAGGAGGTGGCCTCCGCGAAGGCCCACAGGTCTGTGCTGGACCTGTTCCGAGTGCCTGAGCTCCGCCGCAGGACCTGGACCCTGATGGCGGTGAAGTAGGCTGGCTGGGACTGCGGAGGGTGGGGTGGGGAGGGGGGCAGGGCTGGGGCTGGGTGGGGTGGGTGGGGTGGGGGAGGGGGGCAGGGCTGGGGCTGGGTGGGGATGGGGAACGGGGGCGGGGATGGGGACAGAGGCAGGGACGGGAGACAGGGCTGGGGACAGGGGGACAGTCTGGGGTAGGGGCAGCACTGGGGAGACAGGGCAGGGCTGGGGACAGGGGCAGGGCTGGGGGGCAGGCTGGGGATGGGGTAGGGATGGGGGGCAGCACTGGGGAGACAGGGCAGGGCTGGGGGGCAGGCTGGGGATGGGGTAGGGATGGGGGAGAAGGGGCAGGGATGGGGGACAGGGCTGGGGACAGGGGGACAGTCTGGGGTAGGGGCAGCACTGGGGAGACAGGGCAGGGCTGGGGGACAGGGCTGGGGACAGGGGCAGGGCTGGGGGGCAGGCTGGGGATGGGGTAGGGCTGGGGGACAGGGCTGGGGACAGAGGAGGGACAGGGGGACAGTTTGGGGATAGGGGCAGCACTGGGGAGACAGGGCAGGGATGGGGAACAGGGCTGGGGACCGGGGCAGGACGGGCGATGTGGGGAACAGCTTGGCTCGGGCTCAAAGGACGTTCTAGAACCTTCCATGGAAACAACTGGGTTAACCACGGATGGCAACAAAACCCAACGGGAAGCCAGCCAAGACGTTCCCCCACATCGCCCGTGAGAACTTCAGAACTTCAGGGTGGGGACCCCAGACATAGACTGACAAGTAGAGACAGAGAGAGCTCTCCCACCTGCTGGCTTGTTCTTTAATGTCTACCACAGACAGGGCCAGGCCGCCTCAAAGCCAGGCGCTGGGAGCACCACCCCGGTCTCCCGCGTCGGTGCCAGGACCCCAAGTCCTAGGGCCCTCACCGGCTGCCTCCCCGGGCGCCCCCCGCAGGGAGCTGCGGTTGTGGGCAGGGCTGGGACTCGAAGCCCAGCTCTGCCTGCTCCCTGGGGACCTTGGGGTGGGCCTCGAGGGGGCGGAGCCTGGGGCAGGTGTTGGGGGCCCGGCTGCCCTGGGGGCGGAGCCTGGGGCAGGTGTTGGGGGCCCGGCTGCCCTGGGGGCGGAGCCTGGGGCAGGTGTTGGGGGCCCCCCCGGCTGCCCTGGGGGCGGAGCCTGGGGCAGGTGTTGGGGGCCCCCGGCTGCCCTGGGGGCGGAGCCTGGCACCCGCCCTGTTCCCTGTTCCGCAGCTTCACCCTGACCGTCTCCTACTACGGGCTGGTCCTGGACCTGCAGAGCCTGGGGAGCGACATCTTCCTCCTGCAGATCCTCTTCGGCGCCGTGGACTTCCTGGGCCGGGCCGCCACCGCCTTCTTCCTCAGGCTCCTGGGCCGCCGCCTGACCCTGGCCGCCTCCCATGCCCTGGCCGGCTCCTCCATCCTGGCCAACGCCCTGCTGCCGCGAGGTGAGGCGGGGGCCGGGAGGGCAGCCGGGCCCTGCCGGCCTGGGTTCCTGCCCTGGGCGCCGCCCCCGGCCCGGCCAGACCGCAGCTCAGCCCCTCACGCCCTCCTCCGCCTCCGCCCAGACTGGCCGACGCTGCGCGTGGCGCTCGCCGTGCTGGGCAAGGGCTGCTTCGCGACGGACTTGACCTGCCTGTCCCTGTACAAGAACGAGCTGTTCCCCACCTCGCTGCGGTAGGCGGGGCCGCGCGGGGAGGGCGGGGCTGCGGGGGGTCGGGGTGCCAGGGGTCTGGAGCCAGGGGGACTCCTCCAGAGCCCCCTCGGGAACGCCTCCTGTGTGGCCAGGACCTCCCCTCCGGGCCCAGGGAGCTGCCCGTCTCCGCACACCCCAAGGCTGCAGAGGGGGAGATGTCCACCCGCAATTAGCCATGGGGGGGAGCGGGGGAGGCGCTGACTGAGCCGAAGGGCCGGGCTGGGCCGATCCAAAGCCGGGAGCCAGGGCTTCTTCCAGGTCTCCTATGCAGGTGCAGGGGCCCAAGGACTCAGGTCATCTTCTACTGCTCTCCCAGGCCATAGCAGGGAGCTGGATCAGAAGTGGAGCAGCCGGGACTCAAACCGGCGCCCATATGGGATGCCGGCACTGCAGGTGGCGGCTTTACCTGCTATGCCACAGCGCCGGCAAATGTGTATTGATTCATTTATATCCCATCAAAATCTAGACTGCTGGACTCTGGTGTCCTAATGACAGAGAGAAAGGAGTGGACCCTAGGCCCTGAAGGGCTATGTGGACAAATCTAGGTGGGCTGTGTCGCTCCCCGTCTTCGTGGAGGAACGACACAGAACCATGCCTAGGCTTCATATCCGAGTCATGGCACCATTATGTCGCTCCCCCTCTTCGTGGGGGAACGACACAGGACCCTGCGCTGTTCTTTCGTCTGCTCGGCCCTCCCCGGGTTTGCTGCTGGTTCTTCCCAGGTTGGCTACCGACCCTTCCACCTCCGTGGAAGGGCGGTTCCCCCTGCCACATTCCCCACTTCCGCGGGGGAGCGGCACACTGCCGGCCGGCTCTCTCGGGGGCTGCACAGGTGTTCCTCAGGTGTTCCCCCTAGATGTTCCTGGTGCATGCCGTCTCTCTCCTCCTTTATAGTCCTCCTCCGCCAATCCTAACTCGGCTGCCCACACGCCGAGTACGCTGCTCTCCTCCAATCAGGAGCAGGTCCTGCAGCTTGTCAAGTTGGTGAGAGGCAGCTGGGTAGAAGCTGTTGCCTCCTCTCCCAGCGCCATATTGTGGGAGAGCAGATGCATAGAATAAGTCTTAATTCCAGTAACTCAGTCCAGTCCGGGTTGCTCCCAACAGGCTGCATGGAGGAGGCGGCATTACGGGAGGCCTTGAACAGGCAGCTCCCTCCCCCATCCCCGGGCACCCCAGTCGCAGCCCGACTGCCCCGCGTGCCGACCCAGTGGCGGCCGTGACGGGGCCTGCACCGCCCTTGCTTGCAGGATGACCGCAGATGGCCTCCAGCAGTCGGTGAGCCGGCTCGGGGCCATGCTGGGCCCCCTGGTCAGGATGGCCCGCCAGGCCCTGCCGCTGCTGCCACCGCTCTCCTACGGCCTGGTCCCCATCGTCTCCAGCCTGGGAGTCCTGCTCTTCCTTCCGGAGACCCAGGGACTTCCGCTCCCCGACACCATCCAGGACCTGGAGGGCCAGTGAGTGACCGAGGCCGCGGGGGGGAGGGGACGTGGAGGGTGGAGGGAGAGGGGAGGGGCAGGGGGAGGGGGGAAGAGGAAAGGGTGGAAGTGGAGGGGGAGGGGGTGGGGTGGGGTGCAGCGGGCACTGAAGCCCCACTCCCAGGCTCCCCGCTGACCCCAGCTCTGCCCCACGCCCCCGAGTGCGGCCGCTCGGTCACAGGTCATTGCTGTCTCTTTGCATGTTCCAGGAGATCGGCCAAGGCCAGGGGCAGCAGGCGCGAGGTGGCTGTGATGGAAAGCACCTGGCTGTAGGGTGGCGGCCTGCTGGAGGAGCTGGGTGGAAGTGGCCGGCGACTCCCGGACCCCACTCGGCAGGGTGGGCGTGGCTCTGCTGCTCGCCCGCCGCCCTGTTCTCCCCCACCTTGCCCGGTCCGGCAGCAGCCTGGGGCAGTGGGAGGCGCCTGCCCCGCATGACCCTTCCCAGTGCCCCCAACTCAGCCTGGGGCTCCAGGCTCACCCCACCCCCATGGAGCCCTCATCTCTAAGTGGGAGAGGCTGTGGGGTCTCCGATCTCTGCACAGGTCACAGTTCAATAAATGGAGCCTGCCCCAGGGTCACCAGGTACAGGCGTCCAGGTCGTGCCCACCCCAAAGCTGACTCCCACCCTGGCTGCCACCTCCCATCCAGGGCCGTGGGCCTCCTGCCCTGGCTGTGGGTGGCCACACTCCTGGCCCCTAACAGGGGCGAGATGAGGCTGTCGGCCGTTCAGTTGTCACCTGTATTCACTGTGCGGGGAGGACCACACTGGCACCCAGGGACAGAGTGGCCCCGGGGGCGGGGGGAGGCAGAGTTCCTGGCATCCGGAGGGCGGGGTGGCTCCCGAGGCAGCACGTGATTGACAGGTTTGCAGACGGCTACAGACTGAAGCAAACAGGGCAGGGACGACAGAAACCACACTCGGTCCCCTCTGAGTCCCTCCCACCTGGCACACACCCACTCAGTGTCACCTCAGAGCCCCAGTCCACCTCCTTCTTTGCTTCGGGGGCCCGGCCGGTCCTTGCCACCATCGTGCCTGGTCCCCGGCGTCCGGGGAGAAATAGAAAAACGAGAAAATCAACACGACCTAAAGCTGATGGAGAAGACGGAGATTTCTAAAGAAGATAACCCATCAGCAGTGCAAGGAGGAGACAGGAGGCGCCACTACAGACCCCACAGACGCGCAGCTGGGGCTGAGGGCAGGGCCAGCGGGATTTTACCAATACATCCAACACAAATGTCCCGGGTGACGCAAACGGCCACGCTCATGGAAGAGGGTGGGTGGGACCCTAAATGCCTGCACAGATTCTAGAAACGGAACAAATGGCTCCCAACCCCCCACAGGGAAAACTGGGCTCACACGGCTGCACCAGTGAATCCCACCAAATGTTTGAGCAGGAAATGAAAACAATTCTACGCAAAACCATCCAGAACATTGAAAAAGGGGCACCACTCCCCTCACTCATCCCACAAAGCCAGCCTCCTCCCGAAACCAGAGCCAGAAAAAAATTAAAGCAAGGAACACAAAAACCAGCATGGACAAACATAGAGAAATCCTGACGTTAATTAGCTGAATACCACAATCTGCTTAGTAAAGGGGCAATGCATTGTGACAGGTGGACTTCGTCCCCAGGGGTTTGACATCTGAAAGTCAAGGTTACCAAGTTCGGTTATTAACAGGACAGAAAGGGGACGAAGGTCTGTTCATCCTACTAGATGAGAAAGACAAAGTCGGAATACAGGGAGCTTCCTTGGCCCGGGCAGGGTCTCCTGTCACCCTACTTGGTGGTGGGAGATTGGACGCTTCCCCCAGGGGATGGGAGCGAGGCTGGACGTCCACTCTCTCCACCTCCAGTCATCCCGGGTTCTCACTGGAGCAAGAAGGCACCGCAGGGTGTTTATGAAGGTGACAGAAGCGTCTGTAGAACCCCCTAAGGAACACGCAGGGCCGCTCCGGGATCTTACACATGGTTTAGCAGACTTGGAACACACTGGGCCAATGCCTGAACATCTCGTCTGTGTACAAATGACTACCCCCAAATTGGGCATTTTTATATAATCTCATTTACCAACAGCGTGGGAGAGGGGGAGGGGACACCTAGGAGCAACTCACACCAAATCAACCCAACTCATACCAGATCAACCCAGCTCACACCAGATCAACCCGACTCACACCAAATCAACCCAACTCACACCAGATCAACCCAATGCACACCAGATCAACCCGACTCACACCAGATCAACCCGACTCACACCAGATCAAGCCAACTCACACCAGATCAACCTGACTCACACCAAATCAACCCAGCTCACGCCAGATCAACCCGACTCACACCAGATCAACCTGACTCACACCAGATCAACCCGACTCACACCAGATCAACCCAACTCACACCAGATCAACCCAATGCACACCAGATCAATCCAACTCACACCAGATCAACCCAGCTCACACCAGATCAACCCGACTCACACCAGATCAACCCAACGCACACCAGATCAACCCAATGCACACCAGATCAACCCAACTCACACCAAATCAACCCAACTCACACCAGATCAACCCAACTCACACCAGATCAACCCAATGCACACCAGATCAATCCAACTCAAACCAGATCAACCCAGCTCACACCAGATCAACCCGACTCACACCAGATCAACCCAACGCACACTAGATCAACCCAACTCACACCAGATCAACCCGACTCCCTTCAATCCAAAAATTAACTTTGTGTCCTAGATCTAAGAGCTGATATGATAACATTTTTAGAAGAAAATTCTAAGAGCCTCAGGTTTGGCAAAGATTTCTTACAAAGGACACAAAAATATGAAGCATGACAGAAAACCTGCTCGATGGGACTTCACGAAAACCGGAGAGTTTTGCTGTCGGAAAGACGCTGCTACAAAAACGGAAGAGCAGGCCGCAGCTTGGGGTGCCTGGGTGGGCCGGGCTCTGCCTCCCCTTCCCATCCAGCTACCCACAATGCTCCTGGGAGGAGGGCTCGAGGGCGGGGCCCCTGCCACTCACACGGGAGACCCCGGTGGAGCCGCCGCCTGCGCCGCCTGCCGGCTTGAGCCTGGACCAGGCCCGGCTGTCGCGGCCATCGGGGGAGTGAACCAGTGGATGGAGGACATCGGTCGCTCTGCCTCTCTCTGCCGTTCAAATCAATAAACTAAATCTTGAAAAGAAACGGGAGCGGACTCCAAGCAGAGCTCCATGCACGAATGTTCACGGCAGCTCCGTCTGCAGCCACCCAGGCCTGGGGGCGACCCCAACGCGGGTCAGCAGGTGACTGCACGAACCCGCTTTGGGGCAGAATTTATGGAAAATTCTAGAGCCACACAGGGGTCGTAGGGACAGAAAGCAGGGTGGGGTCTGCCCACGGCCGGGGAGACGAGGGAGGCGATGACGCTGCCCCCGCTCCTGGTTACCAGGATGACCTCGTGGGGGACACGTGCGCCCCAAACCCAGGAAGCTGCCCGCTCAGGGACACTCAGGGAAACCTAGGAGTGAGAAATCGCAGGGGCGGGGCCTGGCCTCGTGGCTAGGTTAGTGCTGGCTAGCAGCCCCTCTCCCTTCCCCTGGGGTGCCTGGTTCAACGCCCAGCTCTCCTCCCGACCCCAGCCCCCTGCTGACGCAGGCCCCGGGAGACAGAAGTGAGGGTTCTGCCGGTGGGTCCCTGCCACCTGCGTGGAGGACCTGGATGGAGTTCGGGGCTCTGGCTTTGGGCTGGCCCTGCCCCGGCCACCACCGTCATCGGGGAAGTGGACCTGCAGGGAGTCGCGTGCTCCAGGTCACTCAGACACATCAACACAGTTAGGAGCACAGGTGAGGCGTGCCGTCAGCAAGGCGCCGTGAAGCCCAGCCCGGCTGCTGACCTGGAGCCTCGCGGGGCGTCCCCTCCTGCCCCTCCCCTCTGAGGTCACCACTGTCCCGGGTTCTCCTGAGTGCCTCACAGATGCCCTTCCAGGAGGGGACGTGGCCACCTCCACGGCAAACGCACACAATGGAAAACCCAGCTGGATCGCAAACAAAAAACTTGCACCGAAAAAAAGAAAAAGATTCATTTATTTATTTGAAAGTCAGAGTTACACAGAGAGGGAAGGAGAGGCAGAGAGAGAGAGAGAGAGAGAGAGAGAGAGAGAGAGAGAGGTCTTCCATCCACTGGTTCACTCCCCAGCTGGCTGCAACGGCCGAAGCTGAGCCAAACAGAAGCCAGGAGCCGGGAGCTTCTTCCAGGTCTCCCACGCAGGTGCAGGGCCCCAAGCACTTGGGTCACCCTCCACTGCCTTCCCAGGCCACAGCAGAGAGCTGGATCAGAAGTGGAGTAGCCTGGCCTTGAATGGGCGCCCATGTGGGATGCCGGCACGGCAGGTGGCGGCTTTACCCACCACGCCACAGCGCCAGCCCCTGAGCGTATATTTTAGCACTACTTTTCCAAGAGCTGTTCGCAGTGCCCCCGATGTCCCTGGACAGAGAGCTGCATGGTCGATGCCAGCATGGGTGGGGTCCCGGGTCTCCCGCCACCCCTTCCTTCCCCCCATCTGAGCGGCCGTGGCTCTGCGGGAGGCGGATGAGGGTGCACAGGCCAAGTGCTGCCTCCAGAATTAGATCCCAGGGTGCAGGGACTGGAGGGGCCAGGCACGTGGGGGAGGCTCCGAGGGAGGGGGCAGGGAGAGGATGGGGCGAGCAGAGTGGGGAGAGGGCAGATGAGGAAGCAGCGGGCTGCCCAGCACTGGAGGCCTGCTTGGGTCTGGCCAGAGACTTAGAGCAGGGCTGGCAGCTGGGCTGCGGGTGCCTCTTTGCCAGCCACAGTCAGCTGCTCGGGGGGCAGGCCTGGGGTCGTCAGAGGCCTGGAGTCCCACGGTGCACGTGCCGGCTTCAGTCACAGCTCCCGGGAAACCTGGCAGACACCCCCTCCCCCACATGCCTGGCGGTGCCTGCGAGATCAACAGCCCTGCCCAGGCACCCGGATCTGATGGCTGACGAGGGCCCGGGGGCCGGTCTTCTACTGGAAACCCCCAGCCCCGGCTACGCGTGAGGGAGACGTCACACAACCCCAAAGCAAGGCCCTTTCTACCCAACGCTGACCACTGCGCGAGGTTGCGGGCTTGGCGCTGTGGTGCGGCAGGAGCTAAGCTGCCACTTGCAAAGCCGGCGCCCCCTCTCGGAGTGTGGCTTGAGCCCTGGCTGTTCCGCTCCCAACCCAGCTCCCAGCTCCCCGTTGATGCATTTGCGAAGGCACGGGTGACGGCAAGCGCGCGGGCCCTGCACCCGCGTGGGAGGCCCGGATGGAGCTCCTGGCTTCTGGCTTCAGCCTGGCCCAGCCCTGGCTGTTGCAGCCATTTGCAGAGTGGACCAGCAGGTGGAAGATCTCTGTCTCTCTCTGTCTTTCCCTGACACTCTGTTTTTAAATCAATTAGATAATTAAAATCTTTTTTAAAAAAGAAAAAGCCTGTCCAGTTGTGATGAGGACAGATGGAGAGACTTCCACGGGCTGAAGGAGGTGTAGTGCAGAAATGCAGCGCCGTGCCCTAGGCCGAATCCAGGAATCAAAAGACTACAGGGAAGACGCACGAAATTTGAGTAAAGTCTGGTGTTAGCTAATAGCAGTCTCCTGCAGGGGGCAGTGCAGGGCTCGATCTGCAGGGGGCAGTACAAGGTTCAACCTCCAGGGGGCAGTGCAGGGCGCGGCCTGCAGGGGGCGGTGCAGAGTGCAATCCGGGACCTTGCCAGTGGTGCTCCCTCAAAACCCAGCCTCTGGGCCACCCCAAGCGTGTCAGACACGCGCCTCTTGCAGCCGTGCCGCGGGAGGACACCCTGGCCAGGGCACCTGGGGACAGGCCTGGCACAGCAGGTCACACCGCGCCAGCAGTGACCTGGCGGCCCCTGCACAGCAGAGGCAGGAAACCCAGGCCAAGTCCCGCCTCTCCCCGCACCTCTGGGTTCATTCCTTGTGAGGCCCCCACCCCTGGGTGTCCACACCCGGCCTCTGGATCCCGTCCATCACCTGCACAGCATCTGTCTTCGCGGAGCCCGCTGCCCGGCCTTGCAGTGCGGCCCTCGGCTCCCCGCCGCCCAGCACCACCTGCAGGCGGGAATGCCCCCCCCCGGGGTCCCCAGGGCTCTGCTGGGGCCTGGCTCAGTAGGGTGCAGGCGTTTGCCTTAGTGGCTCAGACGCTGCGCGGGGCGGGGCCCCCACCCACATGGCAGTGCCCGGGATTGGTGCCAGCTTCCTGCTCAGCACACCCCCACCCTGGAGGCAGCAGGTGGTAGGGTTTCTGCCCCCCCCACCTTCTCCCCCTGGTCCGGGGGAGGGGCGTGGGCGGCCCCAGGGAGGTGCCTACTGGCCAGTGGCTGTTCTGGCCACCCTCCACTGTCAGCATCTGTAGGTCTTAACCGCTCAGAACCGAATTCCTCAGGGGGCGGGGAGGGAGCAGCCCCAGCTGCGCCACAGCGGGTGACAGGCGCCAGGGACGCGGGGCCATGACAGCGACAGTGAGGGCTGCCCAGGCAGGCCGGGGCCGGGGCGCAGCGGGGGACCGGCACGCATGTGGCCTCTGCTGCACAGACCTGCGCATGCGCCGCGTGCATCTGTGTGCGTGGAGGCCGGTGACTGACAGCCACGCTTCCAGGATACGACCCGCCCCGGACAGAGGCCCTGCTGGGCGGCGAGGGGGTGGGCGGAGGCCCCGGGAGAGCCGAGGCCACACCCACCCTCGCCCTCACCCCCAGACCCTCCTGGGTGTTGCCCGAATTGGGGGTTGGGGCGGGGGGTCAGCGGCTGCTCTGGCACCTGCAACACAGGTGCTCTTGCTAGAAAACCGAGGCCTCTGCTGGAGCCGCGGGCGCATGGAAGCCACGTGGCAGATGCGGCCCGTTTCCACCGGGCATGGCCTGGCTGTGCAGCCTACGGTTGGGTGCCTGCACGGTCGGACCCCACGTCTAGCCCCGCTCCCCCAGAGCCTGGCTCAGGTTAAACTCCTGGGGGCTGCGGAGACAGCGCCATGGCTCACTTGGTTAATCCTCTGCCTGCGACGTTGGCATCCTGTGTGGGTACTGGTTCTAGTCCCGGCTGCCCCTCTTCCAATCCAGCTCTCTGCTGTGGTCTGGGAAAGCAGTGGAAGATGGCCCAAGTCCTTGGGCCCCTGCACCAGCGTGGGAGACCCGGAAGAAGCTCCTGGCTCCTGGCTTTGGATTGGCCCAGCTCCGGCCGTTGAGGCCATCTGGGGAGTGAACCAGCGGATGGAAAACCTCTCTCTCTCTGTCTCTCCCTTATCACTTCCATCACACAGAGAGAGTGAGGGACTTCCCCAAGGCCACACGGCGTGGGCGGAACGGGAATTGAAACCCAGGCAGCCTGACACCAGAGTCTGTGTGTATAACCACCGGGCCACACTGTCCTCTTGTCCAGGGAGCATGCGTGGGATTGCGGGATTGCTGTCTCAGTCCATGCAGCTCCTCCAGGCACAGAAGCAGAGCAGAAGGCCGGCGCTCACAAGCCCGCTGTGCGTGTGCCAGGGAGATGGGAGAGATGGCCGAGAGCCATGTCCGGCCCTCCGGTCCCCGCCCTCACTCAGGCCCGCCCCTCTTAACCCGGGCTGCAGCTCCCAAGTCAGCCGGAGACCTGCTTGCAACATGGCCAAGTGACAACCTTGGGAGCAGCACTGGGCCAGACCCCAGGAAGGGGGTGCGGAGGCTGTGGGGCGGCCTTCACCCCCAACCCGACACCCCCGCTGGCTGTGGCCGGCTGCAGGCCAGACCCCGCCAGCATCCAGTGCGGGCAAAGCTCAACCTGCTCACAACCCTCCCCTCCTGAGAAGCCGGCCGGCCGCTGGTCCCCGTCCCTCCGTTGAATTTTAACATGAAATATCTTTTTGACACAGCCAGGAGAGCGAAGTCCCTTCCGAGCAGCAGGGCCAAGCTGCAGGAGCCGCCGGGCACAGGGCGGGAGCGGAGCGGGCCGGCGGCTGCTCTCCTTGACCCACTTAGCGGGGCCCAGCAGCCCCTTGGGCCCGGGCTCGCGGGAGGGGGCGCGGGGTCTGTGCTCAGCGTGGGCCTCTGGTCAGGGCAGCGCCCACGAGGGGGCCCATCAGACCCACAGATGCATGCACCCCACCCCAGCCTTGGTCTCCTTCTGAGCTGGCGCCCAGCCGACGGCCCCCCCCCCATCTGCCCGGCCACCGCCTGCCCCCAGGGCCCAGCTGAGTGCCCGGAATGATGGCGGGGCAGGAAGAGGGTCCTGGTGACTCAGCGACCCTGGAGGCCGAGAGGGGCCTCGCGCCGGACAGCGGCAGCAGCAGGGACGAGGGCCGTGGAAAGGCCGCCCCCGGCTGGGGACCTCTCCGGGCCTTTTGGTGACACAGACATGTAGCCAGCGTGGGGCCCGGGTCAAAAGGGGGGGCGGCAGCAGCGGGGGGGGGAGAGGGACGCGTCCCGGGCAGGCACCAGGACGACGGTTGATTTGGGGGTCCTTGGGGAGGTGCGGGTCCAGAGGAACCCCCCTTGCCTGGGGCTGGGGAAGAGAGGACACGGGGGACCCCACTTCAAAGGACAGGGAGCAGGGCGTGAGGTACAGGCGCCTACAGGCGGCTCCCAGGGCTCCCAGGCACCCGAGCCCCAGACAAAGCTCGGCCGGGGTCCCGATTCGGCCTCAGAGCAACTGGCGGCCTGGGTAGGCTTGCCGAGCCTGCTCCACGTGTGTCAGAGTGGGTGCAAGGGTGTGAGGGTGGGTGTGAGGGTGTGAGGGTGTACAGGTGGGTGCAAGGGTGTGAGGGTGTACGGGTGGGTGTCAGGGTGTGAGGGTGTACGGGTGGGTGTCAGGGTGTGAGGGTGTACGGGTGGGTGTGAGGGTGTACGGGTGTACGGGTGGGTGAGGGTGTACAGGTGGGTGTCAGGGTGTGAGGGTGTACTGGTGGGTGTGAGGGTGTATGGGTGTGAGGGTGTACGGTGTGAGGCTGGGTCTCTAATGAGGAGGCCTTTTGGAAGGGTGACGTGAGTGAGACATGAAAAGGACTCTAGGGGCCAGGTGCTGTGGCGCAGTGGGCTAACGCCCTGGCCTGAAGAGCCGGCATCCCATATGGCGCTGGTTCGAGATCTGGCTGCTCCACTTCCAATCCAACTCTCTGCTATGGCCTGGGAAAGCAGTAGAAGGTGGCCCGAGTGCTTGGGCCCTTGCACCCACGTGGGAGACCCGGAGGAAGATCCTGGCTTCGGATCGGCGCAGCTCCGGCCGTTGCGGCCAATTGGGGAGTGAACCAGCAGATGGAAGACCTCTCTCTCTCTCTCTCTCTATCTCTCTGCCTCTCCTCTCTCTGTGTAACTCTGACTTTCAAATAAATAAATAAATCTTAAAAAAAAAAAAGAGAGAAAGAAAAGGACTCTAGTGGCCAACACACAGGGAAGACTCGGTGACTATCACCATCACCACCACCAAAACTACCATCATCACCACCCCACCACCTCCACCATCATCACCACCACCATCATCACCATCAACACCATCACCTCCACCATCACCACCACCAGCACCTCCCTCCACCATCACCACCATCACCTCCATTACCTCCATAACCTCCACCACCACCTCTATCACCACCACCTCCACCACCACCTCCACCATTATCACCACCACCATCATCACCATCATCATCATCACCATCACCACCACCTCCACCATCACCTCCACCACCTCCACCACCACCACCTCCACCATCACCACCACCACCATCACCACCATCACCACCTCCACCTCCACCACCTCCACCACCACCACCATCACCATCACCACCTCCACCTCCACCACCTCCACCACCACCTCCACCTCCAGCACCTCCACCACCTCCACCCCCCCATCAGCACCCAGCCCTTCTCAGTGGCCCTGGGGGGACTCTGCGTTGTAGCCAGCCCAGCTCAGAGCAGTGACAGGAGCAGAGCCCACGCGGCCTTCAGAAAGTGGCGTCCAGGCTTCAGGGAGGTTGAGGCAGCAGCACCCAGGGGCCCCGGGGAGGCAGCCGGAGCATGGGCGCACGCGGGCTGCGGCTCCCGCTGTGCTCGCCCGTGGCCAGAGAGAGTGAGGACCCCCAAGGACCAGGACGTCTTGTCCTCAAGGCGGGGGGCACATGCCCGCCCACAGCAAGGCTGGGCTCACCCCGAAGCTAAGGCCTGCCTCACGTCTCCCGCCCTGCCTGTGCGGGGTCTGCGGGCCATGGCCTGTGCCCAGGACCTGGGCTTACGGAACCCGCAGCTACCTGCATGGGCGCCTGCAGCAGGCCGGGAACACCGCGGGGCACTCAGGGACGGAGCGGAGGATGTGGTCGAGGGGTGGGTTTGGCCTGGGGGATGGGCACAGGGCATTCAGGCGGGGGGATGGGCAGAGGGCGTGTTCAAGAGGAGCCTGCGCTCCTTGGCACCAGGCAAGCAGGCAGCAAAGCGGGCAAGAGCGTTCCGGGCGCTTGGGCTTCTCCCCGGAGCGCTGGGCAGCCAGCCGAGGCTCCAGCAAAGAGTGACCATCTGGAGGCTGGCAGAGCCCCCAGAGTGGCCCAGTCCGGGGCTTCCTCCCAGGAGAACAGTCCATCACAAAGAGCCCAGCCCACAGGGAGAGCGCTCGGGGGTGCGGAGCCCGGCGGGCACCGAGCAAACCCCCAGGCTCTAGGAGTGCCTCCTCCAGCCGCCTGCCTGGATTCACAGCCTGGCTAGGGCTACGGCTGTGCTGAGTCACCGGCTGGGCGGTCAGCTCCCGCCTGCCCTTTCTCCTGGCTGGCCCGAGCCCAGAGGCAGCTGCTGGCACCGCAGGGCATCACGGAATCGCAGAAAACCGGCGGCAGCTTCCGGCCAGGAAGACGCCCGCGGTGCATCCCGGGTCAAAAAAAAAAAAAAAAAATCCGCGCTGACCAACAGTGGCCCACGCCCGCTGCCCACAACCTGCCGTCGCTGCGGAGCGGGGCCTGGCTTCCAGCAGGCTGGCTGGGGCGGGCCGGTCTCCCTCCGCCGGTTCCGCTCCTCCCATCCGTGACCTTCCTTCCTCCCAAAACCTCGCCTTCCACCCCCGCTCACCCCACAGTCTTGGCCAGACGGACAACTGCCCGCCTCCCAGCTCCCCCTCCCCTGTAAAACCCTGCTCTGCCCACTCCTTGTCCCCGCTCCGAGACCCTCCCCTCCCCCCCACCCCGGCCCCGCAGTGGTCAGCACACACCCAAGGCCTCCCCACGGTCTCACTCACAACACCTGATCAGAGACCCCAGGGGGCACCAGCCCTGGCCCCGCCTCCACTGCACGGGGTGGGGGTCCTGACCCCTCCCAGAGCTGTGGCCGGGAGCTGCCTTCCCACCACGCCGGGACTAAGTTCTCAGCAGCGAGAGCGAACCGGCTCACGGCGCGGCGCTTCCGGCCCGAGGCAGGTGGACTCGCCACCCCCCGCCCCTGGTTTTGCCTTCATGCACGGGGCACCGCGGCCCGGGCAGGTGCAGAGCCACAGGAGGGAAGAGGCCACGGTCCCAGATGCCTCTTGCGGGAGGGCTGTCAGCTGATGGTGATGGTGGGTGACAGCCATGTAGGATTTTGCACAAAAACCGAACGTGGAGGCCGGCGCTGTGGCACAGGGGGTGAAGCCCCGCCTTCATGCCGCATCCCGGCTGCTCCACTTCCGACCCAGCTCCCTGCTAATGCACCTGGGAGAGCATCGGTGGTGGCCCAAGTCCTGGGGCCCCTGCACCCACCTGGGGACCTGGAAGAAGCTCCTGGCTCCTGGCTTTGGCCTGGCCCAGCTCGGTCATTACGGCCAGTTGGGGAGTGAACCAGCGGGTGGGAGACCTCTCTCTCTCTCTCTCTCTCTCTCTCTCTCTCTCTCTCTCTCTCTCTTTCTGGAATAAATAAATAAGCCCACAGGAGGCTTCCCCTCTGGCTGCGGGGGCTTCAGGCCGCCCTGGTTCCGCATCCCCCTGCTTTGGCCTCCACGGCCGAGCCCGGCTCCGGCCCTGCAAGGTCACTCCCAGGTGAGTGCGCCCTGGTCATTCGCTCGTGGTCGCTCCTGGTGCCACCACCTGGACCCCTGACAGCCACATCCCTCGGGAGCCAAAGGACGCCTGCTCCCTGCTGGCCTCTCCAGGCCCCGCCCCAGTGGATGGCTTGGGCTCCTCCCCTTGCTCTGCCCCCAGCCCAAGCAGCTCTCAGCCGAATGAGCTCCCCCGACCCTGCCGGTCACTCACGCGGGGTCCCCACCACTGCCTGCTTTTCTGCCCGCTCCCCACCCAGCCACCACGGGGATCGTGTGGCCTAGTGGTTAGGACGCCAGCTGGGACACCCACAGCCCACCTGGCCGTGCCTGGGTTCAAGGCTTCCTGCTGACACGCACCCTGGGAGGCGGCAGCACGGCTGGAGTAGTTGGGTCCCTGCTGCCCACCGGGGAGACCTGGGAGTTCCCGGCCGCACCCGGCGTTTGGAGACAGAGAGCTAAGCAGGTGGGAACTCTCTCTCTCTTTGCCTCTCAAATAAATAGTTAAGAAAATTTAATTGCATCAAATAGGATGCGCTTCCCTCCCAACCCTAAAAGACTCTATAGGTTCTGGCCCGCAGCAGCTCTGCTGTCCCCGTCTCTCTGCCCCAACCACGCCGGTCTCCTTACCACCCCCTGAGCACACGTGAAGATTCCTACCCCAGGACCTTGGCTCATGCTCTTCAGTGTCACCTCCACCAAGAAGCCGTCCCTGGCTGCCCATAGTCCCCCCCACCCCGTTTTGCTGCCTTGTTTCTCCTCATGGCGATCACGACTCATGTAGCTTCCATTCGTCTCTGTTTCCCACTTGCACATCTTAAGGCCATGAGGCAGGGCGTGGGATAAGGGCAGCGGAAGGTGAGCTGTCAACAAGCAGTAAGATCTGCCCCACAGAGGTCACCTGCTGACAGAGCCTGCCGGGGTCCTCTAAGAGCAAGACGGAGACGAGTCCTTGAAACAGACGCAGAAATTCGGAAACGAGAACAGGCCGTTACAGAAGAACCAAGTCCTGGTTTGCAAGTTATAAATTCTGAAATGAAAATGTCCTTGACTGGGGCCGGCGCTGTGGTGTAGTGGATTAAGCCACTGCCTGTAGTGCCGGGTCCCATATAGGCGCCAGTACGAGTCCCGGCTGCTCCACCTCCAATCCAGCCCTCTGCTGTGGCCTGGGAAAGCAGTGGAGGATGGCCCGAGTCCGGGGGCCCCTGCACCCGCGTGGGAGACCAGGAAGAAGCTCCTGGCTCTGGCTTCAGATAGGCACAGCTCCAGCCATTGCGGCCACTTGGAGAATGAACCAGCGGATGGAAGACTTCTCTCTCTCTCTCTGTAACTCTGCCTCTCAAATACATAACTAAATCTTTTTAAACAAAGACAGACAGGAGATGGTCTGAAGTACAAGGATAACAGGAATACAATCTATGGCTGCCAAACCAAGAGACTAGAAAGACAGAACAAGGAAACTCCATAAGTTCAGAAGGAAGCAAAGATTTAAAGGGACCACACGGTGGGCGTGCGTAAGTCCACACACGGTGTGAGTGACCACAATAAATGCTAACAGGTTAAAATCGCTGATCAAAATGTCGCAGAAGGAAACACTACGCGTGTTTGGCAGTCCAGGCCAATGGAACCGAACACCCCCCTCCCCAAAGTACCCTGGGTGACTTTATACCCGGAAGGAGACGGCGTGGCCACGGCCGGTAAGTCTGGGCCTCTAGATTTTTGCTATGGCTTTCAGCATGATGGGGCTCGGGGGAGAGGTGTGCAAGTTAATTTTATAACCAGAGAAAGAACGGTTGTTTGAAAACCAACCACGCACTTCAGCAAGTCCTCACGGAGCCCCTGGCTACGGTCTAAGTCGGCATCAGAGTCCAAAGAGACTTGAGAAGGGAAATCAAACCAGCCGGACCGGGACACCAGAAATGGGCTCCGCGGATGACGGGCAAGGGGTCCCCTGGACAAGGCACCTGCAGCGCGGGCCGGGTGTGTCCAGGGGGAGGATGCTGGGTGCCCGGCTTCTGAGTAGGGTCGGAAAAATATTACCTACCTATTTGAAAAGCAGTGACAGAGGTGGGGGGGGGGGAGAGGCCCACGGATGTGAGGCTGGGGCGACGTAGGCCATGTGCACACGCATGTATATGCACACACGCATGTGTGCACGTCTGTCCTCAAGCACGAGGCTTTGCTCCCGCCAGAGCCTGCAGGAGCCAGGCCGGCCCCCGGCCCCCAGCCCCTGGCCCCCGGCCCCCGGCCCCGGCCCCGGCCCCTGGCCCGCACAGGGCAGGGGACTTCCTGAGCCGTTGCGTCTCCACCCGCTGGGAGCCCAGTTAAACTTTGACTGGGAAATGTTACTGAACATTGTGCCGTGAGTGTCGCCTGGTCACACTTTAATTCCAGCCGGGGGTGACTCGGGTCTCCAGGCTGCCCCCTGGGCAGACATCGAGGGCCTCGGATCCCCTCTGGAGCCGCCCCGAGTGACGGATGCCTGCAGAGCGCCGGCCCGGAGCCAGCAAGGCCAGCTGCACCTGACATGCTCCCCGCCGCGGGACCACGGGGGCGGCAGTCCTGGCCAGCGCAGGGGCAGCAAGCCGGCGGCCTCGGCCCCTCGGCCCTGGGCCGGCCTCTGTGAAGCGGGCCCTCCCCCGCCCCGGCGCGCCCCAGGCGGCCTCCATGGCATTTCCTGAGCTCCTGGACCGCGTGGGCAGCCTGGGCAGGTTCCAGGCACTGCAGATGGTGGCTCTGGTGGTCCCCATCACGTGGCTCACGGCCCAGAACATGCTGGAGAACTTCTCGGGCGCCGTGCCCGGCCACCGCTGCTGGGTGCCCCTCCTGGACAACAGCACAGCCCAGGCCGGCGTCACCGGGGCCCCGCGGCCAGAGGCCCTCCTGGCTGTGGCCATCCCGCTGGGCCCCGACCGGCAGCCGCACCAGTGCCGCCGCTTCCGCCAGCCTCAGTGGCAGCTCCTGGACCCCAACGCCACGGCCGCCAACTGGAGCGAGGCGGCCACGGAGCCGTGCGTGGACGGCTGGGTCTATGACCGCAGCACCTTCGCCGCCACCATCGTGGCCGAGGTGAGGCCTCCCCCCTCCAAGTCCTGGACCTGCGCTCTGGGCAGTCCTGGGAGGGCCCTGCTCCCCAGGGCCCCTCTGCGTTGGGGCCAGCTCTCAGCCCCTCGCCAGCCACACGGTCCTCTCCGGTGATGGCTTCCAGGTTCGCAGGAGCGCTGGCAGCTCCTGACCCCGCGGCTGCCTGTGCCAGCTCCAGCCAGTCCCACCCGGCTTGGTGCTCCGCGACCCCACCCTGGGGCTCCCCGGGCTGAAGCCCACCTGCCTCCCTGGAAGGGGGAGGGAAGCCACCTTTTGGGGAGGGTGCCACTGGGCTGGATTGGTTAGTGTGGGGGGCTGGTGGGCCCCCAAGGAACTGACCCTTGGCCCATTGGGCAATAGGGGGCCCTGAGGGGCTTAGGCCAGGGGACAGAGGATTCTCCCAAGGCCGAGCCACACCCGGGGCTGCCCTCACTGTGCACAGGGCCCTGCCCATGGCCCTGGAGGTGGCCAAGCCCCCGCCCACACCTGGTGGCTGCGCCTTGGCCCCTCCCGCCGGGCTCTCCCGGCTCCCTGAGCTCGGCTGCCCCCGCCTCTCCCAACAGTGGGACCTGGTGTGCGACTCCCGGGACCTGAAGCCCATGGCCCAGTCCATCTACCTCGCTGGGATCCTGGTGGGAGCTGCCGTGTGCGGCCACACCTCGGACAGGTGCGTGCCACCCCGCCCCGGGCAGGAGGTCCCACGCACTCCTAGGGGATGGCCCTGCTGGGCGGGGCCGGGGGTGGGAACGGTGGGTGGGGCCGTGTCCCGGACCCCTTTTCTGTTTTTTATTTTCCTTGATGTATTTTTGTCTATTTGAAAGGCAGAGACAGACAGACAGGCAGACACCCGCCCTCCCCTGGCCCATTCCCCAGATGCCTGCAAGGGCTGGGGCTGGGCCGGGCTAAAGCCAGGAGCTGGGGATTCAATCCAGGTCTCCCACGTGGGCGGCAGAGACCCAGGTCCCTGAGCCATCACCCACCGCCTCCCCGGGTGCGCGTCGGCGGGGAGCCGGGCCGGCCGCGGAGCAGGACAGGCGCCCAGGCGCCCAGCTAAGGGGTGTGGCTTCCCGCTGCTGCGCCCACCGCCCCTCGGAGCGCGCAGCCCCTCTCAGCCCCTTCCGCAGCCTGCCCGCCCTCGCCTCGCTTGGGGCCTCCCCGGCCCCCCGCCCGGCTCAGGGCCGAGTGCGGGGTGGCCGTGGGCTGCCACGGTGGCCCCGGGCCTCCCGCGGGTGCGTGTGCGTGTGTGCCGCAGGTTCGGGCGCCGGCTGGTGCTGACGTGGAGCTACCTGCAGATGGCCGTGTCGGGCTCGGCCGCTGCCTTCGCGCCCAGCTTCCCCCTGTACTGCCTGTTCCGGTTCCTGGCCGCCTTCTCCGTGGCTGGCATCATGATGAACACAGGCACCCTCCGTGGGTCCCCACGCCCGCGCCCCGCCCCCGCGCCCCGCCCCCAGGCCTCAGGACCCAAGCCCCTCCCCCATGTTCCTTGCCCCGCCCCCGCCCCATGCCCGGAGTCCCGCGCCCCGCCCCCATGCCCCGCGCCCCGTGCTCAGCCCTCTGTCTCCCCCACCCCCCGCAGTGATGGAGTGGACGTCGACCAAGGCCCGGCCCCTCTTGATGACCCTCAACTCCCTGGGCTTCAGCGTCGGCCAGGTGCTGACGGGCGCCGTGGCCTACGGCGTGCGCCGCTGGTCGCTGCTGCAGCTGGCCGTGTCCGTGCCCTTCTTCTTCTGCTTCGCGTACTCCTGGTGGGTGCTGCGCCCCGCCCCCCGCAAAGGCGGAGACCCCCCAAGCAGGGTGGCCGGGCAGACGCTCCCTTCCCTGGGGGCGCTGGGGGCCAGAGCGCCCAGCCCACCCCGGCGGCTCAGGGGTCCAGCAGCTCGCTCTGCTCTGCCCGGGGGCCGCCTCTCCTGCTGGCCCTCAGCGGTCCAGCACTCTGGGGCAGTGACCCGTCTTCCCACAGAGATGGGGGCCGGGGCTCTGCTCTGCCCGGGGGCCGTCTCTCCTGCTGGCCCCGTGCTGGCCCGGCCACTGTCCTCTTTGTGGTCTCTGCAATACCTGCTCCTCCCTTCCCCCACCCCAGCTGCCAGCCCAGGAACGTGAGAGCCCAGGGCCACCCCACCACATCTCCAGGAGGACGAGGGCAGAGGGGCTGCCAGCTGCGGAAGGGGCGGCGGGATGACCCCCCATGCCCACTGGCCTTGGCTTTCCCAAGCCGGGCGGGCCCCCTGGTGGACGGGACAGGGGCATTGAGGAGGTGCAGGCAGGCCCCTCCCACAGCGCCCTCACTCCAGGTGGCTCCCGGAGTCGGCCAGATGGCTCCTCACCACGGGCAGGCTGGACCGTGGCCTGCGGGAGCTGCGGAGGGTGGCCGCCATCAACGGGAAGACGGCAGCAGGGGGCGCACTGACCATGGAGGTGAGGCAGGGCCGGGCGCCCCCAGACTCTGTCCCTGCCACCGGAGGGTCTGGGGAGGAGGGCCTGCCCCGGGCTCCCGGGCCAACAGCGCCCCCGCCCGCCCCGCAGGTCTTGCTGTCAGCCACGCGGGAGGAGCTGAGCGGGGACCCAGCTCCGGCCCGGCTCAGCACGCTGCTCCGCACGCCGGGACTTCGCCTGCGGACTTGCATCTCCATGCTGTGCTGGTGACGCCCCGCCCCCGCCCCGCCCACCCCACCCCACCCCACCCCCCGCCCAGGCGGCGCCCTGGTTGGCCTGTGGCCTGTGACCGACTGAGTGCCCCCAGCACGAGGCCCACCTCCCCTGGATTTGTCAGGCTTCCGACAGGGGACAGGGGATGGGGGACAGGGGACGGGGGACAGGGGACAGAGGATGGGGGACAGGGGATAGGGGACAGGGGACGGGGACAGGGGACAGGGGACGGGGGACAGGGGACAGGGGATGGGGGACAGGGGACGGGGGACAGGGGATGGGGGATAGGGGACAGGGGACAGGGGATGGGGGACAGGGGACAGAGGATGGGGGACAGGGGACGGGGATGGGGGACGGGGATAGGGGACGGGGGATGGGGGACGGGGGATGGGGGATGGGGTACAGGGGACGGGGAACAGGGGATGGGGGACGGGGGACAGGGGATGGGGATAGGGGATGGGGGACAGGGGACAGGGGACGGGGGATGGGAGATGGGGGACGGGGATGGGGGACAGGGGACGGGGAACCCCCCCAGGCCGGCAGAAGGAATCCCGGGCTTCGTGCTGGGTGGGTGGGCAGCCTGCAGGAGGGGCAGGGGTGGGAGGGCCACCTTGGCCAGCGGGCCTGGGAGCCACCGTCCGCCGGGCCCTCCCCGCCCCCCAGCCCCCGGGGGAAGAGCGCCCCTCCCTCCCCACTGACGCCGTCTGCCCTCAGGTTCGCCTTCGGCTTCACCTTCTACGGGCTGGCGCTGGACCTGCAGGCTCTGGGCAGCGACGTCTTCCTGCTGCAGGTGCTCATCGGCGTGGTGGACGTGCCGGCCAAGGCCGGCGTCCTGCTGCTGCTGAGCCGCCTGGGCCGCCGGCCCTCGCAGGCCGCCTCCCTCGTGCTGCCCGGCCTCTGCGTCCTGGCCAACACGCTGGTGCCCCATGGTGAGCGGGCAGGCGCCAGGGCCAGGCCTCCGGGCAGCGCTTCCAGGCTGCCGGGGTGGGGGGCAGGGTCAGGGGCCCCGTTAGGAAGTCGCTGCTGGGCCCGCGGGAGCTCCGGGGAGCAGCGGGCAGCACAGCACTGGGCTGTGGGCGGCGAGGCGGAGGGGGACACCCCGGGCCGGCTCTGGGGGTCCCTAGCCACGGACCCGACACCCGCCCTGCTGACCCGTCTCCCCACAGAGATGGGGGCCGTGCGCTCAGTGCTGGCCGTGGCGGGGCTGGGGTCCTTGGGGGCCGCCTTCACCTGCATCAGCATCTATGGTGGCGAGCTCTTTCCGACGGTGCTCAGGTGAGGCAGGCCCGCGGGGGGGGGGGGGGCAGGCCACCTCCCTTCCCCGTGGGCTCTGGGCTAGGTGGGGGTGGGGGTCAAGGCTGTGGGCGGCGCAGTGACCCTCACAGGCGCATTCGCCCCGTCAGGATGACGGCCGTGGGCTTGGGCCAGATGGCAGCCCGCGGGGGAGCCATCCTGGGGCCCCTGGTGCGGCTCCTGGGCGCCCACGGCCCCTCGCTGCCCCTGCTGGTATACGGGACCGTGCCTGTGCTGAGCGGCCTGACGGCGCTGCTGCTGCCCGAGACGCGGGGCCTGCCGCTGCCCGACACCGTGCAGGATCTGCAGGGCCGGTGAGTACAGCTTCGACCACCGCGCCCGCCGGGCACTCCCAGGACAGGGCGGCCCGGCCACGCAGCCCATGACGGGGGAGCAGACGCCCCGACACGGGCACAGCACTGGTGGTGGAGCGGGAGAGGGGAGGCCCAGCTCGCCCCAGGTCCACCTGCAGACGGGCCCAGGGGGCTGTGAGGGGGCAGCCCCCAGGCTGTGATGGCTGTCGCTGGCGGTCCCGGGCCTCTCCACCAAAATCCCCAGGTGGGGAGCCAGGGTCGTACCCCCAGGTGCTTAGGACAGGCACAGGCCAGGGGTCGCTCTGCACCCCCAGACACACCCGCCCCTGTCTTCCCCAACAGAGCGGCGGAGAAGGCCACGGCCAGCGCCGCGGGCTCGGCGGGGACCTCTGTCCTGAAATGCACGCGGCTCTAGCCTCCCGGCGCCACGGACCGCAGCGGGAGGCTGCTCCACTGCCCTGGAAAAGCGGCCTTGGCTTCCAGGGGCCCAGGACCACCCTCGGGCGTCTCGGGCGTCCTGCTCCCCTCCCGCGACTGCCCCCTCTCGTCATCCGCAACCCGGAAGGGGCAGTGGCCGGCTGCCGGGCAGGAGGCTGCCTGGCCCAAACTCACCCCAACCCCTGACCCCTCCTGGCTGCAGGGAGGAGAGGGGCGGGGCCCGGGGCAAGCCCCTCCCCCTCACTGCCCCACCCGCCGCCTTGCCAGCTTGGAGCTGACCTTACAGGACTACGGCTCCTCAGCCCCACCCAGGATCCCAGTGACCTGGTCCGCCCCCTCGGGCCCCTCCCACCTTGTACGTGGCAAACTCCCCTCCCCCTTCCAGGCCCGTCCAGCCCTGACCCCTCCCACCCTCCAGCCTGGGTGTCCCGAGGGTCAGGCTCCCAGGCAGAGCTGGCTCGGGGGCTTTGCTGGGACAACTGAGTAAAGACCAAGTACCAATGACCACCTTCCCCTCCTGGACTCCAGGGATGGGCTCCCGGCGGGCGGAGCGGGGTGTGCGGGGGCTCCCTGCTGGACAGAGCGGGGTGTGCTGGGGGCTCCTGGTCTGAGGGTGTGGGGTGGCTGCTGCTAGCTCCCAGCCTCTGCGGGGCCCAGGCACCACGCTGGGCGCCTCAAAGCGTCATCTCATTCCGTCTTTCCCTGAGCCCTGGGAGGCAGGTGTTGCCCCACTTCATAGATGGGATAAGCGAGGCTTAAGGAAACTGCCCTGGCACAGCGCTGGGAGGGAGCAGAGCCAGGGTGCACGCTCTGGCCTCGACAGCCCCGGCCTGCCCTCCAGCCTCACAGTCGGGGCCCACGGTGGCACTCCCCCGGGCAGTGACGGGATTCCCTGTCCCTCCGAATCAGCCAGGAACACGCAGGGCTCTCCGGCCCCGCCCATGAGGAGCCACGGAGCAGGCTCCACCGAGGTGTGGCTGCAGCTGGCGCTGGGCGGCACCCAGCAGGGCGCTCACAGCCAGGCCCCCTGTGTCTGCCGGGGTCTGCACTGCTGCTCCCAGGGGCCTGGCAGAGGTGTGCACCCCGGTGCACACACACACCAGTGACATGTACACAGCTGTGCATGTCTGCACAGGCACACAACACACATGTGTACACGTGCATGCCCACACGCCAGCGACATGTACACAGCTGTGCATGTCTGCACACACGCAGCATACACGTATGTACATTGACATACATGTGCGTGAACACATGCCAGTGAAATGTGCACATGTGTGCGTGCCTGCGCGCACACACGTGTGTGTCATGCAGTGCACGCACACACCAGTGACATGCACACAGCTGTGCAGGCATGTGCACACACAGCATACACGCACGTGTGCATACGACATGCATGTGTGCACCCACATCAGTGGCATGCACACGACTGTGGGCGTGTGCACATGCAACATGCGTGTACTACACACACGCACGCACAGGAAGGTCAATGGGAAAACCCAGAGCAGCCGTCGCCCCCAGGAGACGCGGCTTCCCTGGCCCAATCCCTTCAGCTGCAGCCGCTGGGCCTCTGCCTGGCCCCGTCCCGTGGCCATCTGTCCGCGGCCAGCCCTCAGTGAGGAGCCCCAGCGCGAGGCGCCGCGGCAGCTGGGGCCCGTGCCAGCCCGCCCTGGCTCCCGCCTCGGCCTGCCGCTGCCCAGCCGAGCCCCAGTCGCGCTCTGCCCCGTGCTCACCTCCTCGGGGCCGAGGGGGTCAGCGCTGTCCCCTGCCCACCCCCAGGCCCTGCCTGAGTCCTTGCAGGCCCCAGGGCCCATCAGCTGGCCGCGCATGTCACCGTCCAGGCACGGGACAGGACCTGGGTGCTGGGGGCGGGTCTTCACGGGGACACACCCTCTCAATGCCCACCGCAATGCACCCAGAGCCGAGGGGCCCCAGGGTGGGGAGGAAGGGCTGTGGCCACCCTGCCAGCCTCGTCCACGTGGAGGCGGAGGCGTCAGGCTGGGAGGGCGGAGCATGAGGAAGAGCGGGAGAAGCCTCTGTTCCTCCCACTGCCGCCAGCCAGGCCGGCCGGCAGCTCGCCCGGGACGACGTGCGAGAGGGCTGTGTGCCCTCCTCTGGGAGCTGCCCACCGGGGGCCGGCATGGCCAGGCTGGGTCTTTAAGGTCACAGGGCATCAGTCACTTTTTTAAAATTATTTTTCTCTCCAATGGTGAAAATTGTGGGTTATTTTAAAAGATTTATTGTATTTATTTGAAAGACAGAGTTACAGAGAGAGGTAGAGACAGAGAGAGAGGTCTTCCATCCGCTGGTTCACTCCCTAATTGGCCACAACAGCTGGAGCTGCGCTGATCTGAAGCCAGGAGCCAGGAGCTTCCTCCAGGTCTCCCCCGTGGGTGCAGGGGCCCAAGGACTTGGGCATCTTCCACTGCTTTCCCAGGCCACAGCAGAGAGCTGGATCGGGAGCTGGGACCTGAACCAGTGCCAGCACTGCAGGCGGCGGCTTTACCTGCTACGTCACAGCGCCAGCCCTGGCTTTTCTTCTTTTCTTTTCTTTTCTTTTCTTTTTTTTGACAGGCAGAGTAGACAGTGAGAGAGAAAGACAGAGAGAAAGGTCTTCCTTTGCTGTTGGTCCCCCCCACCACAATGGCCGCTGCTGCCAGCGCACCCCGCTGATCCGAAGCCAGGAGCCAGGTGCTTCTCCTGGTCTCCCATGTGGGTGCAGGGCCCAAGGACTTGGGCCATTCTCCACTGCACTCCTGGGCCACAGCAGAGAGCTGGCCTGGAAGAGGGGCAACCGGGACAGAATCCGGCGCCCCGACCAGGGCCAGAACCCGGTGTGCAGGCACCGCTAGGCGGAGGATTAGCCTAGTGAGCCGCAGCACTGGCCCTTTCTTTTTTGAGATTTTATTTATTTATTTGAGAGGGAGGGAGAGAGGTCTTCCATCCACTGGCTCACTCCCCAAATGGCTGCAACAGCCAGGGCCGGGCCAGGAGCCAGGAGCTCCATCCAGGTCTCCCACGTGGGTGCAGGGGCCCGAGCACCTGGGCCATCCTCCGCTGCTTTCCCAGGTGCATTAGCAGGGAGCTGGGTCGGAAGTGGAGTAGCCAGGGCTCGAACCGGCGCCCATATGGGATGCGGGTGCTGCAGACAGTGGCTTTACCCGCTCCGCCACAGTGCTTCCCAAAGCCCCTGTCCTTGGTCCCCTGAGGGGACCTCCTACCTCCCCGTGAAGAGCACCCGTCAAGGAGCCAGGGTACCTGGGACTTCAGCCACCTCCAGACACTGTCTGGGCCTCTCCTGAGGTCCCTGCCAGGCCTGCCAGGCCCCAAGGAGCCCAGCTCCGGCACACACACCAAGTTCAACACCAAAGGCACAGGCCGAGGCAGGCATTTGGGCTAGCAGCTAAGCCGCCACTTGGGACGCCCACATCCCTGTCAGCATGCCTGGGTTCTAATCCCGACTCCACGCTCCAGCCTCCTGCTAACGCACACCTTGGGAGGCACAGGTAACAGCCCAGGCAGCGGGGCCCGGCCCCCACGTGGGACCTGGCCGGAGACCCCGGCTCCTGGCTTCAGCCTGGCGCAGCGCCTGCTGCTGTGGCGTCTGGGACATAAACTGGCAATTGGGAGCTCTCTCTCCTCTCCTCTCTCTCTCAGCTTTTCAAATAGAATTAGTTATAAAAAATGTCAGGGGCCGGTGTCGGCGCTGTGGCACAGCAGGTTAAAGCCCTGGCCTGCAGTGCCCAGCATCCCATACGGGCGCCGGTTCAAGTCCCGGCTGCTCCACTTCTGACCCAGCTCCCTGCTAATGCACCTGGGAGAGCAGTAGAAGATGCCCAAGTCCTTGGGTCCCTGCACCCACGTAGGAGACCTGGAGGAAGCTCCCGGCTCCTGACTTCGGATCAGCTCAGCTCCAGCAGCTGTGGCCATTTGGGGAATGAACCAGAGGATGGAAGACACCTCTCTCTGAGTGTCTCTACCTCTCTAACTCTGTCTTTCAAATAAATAAAATAAACCATTAAAAAAAAGTCAGGGGCCGAGGTTGTGGCACAGCAGGCTAGGCCACCTGTATAACGCTGGTGTCCCCTGTGGGTGCTGGTTCAAGTCCCGGCTGCTCCACTTCCCATCCAGCTCCCTGCAGGTGCACCTGGGAGCACAGTGGAGGATGGCCCAAGTGCTTGGGCTCCTGCACCCGCACGGGAGACCCAGATGGAATTCCTGGAGCTGGCATCTGCTTGGCCCAGCCCCAGCTGTAGTGGCTGTTTGGGGGGGTGAACCAGCAGGTTGGTTTGTTTTTTCTGGCTAGTGGTGATGGGGGAGGGGACCCCCCCCCCAGGAGGGGACCCCCGCACCGTCCCTCAGGCAGAGAGAGCGAGAGGAGCCCAGGCTGAGGCCGCCGCGAGCATGGGCAGGACGGCCTGGCCGGGCTGCCCCATCTCAGGGCCCTTCCCAGACTCCCACAGGTCAGAGCTCACCTCCCCATGGCGCAGGGACAAGCAGGGCTGAGCCCCAGCCCAGGAGACTGAGCCCGGGGCGAGGTGAGGTCAAGTCCATGGGAGCCCACAGCAGATGGGAGTCTGTGGGGAGGACTCTTGAGACGTCCTAGGGAGCGCCGTGGGGCGGGGGGGGGAGACAAAACTCCCTCCAGGGTGGAGGGGAGCAGGGGAGGGGGGCGGCTGCTCAGGCTGGCGCCTGCCGCTGCCACCAGGAGACCGTCCCCGCTGAAGCAGGGGCTCCCGTGCCAGCTCGGTGTCCCAGCCTAAACTCAGAAACTGCCCCGAGGGTGAGCAGGAGGCGGCCGCCTGGCCTGCGGAGGAGCTGGGCAGCCAAGGGGGGGGCTGGCCGGGCCAGAAGGGGGGGGCAGCCAAGGGGGGGGCTGGCCGGGCCAGAAGGGGGGGTCAGCGGGTAGGCGCAGAAGCTCAGCATCGGGGGGAGGCCCCTGGTGACAGAAGTGCGACTGAGCCGTCTCCAGCGAGTGACGCCCCCCCAACCGCCTCTCCCGGTCCAGGCCCACCCTCCATCCCGCCCTCCTGAGGACGGACACCGGGGTCCCCTACGGCCTCTGTTCCTCGCGGCAAAAGCCTTAGCAAATCCAAACTCATCTCTTAACCCTGGGGGCCAAGGGCCTGGCAGGGCCCCCACAAAACAGTCAACCCTGGGGGTGTTTCCGCCTGCAGTCCCAGGAGCCGCCCTGCTCAACCAGGGTGGACTTGGAGGGCGGGGCCCTGAGATGGCGCTGGACTCAGCCGTGGGCTAGCCGCTAAGGCTTCAGAGTCGGGGTCCAATCCACCTGTGTCAGGGTCTGGTACACGCAGGCCGGGGAGGGGGCGGGGTGCTCTCCAGCCACCAAGGAGCAGACAAGGCCTGGGGTCAAGGGCCAGCCACCACCAGGCTGCTTCCCAGACCAGCTGCCCCGCAGCCCAAAGCCGTGCTCCTCCCAGAAGTCTGGGCGCCAGGGGTCTCGCCAGCCCCCGTGAGCCTCGTCTGAGCCCCCACCCCAGCCCAAAGCCAAGGAGGACCAGCGTCCCACGGCATCCGCCGAACAAACCGCGCGGGACTGTTAGAATTTGGAAAGTTTTTGTTTTCTTTTTCCCACACATTTCCGGGGTTGGGGTGTTTTCCAAGACTCAGACACATTTGTTAACAAAGAGAAAAAAAAATCTGGGGGAGCAGGGAGCCCGTGGGCGAGGGCTGAGCCCAGCAGTTCGACGCCCCGCCTCGCTCCCGCCCCTCCTCGTGCCCGCGCCCAGCAGGTGCCCGGCCGCTGCCCCTGGCTCTAGAGTATCTGCAATAAATATCTGTATTTGCCTTTCCCTCCCCCCGCCCCCACCCTGCCCCTCCAGCAGCTCCCACCAATGCTGGGGCACACGGGGCTCCAGGGAGGCCCCAGGCCAGCGCCTCCCCGGGTCAGGGGAGTGGGGGCGCCCGCGAGCGACCCCGCTGCCTGCCCAAGGTGCCGCCCTCCCGCCCTTCTCCCATCGACTGTGGAAACCCAAAGGGAAGAAAGGGAGAAACCAGATACACACCCCCCCCCAAAAAAAAAAAAAAAAAAAACTAGGCTAGGTGGTGGGGACAGAGGGAGGAAGAAGAGGAATGGGGGAACTGAACGGGGCGGGGGGGGGGGAGCGGACGCGTTACAAAACCCCAGGCCTTCCCGCCCAACCCCACCCAAATAAAATGTCACCCCTTAAAAAAATAAATCAGCCCAGGGCCGCGGGCGCGGGCGCGGGCCGGGCGGTGGGCAGCGGGAGGGAGGGGCCGGCGCGGGAGGGGGTTTCCTTTCCCTTTTTTTTTTCTTTTTTGCGTTTCCTCTCGAGGAGAGAAGCCTGAGGCCGCGGGGCGAGGTCCGCGGGCGGGCGAGGCGGGGCAGGCCGCGCCCGCTCACACGTAGTACTCCTTGTCTTTGTTCTTCTTGGTCTTGCTGGGCGTCTTGGGCGCGGCCGGGGCCTTCTCCTTGACCACGGCGCCGTTGCTCTGCGCCGAGTTGCTGATGTAGTTCCTGCTCTGGTCCACCTGGTAGGAGCCCTCGTCGCGGTTGCGGTACTTGTACATGGCGTAGAGCAGGATGAGGATGCACAGCGCCGCGGCCGCCACGATGCCCACCACCATGCCCGTGGTGCTGCTGGACTCCCGGATCACCTCCACGGCGCCCGGCGGGCCCCGCTCCCCGGGCCCCGTGGGGCTGGCTGTGGGCAGACGGGGGAAGCCGGGGGCTGAGGTCGCGCCGGGGCGCAGGGGCGGGGGCCTCCGCGGCTCGAAGGCGGTGGGGGCCCCGGGCCCCAGGGGCGGGTTCTCCAGCAGGGGCTGCAGCGGGTCTCGGTGGTTCATTTTGCCGGCCGGCAGGTTGGGGGCCGGGGCGGAGGGCGCCAGCAGCACCCCGGGGGCGCCCGTGGCCCCGTCTGTCCTGAGGTTGGGCCGGGGGGCGGGTTTGCGGGGGGACAGGAGGGTGGTGCGGTCCGTGACCAGCGGGAAGGTGGTGTAAAAGTCCTCGTCGTCCGTGGGGGGGAGGCTGGAGTCAAAGACCTCCCCGGAGGCGAAGCCCGAGGCCTCGATGGGCTCCTCGCAGTCGCTGTCGTCCCGCTCGGCCTGGCACGGGCCCCCCGCGGGCGGGCGGCGGGCCGCGGGCGGGGGCAGCGTGTCCTGCGTGGCGCCCACGCCCGTGAGGAACGGGTAGAAGGTGGGGGGCGGGGGCACGAAGGGGGAGCGGGTGGCCACGGGAGGGGGGTCTAGGGAGTCCTCCGTGATAATGGGCAAAATTAACTCTCCTCCTAGAAGAGAGAGAGAAGAGAGAGGAGAGGCGGTCAGCGCGGGCCGCGGCGCGGGCGGCACCGCACCACCTCATCCCCCTGCGCCGCCGTCGGCTTTGGGCCGCGCCCGCCCGCCTGCCCGCCGAGCCCTGCGCCCTACGCGGCGGCGGCGGCGGCTCGGGCGCCCTGGGCACCCACGCCCGCGCGCGGCGGCTCCCTGGCTTCTGCTTCATTATCTTTTCTTTTTTCTCATTTTTTTTTTTTTTGGTTCGTTTGTCTTAAGAAAACCAAAAGGAACAAAAAGGAAAGAAATTGAAAAGAAACAGAAAAAAAACTCTACGGCTTAAAGGCTTTAAAAACATACAACAGCAGCATTTAAACAACCTAACAACAACGACTTTAGGGCTTTTTTTCTAGATTTTTCTCTTTTTTTGCTTTTTTTTTTTTGCTTTTGCTTTTTTTTTTTAAAAAAGAAGATAGCATACCACGGAATTCAGGCAACTTACATCAACAAATAGGCCGTGTGATTTTAGCATGAAGAAAAAAATTACAAACAGAGCTGTGTAAGCGGGTTCTCCCGGAAAAAAAATAAGAAAAAACAACTTTTCCGTACAACGTTTCCTATCTGGTTGGTATCTCCCTCCCTCACTCTCTCTGCGGACATCTGCTCCTGCTGATGCTCTCTCCTCCCTCTCCCCCTGGTTACACACAGAGCTGGAGTCACGCACTGCAGGCTGGGGCACAGGCCTGTTACCACCACTGGGTGTCAGCGGGTCGGGCCGGGAGGGGCAGGGACAGGCTGCCGAGGGACGGCCCGCCGAGGGGCTTGGGGCTCAGAGGCCAACGGGCTGTTGCCCCCCAGAGGGGAGATGTTGAGGGTGGGAGGGAAGGGGTCGGCACCCTGGAACAAGGCCTGTTGCAAGGGACTCTGGGAGGCCAGTGCAGAGGCAGGGAGGTGGGGAGGGGCGGGTGAGGGAGGGAGGTGGGCAGGGCTGCTTGGTTCCTGAGCTAAGCCTAACTCCCCAACTTCCTCTTCCTTCACCCTCCACCGCTGACCCCCACTGACTCCCACCTCCCCCTCCCAGAACCCCCATGGGCCGCGAGGACCTGGCCAGAGCTTGACTCCTCTGGCCCTCTTATTATTGTTAAAACAATAATAAAACAACGGAAAGAAGAAGAAAGCAAAAAAAGAAAAGAAAATACATACACAGCCACCTGGGAGGGTAAAGTTGCTGAACCAGGGCCCAGGGGAGCCGGTGGGGAGGGCCTTGTGGGGGAGGGTAGGTCTCCCCCTCTCTAGGGCTGATAACTGGGGTCCCCTGGACAGAAACTACAATTCCCATCAGCCCTCAAAGAGTGAGAACTACAACTCCCAGGTAGCCTTTGGAGGGGCCTGGATCGTAACTCCCATCAGCCTCCTGGGCTTCCTCCCCAGCCAAAGTGCTGCCCTGGTTAGAAGGGAGCTGGCGTTGGGCCCCAGGTGGCTGGTGGGAGAGCTCACTGGTCTTCAGGGGACCTCTGGGTCTGGTGGGGGCTGGAGGTGTGCTCTTTGGCCCTTGCTTCCCACACAGCCTAAGCCCCGCCCACACCTGAGCACCTCTCCTTGGTCTCTACTGCATGTGGACTTCACAGACCACGCCCACAAGCACCACTACCAGCCCCTCTTCCCATATTCAACCTCGGGCCTCCAGCGCCCGGGCCACCTGCCCCAGCACAGCCCCCCGGCTGCGCCTCCACATCCCGGTGCCTCTTCTGCTCCCCCACCCGCAGCCCTGGGCCCTCAGCCGTTCAGACGCCTCCGCTGGTCCTCAGATCAGTGTCCCGTGCAGCAAGGCCGTCCTCAACCAGGCCAGCGGGCCCTTGCTGCTTTGCCGAACCTCCCCCCACCCCAGTCCTGGGACAGGGGATCACCTGCCTCCCGCGTTGCAAAGCCCCACGCTGCTGCCTCCCACAGGCTGGGCCACATATGAACACGGAGCAGAGCCCGGAGAAGCGTATTTTGTGAGGCTGGGACCATGCCACCCTGGTTCCCCGGGGACGGAGACACTGGCACTGCCCCAGCTCGCCAGGTGTCTCTGGGAGGCCAGGGAAGGGTCGGGTCTCACGCGGAGCCGGGGAGTCTGGCTCATCCACCCAGGCCTCCAGGGCCGCTTGCCTCACGGCTGGGACGCTGATCTAGAAGGCCACAGCCCTGCTCTGTCACTGAATTCTGTGTGACTGAGGTTTCCTCCAACCCCAGGGCCTCAGACTGCTCATCTACAAAGCCGGTGTATTGGGCTCCCGGCCCAAGGCGAGGCCAAGCCCAGCTCCCGTGGGCCATCCGTCCTCGCAGGCAGGCCCGGCACAGGATGGGCCAGCCCGCTGGTCCCTGGGAAAGGGGCCAGCAGCTGTCAGCCCTCAGAGGGGGGCTGCTGCCCCTCAAATGGCGTCACCCTGGGCCCCGACATGGCAGGGCCCCACCTGCTTGTCCCCTGGGAAGTCCCCACCACCGGCCTCTCCCTGGCCTTGACCTTCTATTCTACACCTTTCCCTGCTGCTAGTCCACTCATGCTCCCGAGTCCAGCCAAACACCTCCTCTTCCAAGCAGGCCTCCAGGCACCATACCCCTGTCCTGTCCTGGACTCACTGCCAGGAAAGGCCCAACGACCCAAGCCCCATCTGTCTATCTCTGTAGCACCTGGGGTGGGACCAGCCCCCTGCTCAGCCCAGCCCCCTGCTCGGCCTAGCCCCCTGCTCGCTGTTAAACTTTGCCAAGGGAAGGCTAGAATCTGGGCAGGGGTGGGAACCCCTCGAAAGGCAGAGCCGCTGAATGCTGAACCCGTCCCCTCCAGCATCTTAGGAGCCACCCCTGCCATCCATCTTCCGCGTTTGCTCCTGAAGCCTGCAGGGGCAGGGCTGCCGCCAGCTGGCCAGGGCAGACCAGCAGCAGAGTGCCAGGCCCGGGCCTGGGAGCCGACCGGAGGCCCTTGCTGGGGACGCGGCCTGCTCTGGGGGGGCTAAGCAGCTCCGTGCCACCTGCTCACACCCAGCTGGGCAGGCACATGTGCGCACTCCAGGCCTCCAGCCAAAAACAAGCCCTGCCCAGCCTGAGCCTCCACAGCCATCTGCCCCCAACTCGCCGGTCCTTGGTCCACAGGGCTCCCGGGTTCCCCTCGTGCCGCCGCCCCCGGCAGCCGAGCCCTCCCAGGCCCCTGTATCTGGGTTGTTCTTACAGCCCCAGCTCCCCCTGGGCTCTCTGGACCTCTGGCTGCCCAAAGCTTTGGCAGCACGTCTCTGAGGGCCCCTGCCCTCCCTCACGTCCCCTACACCGCCATTACTCTGGCTCGGTGACCCTTCTCCTGGCGGCTCCTGGCGCCCACACCACTTCCTCCCCGGGGCCTGGACCCATGCTCCTGGCGCCCACACCACTTCCTCCCCGGGGCCTGGACCCACTCCCTCTCTCTGCCAGCTAACAGGCTATGGAGAACCCACAAAAACCCACAGGCACCCTTCCTTCCCCACGCTCACTCAACACGGCCTCGGCTCTAGGCAGTCACGTAACAGGCAACGTAGGGAGCGGGGCTTCCCTGGGTCATACCCTGGGAGTTCTACACCAAGGGTGCTAACCGGGATGGTGCCCTAGGAGCCACTGGAGTCTGGTAAGACCCCAGGCAGCCTCCGACCTCTCCCCCACGCCGAGCAGCTGCAGCACTGGGAGAATACTCCCAGGTGCACGCTCATCACGGGGCCACCCACCCCCACTCCTCTGCTTCCTGAGAGAGGGGACTGCCATGCATGCCAGTCTCAGTTGCCAAAAAATTCCATCCTGACCGAGGCCGCCAGCCCCTCCAGGCACCCCTCCCCGCCAGCATTCCTTTGGAGATACTGAGGAGCTGAGCCCACTCTGCCTTCGGGGCCCAGAAGTCCCCTGACTGGAAACTACCCATGAACCTCATTCCCACCCAAGCAAGCTATGCTGCCCCCACCAGTGTCGTCTAGAACATGGCCGACACGCTGGTGGAGACTCCGTCCACCAGCCCTGGCGGCCCGTCCAGGCTGGCAGGGACAGAAGGTGACAGGCCTACAGGACATTTGGTAGAGAAAGGCAAGCCCCTGTCATGGAGACAGCCAGCAGGTGCAGCACCTCTGTACACAACTGCACAGAGCCGTTCTCTCCTCCTGGTGGACACGGCCCTGGGCGGGCAGAGGGCTGGCTGGAGCCAGCCCTGACTCACCTGTTGAGCGGAAAACAACCTGCACCACCATGGATGATGCCCCACCCACTCCGAAACACCAGCAGAGGACAGCGGCCAGGCTGGACACAAGGAGGGACGCTGTGGATGAGCACACAGGCGCGCCCACGCACGCCCGGAGGGTCTGTGTTTCTGTGCACCCGGGTACAGGTCCCTAAAGCACATGTGTGCGTGTGTATGTGTGTGCGCGAGACCTGACGGAGCTGAGCACGCGTGCCTTACGTCCGAACACACATGTGCATGTGAGCTGACCTCTGGCCTTGTGGGCACTGCAGCCGATGAGCCTGGGTCTGAGCGCCACGTGCATGTGTGAGCATGTTCATGGGCTGGAGAACTCGCAAGTGCGTGCAGTGGACCCGTGTGGGCTTGTGCAGGGCTCGATGCGTTGAGTTTTTTGGTTTTTGTTTTGTTTTGTTTTGTTTTTGACAGGCAGAGTTAGACAGTGAGAGAGAGAGAGACTGAGAGAAAGGTCTTCCTTCCATTGGTTCACCCCCAAATGGCCGCTACAGCGGCACGCCGCACCTACCCGACCTGAAGCCAGGAGCCAGGTGCTTCTCCTGGTCTCCCATGGGGTGCAGGGCCCAAGCACCTGGGCCATCCTCCACTGCACTCCCGGGCCACAGCAGAGAGCTGGCCTCTGGGGCAACTGGGACAGAATCCAGCGCCCCAACCGGGACTAGAACCCGGTGTGCCGGCGCCGCAGGCAGAGGATTAGCCTAGTGAGCCGCGGCGCCGGCCAATGCGTTGTGTTTTGACCCCCGCTGTGAAGGTGCAGGCGAGCGGGCGGTTCACCTGCTCACGGTGCTCGTGGTAGAGCCTTTGAGGAGTGGCAACAGTCGGATAAGCGGAGCCCTGAATCCTGGTGGCCTCGCAAGCAGAGGGAGTGACACAGCCACGCGCGTGCTCCTGTCTCCTTCCATGCGGTGCAGGGTGCCGCCTTGGGACCTGGCCAGAGAGCAAGCCTCCCACTGTCGAGTGACACAGCCAAGGGGGACGCCCGCGCGAGCCTGTGCTTTGCTGTGTGCAATTTCACCCTTCAAAACTGGGGGCCAGGTGAACCTTTTTTTTTTTTTTTTCTGTATAAAGCAGCCTCCCTCGGTTATTTTGTTGTAGCAATAAAACAGACTAATGCAATGTCCTTCTCTCCTTCTCCTGGGCGGCTAGACTACATGTCCCAGCATCCCTTGCAGCTAGTGCGCTGTGGACTGAGCAAGGGCACCGCTCCAGCAGCTCCCCGCGTGCCGCCCTCCATGCTGTTCTTCCTTGGAAACCATGACTGCAGATGGAGGAGGCCCAGTGGAAGCAGTGGGTCCTACAGCACCCTTGGGGTTCAGCACCTAAGTGAGAAACTTCTCTTGACTCAACCACTGAGAATCGGGGCTTGTCTGTTACAGAAGCGAACGTCACCTTAACTGATAGAGACCCTGGCCCCAGAAACGGGTGTCGTGAGAAGCAAACCCCGTGCGCTCCCGTGACGACCCAAGGAGACAGAGGGAGCCCAGCAAGACGAAGGCCGCGTGTCACAGTGAGAACATGGCACACACCGCTCGTGGCGACCTACAGGGGGGCAGTGACCATGCCGGCTTCTACTTCCTGCTTCTGACGACACATTTAAAGAAAGGGGCAGGCAGGAAATGACTGGCTTATGAGCAAAAATCCAGGGAACAGACACAGACTAGACATGTGGGTCCTGCAAAGCCACCACTTCCAAACCCCAAACCGTAAGAGAGACGGCGCCAAGAGGCGTCGGGGGACAGTGGCCGGCAAAGTTCTCGCCTGCACAAGGACTCAGCCACGCGCAAGGCCCAGCTTTAGCATGCGGCCCGCCGTCCACTGTTTCCAATGTCCTCAAGCCAGTGACCACCATGCGAAGAGAAAGGGTGTTGGCAGTAGGCTCGAGAGACGTGTGCGGAAGAACTCGCTGTGGCTCCTGTGGCTGCTTGAGCCCTGGACTATCTTTGGACCCTCAGGAGTAGGGTGACAGTGCCATGGTGCCCCCCAAGGTGGCTGTTTTCCCCAATGCCCTCTCCACAGGTGGCCATGGAGGGCAAGGGTTGGGAATGACCTCCCAGAGGGCAGCGGTAGAGTTTCGGGAACAAGCCTGCCTGAATTCGGGGAGAATGCAGCGCCGGTCTGCCTGTGTGCACGTGTGAATCTGAGGATTTTCTCAGCGCTAGAAATGAGGAGCTGTGCGCGTCACCACCCTGCCCTGTTTCTAACAGGAGGCGTCACCGCAGGGGTTGTCACCACCCTGCCACCACATCCTGGCTGCAGTGGAGTGGCCGCCACCCCCTGGGAGACGAAGGTTCTAGCTGGGTTGCCTCTTGGGGTGGCGTGAGTGAGCCTGGGGTTGGGAGGAGGAGTGAAACAGATCCTTAGTGACCAGAAAGCCAGACTGTGGCACTAGCTGGTCCCCAGGTCTGTCTGTTTCCTCCTCGGGGCACTGCCAGGCACAGCGGCCACCCTGGAGGAGGTGCACCCACCTCCCAGCCCACAGCAGCCTCCCCCCACCAGAACTGGGGCAGGCGCGCTTGAAAACGGTGCTGCCACACGGTGGAAGGGGACCAGGCCCTGAGTCACCGCCTGCAGGAGAGCCGCCTGTCCACCAGGAGCGCCCATTCCTGCCGCCCAAGAACGAGAAGCGCGCGGCTGTGTGTCACAGCACAGATGGCGCGGGGTTTGTTATAGCAGCGAGCGGTACCACAAGAGCGGCTGCAGTTCCACAAGAGCGGCTGCAGTTCCGAGCTCATCTGTGCTTCCGCGCCCTGTGCGACCCAGCCGGCGAGCGCCACGGAGGGGCGCGCTTCTGGTGAGGCACACACAGGGTGAGCGCCCGTGGCTGCTTCTCTGGGCCTGTGCACACGTGAGCCTTGTGACTCTGAGTATCTGTGCGTGGGGATGGCTGGGAAGAGCTGTGTGCACTGTACATATGTGTGTGTGTGCGCTCTGGGGGTCTGAGGCATCACCTATCGCCTGTCGCTGAGAGCACGGATGTGGGCCCAAGCAGGCTTGCGTGCGTGTGCGCACAGGTACTGCGTGCGCCTCCGTGGCCTGAACACATGTACTTGCACTTCTACAGGCAGAGGCCTCTGTACGTGTGCAGGCTTCTGTGCGCATGAAGCAACACGTATGTGTGCACAGTGAGTGTTGCCGGGGTGCCCACTGCCTGGGGGGCTCACCACGCGTCTGAGTGCGAGCATGCATTAAGTACGAGCCCCGAGGGTCTCCTCTCACGGGACAGAGCGGATGGCTCAGGCCTGAGGCTGGACAGATGCGTGCACGTGTGTGGACCCCTGGGGCCGGGAACACGGCCTGCGCCTGAGAGTGCGCACACGTACACCGTATGGCTCCCAATTCACCTGGGAGCCTCGTGCACACGGCACCGCCCCCTGCAGCTGTAGGGGCACCTACAGTGACACGCATGCACCTCTGTGCGCCTGGGCATGACGTACACTTCTGAGAGTACACACGTGTGCATGCTCGTGTGCACAGCTGGATGGGTCTGGACCTGCACACGGGTCTCTATGGTTCTGAGATATATGTGGGTAGCTGGAAGTCTGAACATGTGTGTAAGACTCTGTGGACTGCATACATGAACATGGGGCTGGGAACAGACGTGTGGTCGGGAGTCTACAGACATGTCACAAAGCATGGGCCTCAGCACATGTGTACACATGCTTAGATCGACCGGACTATGACATGTACATACAGGTCTGAGGACACGTGTGTGCTTTTGGACATATGGCGTGTGTGAGGGTGCCTCGGGGGTCTGAGTGTGATGTATGCATAGCTCTGAGCAAAGCAAATGCCTTGGCAGGTTTAAGACACATGGCGGGGCTGGCACTGTGGTGCAGTGGGTTAACGCCCTGGCCTGAAGCCCAGCATCCCATATGGGTGCCGGTTCGAGGCCTGGCTGCTCCACTTCCGATCCAGCTCTCTGCTGTGGCCTGGGAAAGCAGTGGAAGATGGCCCAAGTGCTTGGGCCCTGCACCCACATGGGAGACTCGGAAGAAGTTCCTGGCTCTTGGCTTCAGATCGATGCAGCTCTGGTTGTTGCGGCCAATTGGGGAGTGAACCAGCAGATGGAAGACCTCTCTTTCTCTCTCTCTGCCTCTCCTCTCTCTGTGTAACTGACTTTCAAATAAAAATAAATAAATCTTAAAGAAAAAAAGACACACGGCGCCTCAGGTGTGCACCTGTGTTCGCTGAGCACATGTGCAAGTGTGAGCCCCTGGGGACTCGGCCCGTGAGCGCCAGCGGGTCTGGGCCCCTCTGTGGGTGCTTCTGGAGCCCTGAGAACACACACGCAGGACTGCACGGCCTGGGCACCCGCGCCTGCCTTCGTGAGCAGAGCTCTGTACTTCCATGGTCTCAACAAGCAGGGTCGTGTATGGAGTGCCAGGGGCCTGGGCACACAGGAGACTGAGCGGGCGTGAGTGGCGTGGGTGGAGCAGAGGTGTGCATGAGGAAGCCTGCTGGTCAGTGCATGGGCGTGCGTCTCTGTGCGTCTAACCCTGTGGTGTGTGTGAGCTCTTCCCGTGGACCTCCTGGGGCACAAAGGCCGGCCCAGAATGCAGCGCGGGCCAGCCAGCTGGGACGACGGGGCGCCCCACGGCACATGTGTGACCCCTGGAAGGTACTCCCACACAGAGGAATGTAAGCAAGACCCTTCTTTGGCTGGGTTGCCAACAACCACACTGGATGATCCACGGGGGAGGTGAGGACTTGGGGCTTTTGGGGTGCCCAGGTGAGGTGAAAGGGTGGAAAGGTGCACAGAGCATCCCAGGGCCCCCCACCTAGACCGGGAATGAGGAGTCAGAAGCTGGAAGGGCTGCAAACACTGAGGTAGGCGCTGGGCAGCCGCTGTCTCCAGCCAAGCTGCCCCCACCCCTAATGCTGACCTTGGAGCCAAGGGGGAGCCTGGCCCTCCACGGGGAGGTGCTGGGGGGCATGGCACGGTCTACACCAGCCTGGGGGGTATGGCACGGTCTACACCAGCCTGGGGGGCATGGCACGGTCTACACCAGCCTGGGGGGCATGGCACCAGCCTGGGGGGCATGGCACGGTCTACACCAGCCTGGGGGGCATGGCACGGTCTACACCAGCCTGGGAGGTCCTGGAGTCACCCTGGTCCTTGCCTGGTCTCCCTCGGGATGAGATACAACTTCCGGCACGTCAGTGTGGCCTGGGCGTGGACGTGCACACACGCGTGCCCGGGGCCCGGGGAGCCCGCAGGTGCTGACCGCCTGCGCACGGGGCTCCCGTGGGCACTCTGCCCCTCCTCCAGATCTTGCTTCCCAAGCAGGGTGTTGGGCTGGCCCCAAGCCCTACCCTGGCAGCTCCTGGCTTTCTCTGCCCCCACCTCACGTTGGCACTCCTCTCCCGGGGGGAGACCCAGATATCGGTGAACTCACAGAGCTCCAACTGGGGGGGCAGCTGCTTCTTACCCTCCCACCCCAACACACACCGCCAGCACACATACTCAGCGTCCCACCCAGGGCCCTGAGCAGACCCTGAGCCCTGGCTGGGAGGCTGAAACCTCAGGAGATAGAGTGTGGTCCTGCTGGGGCCCAGGGTGCACTGCATGTCCCTGTGTGGTGACCATCCGGCCCGAGACAGCCCTCTTAGGACCCAGGGAGAACAGAGACTCCTCCTGTCACCAAGAGCTGCCATTGCAGACTGCATGGCCAGGGGCACAGGCGGCAGGGCCAGGCAGTAGCCCCTCCTCACGACCCTCACAATCCCTTGTCCCGTGTCCCCACCCAGGGCTCTCATGAGCCATTCGTCACAGCCACTTCGTGCAGGCCTGTGCGCTGGGCGTCGATGCTGCCAGAGGCCCAGAGCCTCTCGGAGCAACGGTGAGGTTGGGTGTGCATGCGTGAGGTGGGGGCAGCTCCTGGCAGAGGAGCAGAAAGCACAGGCCCCGGGCTCCGGGAGGGGGGCTTCCCAGCCCAGCAGCTGGCGGCTCCCCCCACTGCCCCTGGGCACAGGGAGACACAGAGGGCAACTGGGCTGCCCTTGGTCTTTGAATCCGAACCTCTGCCTGCCCCAGGGCTCCACAGCTGCACACAGGCCCTGTTCCCTTCTTGCCCCACCCACACTCTTTCCATTTGGTTTGACTCTCTTCTGGCGCTGGGAGGCCCCCCAGGTTAGATTCACAGGAGGAGGGTACACTGCCCACCTCCTCACCACATCCCCGGCCTTGGCCCTGCAGGCACCTGCCCCAGTCCCCAGCCCGATAACACCAGCAGCCCAGGTGTGACCACCGTGCAGTCACGGAGGAGGCTCTGGGAAGCCGAGAGAGAGATGGGCAGCCTCTCTGCTCCCACAGCCTCCTCTGGAAGCCGCCAAGGCCCCTGCTCCCCATGGAGAAATCTGGCCACACCCACTCTCTGCCTCCCAGCTAGCCCCACCCTCCCTCAGCTCCTCTCCGCTCTGCCAACTTGCCCAAAGAGCAGCCCAGCACCCGGTATCCACTGCTCCACTCCAGCCCCACCCATGCAGCCAGCCCCACAGCCCACGCCTCCAGGGAGCCCCCATGACCTCCCACCAGTCCTGCTCTCTCCTGCAGAGGCTCCCCCACCGGAATCTAAGTCAGGCCCCAGGCCCCAGTCGGCCCAGGAGACTTCAAGGCCCAGGAGGCACCTACAGAGCTGCTGTGCGCTTCCTGCCCACTTGGCCCAGCAGTCCGGGAAGTGTCCACCCTGGGAACCCTTCAGACCAGAGCACCAGACCCCTCCCTGGGACATGAGGAGGGCTCAGGATCCAGGATCCACTGTGACTGAGAGCACCCAGCCTCGGGAACTGATGGGAGTTGCAGTTCTGGACCCAAGAGCTGATGGGAGTTGTAGTTCCCCATCCTCAACCCAAGGACTCATGGGAGCTGCAGCTACTCAACTTTCTAAGGAAAAGTCTCCCTCTTTCCCTCCCAGCACCCCGTAGCTGTCAACCCCAGGCTAAGGACCTCTCTACCTCTGAGGGGTGGGGCACCAAAAGGCACCTGGCCAGAGGGCACTGGCAGGACCTCTGGGTGGGGAAGTTTGGGTGGGAGAGGGGACTGTCAGGGAACGCTAAGGCCTGGCATAGGTCCTGGGGCTTGGGCCAGGTGACGGGGGAGTCGCCCCCCTCCCAGCAGTGTCGCAGTGGGTCCCGGGGGGGGGGAGGGGGGAAAGGCACTCACCAGTACTGGGCTCGCACTCCTCCAGGTCCTCGTCATCACTCGGACACTCGGCCGAGGCCACCAGGAGGTCATCTGTGTTCTGGAGAGCGAGAGGAAGGGGTAGGGAAAGACAGGGTTCCAGGTGGGTCAGCAGACCCACAGCCACCTGCGTCAGGGCTAGGGTTGGGGTTAGGCACAGGTACCCGCCCTGGGCTGAGGCGGGCAGCCCTGCTCCGAGCCCAGCCCCCCGTCATGTGCTGGGTGACCTTGGGGCTCCATCTCCCCGCACACAAAGGGACGTTGGCAGCGCCAGGCCGCAGACCCCCACGGCTCCCGAGGACCAGTGAGACAGCACATTCGTGCTTCATGTTCCCGGGAAGCAAGCGGGTCTGCACGCCGGGCCTTGGACCTTGGCTGCAGGTCCATCAAGGAGACCAGAATGCCTCGGGCCAGCACGGGTGCAGCAGGGGTGGAGGGGTCTCCTGGCTCCCCCTTCACCACCCCATCATCTCTCACCTCTCTCCCAACCCCCTTCCCAGAGCCCCGAGAGACAGAGACCGGGCTGCACACAATAATTAGGGCTGCTGTTGCCATGACAACAGGAGTCGACTTTGTCAGCATTTTCTCTCCTGATTGCTAAGAAAGAGAATTCCCAAGGTGAGTGAGTGTGGGGGGCAGGGGGGTGCGCAGGGGGTGTTAGGGAAGAGACCCAAGAAGGGGACATCCAGTCCAGAGGGAAGGGGCTGAGGGACTGCGGGGTGGGGAGGACAGGGCCAGTCCGGAGGTCAAGGATGGGCGGATGAAGCCTCGCCCCTGCTGTTCTTCACACCTGATCTTCAGACGCCGCCCCAGGGCAAGGTGGGGCCTGGAGGGCCCGGCCTCCCCCTCTGCACTCCTGCCACCTCAGCTCTGGTGAACACTGTGGGTGCTTCTCCTCCCCAGCCATGACCCCAGGGTGCCCCTTCCACCTGGACAAACTGTCCATCTTCCTCCTCTGAGGTTGGAGGCCCCTGCCCCCACAACCTAGAGGACACTGGGCATGGGGGGCCCAGGCCTTGCTCTGGGGGCTCCCTGCATCCCAGGGCCAGATCCCCAGGCACTCCAACCCGGTCTTCTTGGGAGTGAAGACAGAGAGGAGGAGGCCCAGGCTCATCTCTCTCACATGGGTGAGCCTCAGCGGCCCAGCTCCAAGCTCCCTGCGCAGGGAGGAGGGGCCGCCCCTTGGCTAAAGGGAGAAGCTGAAGGCGGGGACGCATCTCGTGGCCACCCCAGATCTCTCCCTCACGCTGGGAGGGCTGCAGTCCCATTAGGCCTATAGGCCTGATGACCACAGGCAGTGAGGAAGGGCACGGGGGTGAAGGCAGTGTGGGTGCAGGGTGGCTAAGCAAGGCCAGATGTGGCAGGTGTGAGCCCTCCCTGAGCCAACGGTTAAGGTAGGCATTGGCGGCATCACCCACCAGAGCCTGGCCTGGGCTGCCCCAGAGTCACACAGGGCCCTCACTTCCCACCCCAGCGGAGACTCACTCCCAAGTGCAGCCTTCCCCTGGGCGTGGCCTGACCCAGGGAGCCCCTGAGCAGGCGGGATGAGCACTGGGGGTGGGGGTGGGGGTGGGGGTGGGGGTGGGGGTAAAGCACAGGAAATTGTCTGTGCCGACACCCCCTCCTCGGACCCGCGGGCACAGAGGAGGGCCCTGGGTCCCCAGAGAAGTGCAAGCTCAAGCTCACAAGGAGGACCGTGAAGGCCATGAAGGCCATGAAGGCCATGAAGGCCAAGGCCTTCCCCACACAGGGACTCCAGCAAACAAGGAACGCTGCCCCTGGCCACCTGCTGGTGACCACATCAACCAGCTTCAACCTCAGGCAACACCCTCTAGATGCCCACACAACACAGGGCGCGGCTAAGATCAGGGAGGGGGCACAGGGTTCCTTCTGCCCTCACTCAGGCAGGTGGTCTTCCCTGGTCCAGCTGGGGCACCAAACTCCCCCTCCACCCTAGCAATGATCCCACACTAGCCCTGGTTACCAGAGCAAAGGGTGACCCCCCCACCTCACCGAAACCATCGCCGTGACAACAAGGTTGGGGCCAGCAGCCTCCAGGGTCCTGTCAGACCTTGGACCCGCTTGGACCCACTCCTGGGCGCCACGGCCCCCACCCCTACCGTTTGTCCACTGGCCTGAGGGGCCTCACCTGGGTGGTGCTGTCCCTCAGCGTGGGGGAGCGGCCCCGGCGTGTGGTGGTGGTGGCCATGGTGGTGGTGGTCTCCATGATGGTGGTGGCCATGTCGGCCAGCAGGGTGGTGGCCGTGGTCTCCGCACTGAGCAGCACGGACGGCCCCTCCCCCACCAGGCGCAGGTGACCCTCGGTCCGCACATTGGGGTCGCTCTCGGCGGCCAGCGCCAGCACCTTGAGCCCATTGTAGTAGAGGCCAGACACCTGGCCCTGGAAGGGGCGGCCCTGGTCCCGGCCCCCGATCTTGATGGCGGCCTGGCTGTTGAAGATGGTCAGCTGGCGGCCTGAGGGGAGGGGGCGGGGTGACAGACAGGGAGGGCAGGCGGGAAGGGATGGGGAGAATGGAGGGAAGCCGAGGGGGGAAACAGGTGGAAGAGGAGACCAGCAAGTATTGGGGAGGGGCAAGGGAGGGGCAGACAACCAGAGGGAAAGTCCTTGTCAGCCACGGCCCCTAGCCCAGCCAGGTGGGGCCCCCAAGGCAACACGGGCTGGGAAAGGGAGCCCAGGCACCCCCTTTCCCCCCAGATTGCACATGCCTTCTTCACTTTGCCCCCTCCCCCTCCAGGGCCAGCATCACCCCTCCTTCCTCTTCATGTCAACCCCATCTTCGCCCTCTGCCTCCCCAAACATCCCACTCCAGAGAGCATGGAGCCATGGAGAGCAGCAGACAGGAGACAAAGAGGCAGAGACAGAGCGGGCTGCTGCTCCGGCCAAGGTGGGGCCGGCAGGTGAGCACAGGCAAGGAGGCGAGAGGAGGGTGAACGGGATGTGGCCCCCAACGGGGGTGGGGCTCCAGGCCCTCTGAACCCTGGCCCTCCTCCCCTGCCAAGGCCCAGCCACCACCTGGAGCCCGCCCCTGGAGAGCAGAGCCCGCCAGAAATGGAAAATGTTAAAGGGACCTCGCTTCGCTCGCTGACAGCCATAAAAATCCGCTCCAGCTCCAGTCTCGCTTGGCACTCGGCAGTGTCACCTTAGCATTCCCACCTGCGTGGGGCTTGGCTGTTCCGTTCGTTTTCAGTGGATCTGGGGGTCGGTTTAACCCTCTGAGTTTGTTGTTTTGGTTTGGATTTTAGAAAAGAGATTTATTATGTTTAAGTTTAGATTTAGCTTTGGTTTTGGTGTTGCGTTTTTTGTTGTTGTTGGGGGAGGGGGAGGGCAGAGGGATGAATACGTTGCCCCCTCCTCCCCCGGACCTTCAGCTGCTGGTGCTGGGGGTTTAAGACCTGGCTTAGCCCTTGTTAGCCTCTGGTTAGTGCCTCGTTAAAGATCTGGTTTAGAGTTAGGTGCCTGTGAGCCCTGCCCCAAGACCTGGGCTGAGGACAGTCCCCCTTGGGAAACCCTCTTTGGGAACTCAGCTTCTCAGGGTCGCCCGGCCTCGGGGACACCCAGCCTCCGGCCGACAAGGGCCACTGCTGTGTCTCCTCAGCCCCCTGGCCCAGCCTGTACTACCCTAACGCACACACGCGCCTCCAAGAGAGGGAGACAAGACTCAGCACCTCCCAGCTCGTGTCACCGTAAACCTCTTTACGGCGAAGCGTCTCGTGGGACCGTTTGACAGGACATGGAACGGGAAAATGGATCCCTTCCATAAACATTTAGTGAGCACCTACTGACAGTAAGGTACAGCTGTCCCTTGTCATCCACGGAGGGATCCCAGGATCCCCCACAGGTCACAAAATCTGCAGGTGCTCTCGAGTCCCTTATGTATGGTGGCAAAAAAAATATCTGTATCGGTTCAGTACAGATGCAAATTTCTTGCAAGTGTTTTTGATTTGAGGTCAGTTGGATCTGTGGGTGCGTGTGGAAGCAGCTGGATCCCCTCCAAGAACTCCCAGACCTGGTTCTCCAGTACCTCCCTGCTCCCTCCTTCCTCTCATCCTGGAGACGCGCCTGTGACGTGGGCTGAGCGAGGGTGACTATCCCTGGCCCCCGACCAAGGCCACAGAGAAAGTGGGTCCTCCTTCCACACTCCCAGAAGCCTCCTCTGTCAGCTAGAGAACGCTCAGACCTGCCACTGGGGAAGGACAGCCTGAGGTCCCCCCATCTGCACCCCAAGTCCCACCCCCTCCCCCTACCAGGGCCTGCCCAGCTCTCCCGACCCTTGGGGTCACAAGGTGTCCCGTCCTCAGCCCAGGCTGCTCCCTTGGCCTCTCTGATTCCGGGAGAGGGAGGTGGGTAACGGAGAGGAAGCCACATGAGGTGTCACAAACGTGGTCCCCCGTGGCCCCTGCCCCTGCCTCCACCTGCCATGAACTCCTCAAAGGGTTAAAGTTCACCCCGCTGGAGAGGGCAGCCCATGTGGCTGGGGCTGTAGGTTTTAGCGATGTCTGTTACAGTCCCTTTAACTTTTTGTCCTGTTTTGGATTTATCACACCTGGTTATCAACATGTTTAGGCCCCCCTCGTGGGGGGGGAGCTGACGTTACATCAGGGGTTTTATTGGGGGTAGGCCCCAGTGGACATTTAAAATCACAGTTATCAGCTGGTTAAGTGGAGGTTTAACAGTTCTACTTCCCCCCTAGAGTTTAGCCTTAGAGGTACAGAGCTCGCCCCCCTCCGAAGGGAATGGGATGACTTTGCCCTTGGCCCCCAAATTCCCTTGTTGGCAAGAAGCCTTCTCCCTCTCACCCACCGCCTGCGGGCCTCGAGGGGAGCCCCCTCTGTCTTCCTGAGCAACTCAGCAGGCCCAGACATCCCTACCGGACGACCACCTCCTGTCCTGAACCCCTCAGCCTCTTCTCAGCGTGCCCTTCCAAGGGGCCTCTGGACCACTGTGGGCCCGTCCCAGAGAGAGGGGTCCCAGAGGCACGCTGTCTTCGGGGGTCTTTCCTGTAGGATCTCAGGCCCCCATCTGCCCCTCCTCCCCAGGTGGCTGCGGTGAGGCCTAGCCAACCCCCTTCAGGTCTCGGCATCAGCTCCCCCTGCTCCCCAGGGCCTCCTGCCCCTAAGTGCCCCACGGCCCTTCAAGGAAACTTCCGCGGGACCCTCAGGCAGAGAGCGCTTCCCCCAGCCTGCTTGTGGTGGTCGCCCTCCTCCCATTCTAGGTTCAGACAGAGACCCCAAGGCCCCGCCCTGGCCCCAGGTCACCACCCTGAAGTTCCCAGTCCATTGGCTCCTGGGGGAAGGGGCGCCCTGGCCAGACGGTCGGACAACGGTCCCTGCAGGGGTGGGTGCCGGCGAAGGCACCGAGAGGGAAAGAGAGCTCTGCACCTTTAAGTTAGTGGTTTAAAGTTAATTAGTTAATTAATTCTGGTTAATTACCTTTGTCGAGCAGCCACTCATCTACTACTCGACCAAGCCGGTAGGGGATTCTCTGTCTAGCAATCGCCAGGCGTTCGTTATCAAAGTTTCCTTGGAAAAGTTTAGAAAGACAGTAGGTTTCTCAGGCGGCGAAGTTCAAAGTAGTTAGAAAAGTAATTATGCATTTCTCAGGAGATCAGAATAAGCAGCGACATCCAACGGAAAGAGGGGGGACGTGAGGAAGAAAAGGTGGGTCCCTCTGCCCGGGGTGGGGGCCCTCCCTGGGCTCCGCCTCGGGAGCCTGCCCCACCCTGGGGTGGAAGCAACCCAAAGAAAAGGAGGGAAGAAGGGAGGAAGGAAAGGACACAAAGAAAAGGCAGCTGGAGGGTCGAAGGTCAAAGGTTAAACAGGTTTATCACTGGTAGAGGCCCCGATTCCTTCCCCGTCCCGAAATGGGGCATTGGGGCGGGGCGGGGCATTTAGCAGGTTTAAGTTGGGGGCAGCAGGCATCGTGGCCCAGCTGGCTACTGTGTTTAGAGGGTGGTTTAGAAGTGGGAGGGGCAGGTTAAGCGGGGGTTTATGCGGCATTTAGGAGGGGGTCGCCCAGCACGCGCATTTAACAGTGAGATTTAAACCACGTTCCCAAGCCATCACAACCCCCTTGGTCTCAGCGGTCGACTCCCAGCTGCCCCTCCTCCCCCACCTCACTCCACTCCTGGTCCCCCCATCCTAACCCTCTCTAGGGCTCCGGAACCCAACCCTGCTGTCCCTGCAAGGTGGGAGGGACACCCAGCGGTGTGGCACCTGGTGATGGAGCCGTGATGGAGCCCCGCCCACCAGCTCTCTGCGGCCTCCCGCAGCCCTCTCACCTCGGCCCTGAGCGGCCCTGAGCGGCCAGCCCTCCTCTGCTGCTGCCAGGGGCCCTGCGTTCTGCACTCGGGACGCAGCCTCAGCAACCCTCCCTCCCTCTCCTGCCCCGCCAGCCCCTGCCCCTTCTCCAACCTCTTCTGCACCTGCACACGGGGATATGTGGCTGCCCACCTCTGCCTCTCAGCCCCCAGGCTCCAGCCCCTGGAGATAGGGAGGATGTGTGTGTGTGTGTGTGTGCACACCTCTGTGGAAACAGGCTTGTCAGTACCTGGGCCTGCCTGTGTGCCCCCTGCCCCCCCATGGACTGTGCGCAAACCTGATGAGCAGCAGTGGAAGGGAAGGCGATTTCCTTTGGGAATCTGGCTGCTCCTCCTTTACAAACCACTTCCATGCTGCTCTGCGCGCTGGTGGGGCCAGGGGGCTTCCCCTCCCACCTCCACCCCACCGCTCACCTGTGCAGAGGTCTGGACCTGGGCCTGCCTGTGTGCACCTCCCATGAACACGCACGCGTGTCCGTGTGTGCACAGGTGGTGCCTGCAAGGCAATGAGACTCTGCCTCCCCAAAGATTCAGGACACTCCTGTTTAAGTGGAAAATGGGTCATTCAAATGCGCATGTCCTAGAGGAAGAGGAGGGTGGGAGATGGAGGAAGGCCCAGCAGGTGACACCATGCACAGAAGCCCAGCTTCCTCCTCTGCTTCCGTGGACAATTCCCTGGACTCCCCCAGTACCACCCCCCACCTTTCGGGGGTACAAATGGACAGAGAGGCTCCGACATGACTCATCAGAGGGCCCACACCTTGTCACTAGGAGATTCGGGATTCAAAAACCAGGTCCTGCGGACTTGGAGCCCAGGGGCTGGGTCTCTGCACCCTGTAAGGGTCAGACAGGCAGCAGTCTCTGGGCCCCTGCACACAGCTGACCTGGCCACTGGTGTTGCCCAGGGCCGGCCCCCACTGTGCACACAGGCAGCCCCCAGGCCTCCCTGGCAGGCAAGGGGCACCCAGAAGCCTTTCCCCGCCTGTGGCCACAGGCTCCTGAGCAGAGGGAAACAGGTGTAACCCCTCAACCTCCGGCCTGCTTGGGCTCCATGGGGTGAAGCTCCAGATCCAAGCCCTGGCTTGACACGGGGGGTCTTCGTGTGCCCCCCAGCACAGGCCCACGTCACCACTGCTACAAAGATAGCCCTGGTACGTGTTCTGATGCCCACAGAGCCATCACACCCACACAGCCGGGGCTGTCAGTGTCAGCTCATAGTGGTGGGGGAGGGGGCTTCATGTGGGAGGGGTGCTGTGTCTGCCCGGGGCCCCACTATAGGCTGGCATCTCTCTGGAGAGCTGTTTTCCTCACACGTCTGTCTGATGTATGGATGTCTGGGCTCGGCCTGTGTGTGTACCTGCCTAGGGGGTTGTGTGGGCCTCTTTATCTCCAGGGGCTGCCCCAAAACTCTTGGGTGCAAGCCTGCACGACTGGGCGCCGTGACCCTCCTGGCCTCTTTATTCTGCCCTAGGTAAGCCCAGGAGGGTCTGTGCACTGTCCCGCCTGCACGCATCGTGGTCAGCATGGGGCCGCCTCTCTCCCTGGGCCCCACTCTCTCCAGCGTCGCTCAGCACCTATCCCAGTGCCCCTTGTCTGCGGCTCCCCCTTCCTCTCCCTGGCGAGGCTCCGTCCACCCCTTCTCTCCTTGGCAGCATCTCCACGAATCTCCATGCCTCCGTCTCTGCACAGGCCTTGGGGGCCCCTCCCCCGGTGCCCTCTCACTCTGGGCCGTCTCTGCCTCCTGTCTCCCCCTGTCCTCGTCCCAGCCCCTTCCCTGTGCTCCTCGGCCACCACAGCTGTCACTCTGCTGAAGCCGGGGCTGTGCAGCCCCACTGCGTCCTGGAGGCCTGGAGCAGGGCCTGGCACCCCGAGGGCGCGCTCTCCTCACTTCTGGCTCTCCCTGCCCTCTCACCGCCTCCCCACTCCCCGAGACACTGGGCTTCCTCTTTCCCTGGTGTCCCCGCTGCTTCTCTCTCCCTGTCGAGCTCTCCCGATCTGCACACCGGCCCTTGACTGCTCCTTAGAGACCTTGGTTCTGTCCTTGGGAACAGCACCTGCCTCCTTGCCAAAATGCTTCCTGTGCTACTGCCGAGTTTGCGCTCCTGTTGCAAGTCCCTCCCCATTTCCGCCTGTCCTTCGCTTCTGAGCTCATCCTGTCCTCAGTCGCTTCAGACTCTCCTGCCTCTCCCCTCCCTCTTCTCTTCGCACCCCAAACTACCCACTGGCCTTGCCACCGGCCTCGCACCTCCTCCAGGCCCCCGCCCGGCCAGTACCTCGGTTCTGAGCCACGCCTCCGCTCTGGCCCCGCCCCCAGAAGCCTCGCCTTCCCGCGGCCCCGCCCCGCAGCAGGAAGCCTGTCCGCTTAGCCCACCCCGCTGCAGGCGGCGCTCGGTCCGAGTCCACCCGCCCGGTCCAGGAGCCCGCGCCGCCTACCTACCTGCCGGGTACCGCTCGTTGACCGGCCAGCTGTCCACCTGCAGGGTGGCATTGCCGCCGCTTCGAGTGAAGCGCACCACGTGGTATTTCCCGTCGCTCACGATGGCGTTGGGCTCGTCAATGGTAATGTCGTCCGTGCCCACGTTAAAGATCACCCCCACGGTGCCCTGGTCCTGGGGACGGGGGTACAGGTCAGCCACGGGGAGGCAACAGCTATTCAGTCATTCCTGGAACAACGCCTGTGTCCCACAGCGTCACCCCGGCTTTCCAGGTCTCATCTGCACACGGTGGGTGGGCTCGTCCCGCCCCCACGTGCAGGCCAGAGAGTGGGGGCTCAGAGGCTGGGCACAGCCACCGCGGGGTGTGGAGCTGGGCCCAGGGCCCTTTCCACCAACCGCACCTGTCTCTGGCCTTTTGGTTTGTCTGGAATATCCACACATGTTTACGGGGCACCTGTGCTGAGCAAGGGCCACTGAGCCCAGATAGAGGCAATGGGAGCCAGGCAGAGGGGCACAGAGCCCCCTCAGGGAAGTCCCCAGAGGCCAGCCTCCCCCAGGCCCGAGCCTCCAGCCTTCCCTCCCCTGCATGGCCGGCACTGGGCACCCTCACGGGCCCCAAGTAGGTCAGGCTGTGCACACGGGGGTGGCCCCTCTGCAGCCATGGGGGCGGAGGTGGGGTCCTGGACTGTTTTGTGTTTGGGGGTGATGGCACGGGAAGAGATAAGGAACAAGACTTAAGGAGAGGGGTGCATGGGGTGTCCCAGTGTGGGATGGGGAGGGACAGGAAGAAGACAGACAGAGCAAGGTCTGCAAGGAGAGGGAGAGCCTGGGTGAGCGCCAGGACTCGAGCCCGTGGGGCACTCTGCAGAAGCTGCCCAGGGTCCAGGCCAGGCAGAGTTTTGTCCACGACGCTGGAGTGAGAGGCAGAACTTGGCCAAACCCCCCAAATACCCCAAGGCCCGCAGGGGCTGCCTGCTCCTGCACTTGTCACCGCTCAGCAGCCCCCAAGGAAGCTCATGGTGCCCCTTCATCAAGGAGGGAACTGGATCGCACACTCCCTGGGCCCCAGCCCATCACAGAAACACTGCTCTCCTGGCGCCTTCCAGAAGGACTGCCCCAGCCCAGCCTGGTCAGGAGGAACCACTGGCTGCCACCTCCTGCACAGAACAGAGCCCAGAGGCTTGGTGGCACTGGAGGTGCGGGCAGGGGGGGCTCACCTACCAGCCAAGGCTTAGGGGTTGCCAGGGAGAATGGGGGGGTGCAGGCTGAGCAGCTGTGACGCATGCTGGGGGCCACGCCCTATCACTCTGTACTTGGGAGGTCCAGCTGTCCACCTCCTAGCACCTGGGACAGCCACACACACCTCTGCAGGCACACACATCCATGCAAGTGCACACACACACACACACACACGGCCTCTCACGTATGTGCAGTGCACAGGGAAACTGAGGCCAGGCTTGCCTGGAGGAGTATTAGCAAGCCCGTCCTACCCACCACCCACAGACTGACAACATCCCCAGGGAGACGGCTCGTCACTGCTCCCCACACACACGCGAGAGAACAGCCGAGCCTTCTCGTTACTATTGTTAGTAATAATATCACCCAGAATAGCATCAGCCCCATGGGTGCCTCTGAAGGTTTCTTCCCGGCAAGGCTCTGCCCGGGGCAGGGATCTCGGTCAAGGGGGCCGTGCGGTCTGGAAGGCGGGCCGGCAGAGGGCCGGCTGTGCTGGCCGTGGGGGCCGTGGGGGCCGGGAGGCGGGACACCTGGGTTTCCTAGGTGGCAGCCAAGCTTGGAGCGGTGCACTCCGGGGGAGAGGCAGCTCCCCAGAGCCGCTCCCGATGTGAAGTCAGTTGTCACTTCTGTTAAAGTCATTAATTCCTAATTCCCCAATTACCTCATTAGGCGGCGGTGGGGAGAACGCGGCCGCTCCTACAGCAAATAATTATGGGAGTCAAAATTAATTTGGCAAAGTGGAGCGACGCTTTATTAGAAACGTCAAATTGCTTTTCTCTTATTTTGCTGCCGCCTCCCCGCTCTCTGAGAGCTGCTAATGACGCTGTGGTGAGAGCTGATGTGTCACCAGAGGAAGCGGGACTTGGGGGCTGCCCCTAAGAGGACCCAGCCCGCCTGCTGCCCTCAAAGCTGGCCTCTCCCATGCCTCCCCACCCTAGAGCCAGGCTTTGCCCCCTCCCCGCCACCCCCACCCAACAGCACCCAACAGGTACTTCTAACTGCACAGCCCTGAACCAGGCGAGGCCTGTGAACAATTGAGGGGAGGGTCAAGGGGCCCCCGACCCCCTGCCCTTTCTCCCCATGTCACAGCCCAGAGGCCAGCCGCTGTGGGTTTGGCCGTTCACAGAGGACCACGACACTCACACGGCGGGCTTCCCACAGGCAGGCCAGCAGCCCGGGAGGACAGGCCCTAAGTGCTTCCTTCAGACCTGGGCCACAGGCCAGGCCTCTTCTGAGCCCACCTCCCCTCCCTCCCACACACACACAAGAGAACCGAGGCTCGAGAGCGGCAGGTGCACAGAGAGACAGCAAGGAAGTGGCAGAACTGGGACTCCAACCCAAAGCCACGCATGGCTTCACCGGCATAGGGAGGGAGAGACAGAGGCCTCACCGGCAGACAAGGACACGGGGACGCACAGTCACACAGACAGGGGACCAGCCACAGCAAGCAGCGCTCCACGGGGACATGCAGACGCACAGCCACCCACTCAGAGAGCACGAGACCCAGCCGCTCCCCACCAGCCACGGCCCTGATGCACAGGCACCTTGCACCCAGCCCCACGCGGTCACCCAAATCCAGGTGTCTCCCAGGCCGCCAGGCACAGCTGTAGACACCGTCTGTTCCAGTCACACACGGCTCAGACCGTGCTGGCCTCGCTCAGCCTCTCTCCTGCTACCATCTTGCCCCTCTGCCCCTTCTGCATGGCCTCTAGTGGCCCACGCCCGTCAGCAGCTGCTTCCGCCCCAGCTCTGCTCTGCCCACAGGACACCTCCCTTCCTTCTGGCCGGGGCTCCTGGGATGCTGACAAGTGGCTGGGGGGGAGGGGCCGGCAGCCACGTTCCCAAGCAGACAGGGAAGGGTTGGCTCCCACTCTACAGCCCTCTGCCCTGGCTTCCTCTCCTGTCCCAACCCTGCCCTTCACCAAGCCCAGGGCCCACAACACAGGTCTTCCCAGCACACAGAGCCTGACCAGCCTGTTCCACTCTCACAGCTCAGGGGGCCTGGACAGGGCCAGCATGTGGGACTCAGACAGGGACACGAGGCAGCTGTAAGGCCCATCGATGGAGATGGAGACTGAGGCAGGAGAACTTGAGACGTGGGGAGAGGGCAGGCAAAAGGCCAAGACCAGGGATGAAACAGATCAAGGCCAGAGGTCACAGGGGAGAGTGTGGGGCAGGACTGGGGGTGGGGCTCAGGCCAGGGAAGAACAGGGGCGGCCTGCAGACGAGAACGAGGCAGGACGAACAACTGTGTGGTAAAGAGCTGTGGACACGGGGCTGGCGCTGTGGCGTAGCAGGTAGAGCCGCCGCCTGCAGTGCTGGCATCCCATATGGGTGCCGGTTTGAGTCCCGGCTACTCCTCTTCCCATCCAGCTCTCTGCTATGGCCTGGGGAAGCAGTGGAAGATGGCCCAGGTCCTTGGGCCCCTGCACCCACATGGGAGACCCAGAGGAAGCTCCTGGCTCCTGGCTTCGGATCAGCATGGCTCTGGCCATTGCGGCCAATTGAGGAGTGAACCAGCGGATAGAAGACCTCTCTCTCTCTGCCTCTCCTCTCTGTGTGTAATTCTGACTTTCAAATAAATTAATTAATCTTTATAAAAAAGAGCTGTGCACATGAGGGAGATGCAGAGGGGGGCACTGGGAAGAACAGGGGTGCAGGAGGGGAGCAGGCAGTGGGGGGCTAAGTTAACGGAGGGTGTGTGTGTGCCTGGGCAGAGCCAGGTGGCACCTGAGGCAGGAAAACGATGTGGGGTGGGCTGGAGGGATGCGTGTCAGAGAGGCATGAGCGCAGCCAGAGAGGCCGCAGGGGAGGCTGGGTAAGGAGTCTGCTGGGGGGCGGGGGGCAGCATTCACAACAGAGGTCAGGGCAGGACAGCGGCAGGGGCAGGATCCGGGGACAAGGCGAAGAAGCGGGGATGGCAGCAGGAAGGCAGGGGAAGGGACCAGGAAGAGGGGCTGCCCTAGGTGGCCTCTGCGTGAGCAGGCAGCAGCCCGGGACAATCACAAATGTGGGGACGTCTCTGAAGGCCGCAGGAGAACAGCCTGGAAGGCCCCCGGGGCCCCTGACATGTTTGGGGTCGCAGACACGGGTGTCTTGGAGAGCGAGGAGCTGGTGCTGTTTGCACGGGCTGGCGTGGCTCTGGGAGCTCGCTGAGTAACCGGGAGGGGTCGGCTCTCAGAAGCAGAACTTGCAGGAAGCTCCAGGGGTGGGGGAACAGAGCTTGTGAGCACCCCCACTGAGGGGGTGCCCCCCGTGCAGTGAGAGACGCAGCAGCTCTGGGGTGGGGAAGGCAGGGGCTCGTAGGGCCGGGGCCCCGGGTCCTTACAATGTGCAGCTGCAGGTAGTCCCCCAGGCCGGAGGCGCTGTCCACCCGCACCAGCACGGCGCTTCGCTGGTGGGTGCTGAAGCCCACGGCCAGGCGGTCCATCCTCGTGCTGGGTCTGTCATTGGGGGGCCACGTGTAGGTGATGAGTGCTCCCCCCTTCCCGAAGATGTATGTGGTCCCAGCTGCAGAGAGAAGGAAAGGAGAGAGAGACGGCGTCAGGAGGGCCAGCCCGGTGGGATTGCCGGGCTGCGACACCAGGCGGCAGGTACAGGGCCTCCTGCTGCGACGCCCGCAGCAGCCCCCCGCCCTGCAGCCCCAGGGAACAGTTGGCAGGCGGGTCCCCGGGCGAGAGCCCGTGCACACGCACAGACAGATGTAGCTGCCTCATCTAGAATTCTAGCTTTAATTACAGCCAAACCGAGAGGTAACAGAGAGAGTGACAGAGACAGAGAGCACGCGCGCCCAGAGAGAGGCTGCAAAGAGGCAGGGAAGACGAGTGCGCCCTGGGAAGGAGGGGGCCTGGTCCTGACCAGCGTGATTCCCCAGGCTGGCAGAGGTGGCAGATTCAAGGCGTGTGCTTCCTTGGTGCCAGAGCTGAGCAAGCACGAAAGCCAAAAAAAAAAAAAAAAAAAGAAAAAAAAGAAAAAGAAAACACAGCCCCGGGCGATGGCGGGAAGATGAGCAGGGCTGTGGGCAGCTCTGAGTCATGGCCCATCACTGGTACCTCGCCAGCATCACCCCCACCCCAGCCCCTTCCCAAGCCCCTGGGAACGCTCCCAGTTTTCCCAAGACTCCCTGCCTCTACCCCCAGCAGGGGCTGTGTGGCTCCCAAAGCAGAGGGGTCCCGAACCCTGTCTGAAAAGGAAGCACGGGGAAGAGGGGCAGCAGAGGAGTGAGGAGGCAGAGACATACGGACGGAGAAAGCCAGAGAGGGGAGTAGGTGAGAGAGCTGGGAGAGTGGGAGCCCTCCCCCACCCACCCTCTCTCCCCTTCTCCCTCTCCTCCTCGCCATCCGCCATCCGGCTGCCGGGGGCGGGTGTGAGGTCCCTAACGATCTCAGCCCCAAAATAAACCCCATTAGTCGCCATGTTCCCTCCTGCGGCTGACTGAGCTCCCTGGGGGTGGGGGGGGTGGGGGCTGGTCACCCAGTTTCCAGGAAGGGAGCCTTGTCTGTCTGGGAGGCTGGAGGACCAGGGCGCTGGGGCCTGCAGACAGGGGAAGGGAGGACAACCTTGCACCCTTTAGAACATAAATGGAGCAGATGAGATTCAAAAAATACTTAATTAAATAATTAGCCCCTAACAACTCCGCTCCAAGCACTCTGGAGGGAGAGGGGTCTAAGGAAAGACCTATCTGGAGATGGGGGTGAGTGGGGAGGGAGGTGGATGGGGTCGAGGGCAAAGGCCTGGAGTAGGTTGGAAAGGAAGTCTGGGCCTGGGGCTGGGAGAGCAGTGGGAGTCCTGGGATGGGGTCCGAGAGCCTGGGGGCAAGGCCGTTCAGCCAATATGGCAGCCTCGCAGTAAACAAGAAGCTGGGTCCCCTCAGGCACCTCAAGGCCTCTCGTCTCCAGAGCCTCCTTGTGGTTGGGACATCAGGGGCAAAGGGGCTCTATCCTGGGTCACCCCGGGCCCCCGAAGGCGTCGAGGGCCTCCCGGTTTCTTGGCGGGAAGCACCATCTGCAGGCCCATGGAGGAGCTGGGGAGAAGAGAATGCTGGGACCTGGGTCTGGAGAGCCAGTGAGGCCAGCAGGAGCCATGCATCCCCTCAGAAGTCCCCGGAACATGTGTCTCCACGCCCTCCACCAGATGACACATGACCCCTGGGGCAGGGCAGGCGGGAGAGAGCCATCTGGCATCTGGTCAACTGACATCTCACCTCTGCCTGTGCCCAGGAAGGGACCCCCCGCTCCTTCCAGACCCAAATGTCCCCTCTGCCTGGGGGTCTTGGAGGCACAGCCGTGAGGGGGTGCCCTCAGATGGGCCCCAAGTTTAGGATGGAGAGGTGGCTGGAGGCGGGGTACACAGTGAACCCCACGCCTACCCCAGGCAGGACACCTGTCTGGAAAGGGCAGGGCCTGTAGTCTCCACTCCCAACGCCGCAGCACTCCAGCAAATCGGCTGTTTCCATGGCAACCGTAATACCCAGGGTCCTTCCTCCTCTCTGTACTCACAAGCTGCACGTCTGAATTGGGATGGGGTGGGGGAGCGGAGACGCTGACCCTCCTCCACTCACCCTCCCAAGCCCGGGCTGCAGCCTCTTCACCCGGGGCTGCAGGGCCTCCCCAGCACAGGAGGCCTCACTGGGCTCCTACGTCCCCTCAGACCAAGGAAGGAAAGAAGCCGCTTCCACCCGCAGCTGGACTCCGAGCCCCCAGGTCCGGGGGAGAGGAGGCCCTTCCCCGGGCTTTCCCACCGCCGATCCCGCCAGCTCGACACCATGGACAGAGCCCGCCCGCGCCCGGAGCGCTGGAGGAGCAGGCGGGCCTCGCCCCCATAGGGCTGGGAGGCGGGCGGGATCAGAGGCGCGCGCCCACCGCCCAAGCCCCAGGACGCCAGCCACGTCCCCAGTGACGCACACCCACCCCACACCCACACACCGGCGACGCCGCTGCCAGCTGCACACAAAGACCCAGCGTGGAGAGGCGGACCCCCGACAGGCGACGCCGCAGCCGCAGCCGGAAACATGGCGGTGAGCGCACAAAGACAGGCCGTGGCAGGCGCCGCCAGGGCAGGGCTGGCCCCGCGCGCGGGACGGGGAGCACGCGTCCCCGCCCCCGAGGCCCACGCAGCCTGCCTCGCCCACCCCCTCCCCAGCCTCCTGGCTCCCTGGTCCGGGCCTCCCCAGGGATTGATTGCCCGGCGGAGGTCTGGCACCGCAGCCAGTTTATTAAGGCCCGAGGGTGTTTATAACGGGGAGAGGGGGACTTCTCGGGAAAAGAGGTAAAGGATGAATGGTTTATTGGGTGGAGGTGGCACTGATCACCCTGGGGAGACGTTTCTCTCCCCAGCACCTCGGCTCCTGCCCTGGGTGCCCCGGGAAGGGCTGGGCAGAGGAGGCGGGGCTTCCCCCAGGCCCCTCCCCCATACCCCTACCCCCAACCCCTGCTCCCGGGGCGCATCCCGCTTCTCCCCCTGGCAGGAAAGGCAGGGGCCAGCCTCTGAGCCACCCGGAGCCCGGGATGTGTGCCCCATGTGGGCTGACAGGCTCCAGAAAAGGAGGTGCGGAGCAACTACCTTTTACCTCCCCAGGACAACGCTGGTGAGCTGGAGACCTGCACCCTCAAAGCCCAGGACCAGGGAGCCTCCGCCAGCCTCAAGATGCCGCAGGCCCAGGGTTGGCACCTTCTGCCCACACCCAGCTCCTCAGTGCCTTCCAGACTCGAAATTCACTGACCCAGTAAAACACTCTAGAGATCAAGAACCTTCCATACAGCCCCCCACACCTGTATTCAAAACAAACAGCCATGAACCATGGTTAGCTAACCCAGACTCAAACAGCAAAATCAACCCAGGCAGGTTAAAAAAAAAATGGCAGCGACACTGGGGCTTTAGTCGTGTGGAGACCCTCCTGGCTGTGTCCCCACGGCACCAGAAACCTTGCGGAAGACCTGGAACGGCGAGAAAAAACAGCCTGCATCGTGTTGGCTTCTGGGCAAGCCAGATCTTTCCACATGGATCTCCACCACCGCAGGGGGAGAGTGCCACAGACCCACGCCCCTGCACTCAGCTCTCTTTTGGTCCAGAACCCAAGGACATAGCCCCTCCATTTTTAAAACCATTCTTGGCCATCAACCAAGCAGTCCAGAATCCAAGTTCTCAGGCTCATAACACCAGGATCATAATAAATGCCGTCTTCCTTGCCTGGCTGGTGTGATAAATCCGAAACTCCTGGGAGCTACTGACTTAGAACTCAGCCGGGGTTGAACCCTCCTTTCCTGGCTCCTGAGGGTGCCAGAAATGAAGACTGGGGACTGCGAGGTCCTCAAGGACCTTGAAACCAGAACCTGGGGGCCAAGGACCACCAGAGTGTCACCCTCAGTCCACTTCTGGGACCCAGAGGTGCTGCTCCTCCCGCGCCCAGAGTGACATGACTGCAGAGGTGTCGGTGGGATCTGGGGAGTGGGTAGGGACGTTCTGCGACAGGAAGGGCTGGGAGGGGTGGAGGGGCACTGAGAGGAGTGAAGGGGGGCGGGGAGCAGAGACAGCCCAAGGAGACCTCAAAAGGAGGAGTGGAGACGCAGGTGCAGAAAGAGGCCCCCTCAACGGGGGTGCTCAGGGGGGAGCCTGGCCTGTCCCTCTGGCCAAGCACAGGTCCTGAGAGGAGCCGGGCCTCTGGCCAGCCCCACTGTTGAGGTGGGCAGCGCTGAGGGGTCAGCCGTGACAGGCGGCCTCCGCCCCATGCTGCCTTCCTTGGCCCTCTTTCCCTCCTGCCTTCACTGGCTCCCTGCCCCACCTTGGGCCACCAGCCATCGCTGTGCTTCCTGAGACGCTGGGCAGCCCCTGGCCCTTTCTCCTTCGCCAGCACAGGAGTGGCCGGCTTGGAGGCAGTCTCAGCACCCAGGTCCCACAGGCTCCCGTGCCCTCCTCCCCCGGCGCGGTGACTCTCTGCGCCCCTTGGTGTCAGAGGCCAGGACAAAACCCCTCTGGAAGATCCGGGTCCGTAAGACACTGAAGCATCCAGAAAAGCCTTGGTCTGGGTTCTTTCCCTTCGCCCGGCTCTTGCGCCTTCACTGGGCCTTCCTGGGGTGCCCCGGCTCCTGGCCCTTCTTCCAGCCTGCCCAGATCCCTGGGGGCCAGCTCTTCTCTGCTTTGCCATCCTTTTCCGCTCCTCTCCCACCCCTCCAAACCTCACCTCACTATCCGGGAGGACCATGCCTATCTGTGTGCCTTGGGAAGCAAGCCAGGGCCTCCTGGGAGGCGGAGGGCAAGGAAAGGGGGCAGGAAGGTGCAGAGGGCCAGGCAGCGCCTGGGAGGGTCAGCACAACCACGTCAGGGTGCGGTGGGAGTGTGGGGACGAGAACAGATGTGGGGAGGAGGGTGGGTGGGGTAGAGGGTAGACGAGGGAACCTGTGTTGGGGGAAGAAAGAGGAAGGGGTGAGGGAAGAGTTTGAGGGACTGCTCCTGGGGGACTGGATGGAAAGGAGGTAGAGGCATGGAAAAAAGGAGACACAGAGCGAGGAGGAAAGGGAAGAAGCCCACAAAGGAGCTGGGAGATTGGAGCACGGGGTTGGGAAGCCACGATGACGGAGGCAGAGTGGTGATGGGGAGGCGGGGAGGGGCAGAAACGCAGGTGGAGGGGGCACAGGCAGGAAATGGTGGAGATGTGAGGTGGACGGCGATGGAAGAACAAAAGCAGAGTTAAAAAAAAATGGGAGGCAATGGACAGGTAGACACGGAAAGTGCAGGGGGTACCGGGCCAGGAAGGGACAGACGGACAGGAACGGGAGGCCACATGGCCACAGCGTGAGACCTGAGGCCAGTGCCGTGGTGACATGGGAGCCTGCGTGCCCCGATGGGAGGGGAGGGGTTCAGAGACACGGAAGGTGAGGGTGCAGGGCCTGGATGTGGTGGGCTGGAGGTGCAGAGATGGGTGCTGATGGAGGCTGGGACGGGGCCAAAGACAAAATGGAGGAGGTGCGGGGCCGGGGGGTGAGGAGGTGCACCCCACAGGAGGCGAGAGGGGCACAGAGGTGGAGGTGATGGGGCAGCCTGGGAAAGTCAGGCGCAGGGCAGGGAGGGTAGGCTAAGTGGGGGGCAGCAGAGTCTCTGGATGGGAGGTGCGGGGACCCTGAGAGGAGAGGCGAGAGGCACCAGCGTGGAATGCAACACACGTGAGGCGGGACAGACTAGGGAGGGAAGGGGAGGGCAGGGCAAGGAAGGTGGGGGCCCAGGGCGGGGAGGCAGCGCGCGGAGAGTCTTTGGGGTCTGAGCGATAAAGTAGTGAGGGGACAGAGTGCTGGAGTGAGAAGCGACAGAAGTCAGAAATGGAAGGCCAGGGGTCCGAGGCAGAAGGTTCTGAGGGCCCAGACACGGGGCTGGTGAGGGCCCTGGGAACTCACACGGGAAGCCCCGCGGGTACAGCGGTCGGGGTGCAGGTGGCTGAGATGAGCAGGTGTAAGGGGAGAAGTGGGGAGGAGGGGAAAGAGGGCAGGAGAACACGGGACAGGGGTGTGAGCCGACTGCTTGGTGGGGCCAGAGGCCGGGGAGGGAACAAGAGGGGAAGATTTGAGGGCAGGGGGAGACAGACCGCAGGAGGCGAGAGAGGGAGAGAGGGGACTTGTCAGCGGCAGGGATGACAGATGGGACAGCGGTGGGAGGGGCTGCAGGGGGTGACAGACCAGCCGTGGGAAGGTGAGGGTGAGGCAGAGATGGAAGTCAGACAGATGGAGACACACTAAGGGGCAGCGAGGGGCTTGGCTGTGAGGGTCAAAGATGGGAGGAGGGAGGACAGGCAGGCAGGCGGTGGGGCTGCGGGAACCGGAGGCGATTACCCGCACACCGGGGTGGGCGCAAGGTGAGACAGGGAGGCAAAGTGAAGACATGGTGGGGGGAGGGGAAGGTAGAGTTATGGAGGCCAGGGTGGGGCCGAGATGGTGGGAACCCGAGACAGACACGAGGTGAGGGGGCTCCGGCGCGCACAGCCGGGTGCGGCCCGCGGGGGCCTGGGCCCCTCACGTCGGAGGCCGCGGCCCAGCGGCGCGGCGCCACTTACCGTGCCCGCCGCGGGTGAGGAAGGGCATGCGGTTGATGGCGATGGGCACGGTGCCGTGCTTGCTGTGAAAGTGGTGGACGTGGTGGGTTGTGCTGAGGCTGGAGGAGACCCGAGCCCCCTCGGCCGCCCCCAGCAGCAACAGCATCAGCAGTAGCAGCGGCGGCGGCGGCAGCAGAGGAGGCGGCGGCGGCGGCGGCGGCAGGGGCCCGGCCAGGGCGGGGGGGCGGCGCGGGCACCCCCCCGGCCCGCTCCCCCCGGGGGGCATTTCGGCCCGGGGGCGGCCGTCTCACAGCCCCATGGCCGGGGGCGGGGACGCGGGGCCGTGCAGCCCCGCGAAGCCCCCCTCCGGCTCCTAGCTCCGGGAGGGGGGGTAAGGGTGATGAGAAGGAAAAACCAGAGCCCAAGCCTCGGTCCGGAGCCCACGAAATCAACTGGATCCCGCCGGGAAATCCGGGCTCCGCGGAGCGGCAACGCCAAGGTGCAGGACGCCGGGGTCCATCGCGAAGAGCTAGGGGTCTCCCCGCATCCCGGCGGGGTCGGAGCGGCGCACAGGGCAGTCAGAAACCCGGGGGAGCGCCCGGGGGAGGGGGCATGGTGCCGGGTGGAGAGGGAGGGGGCAGCGGGGGAATCCTGCGGAAAAACGGAGCCGGGCGGGGAGGGGGTGCGGGCTGGAGGAGGGGAGAGGGACCGAGCCCGGCTCCCCGGAGAGCGGGAGACCGACGGAGACTAGGGCCGGCCGCGCTGCCGCTGCCGCCTGTCCGTCCGAGGCCCGGGGAAAGGAGGGAGCGGCCGGGGGAGGGGGCGGGAGAAGGGGGAAGGGTAGCAAATCCGGGTGAGGGGGGACGAAGGGAGAGGAGGGGAGAGGAGAGGAGGGGAGCGGGGATGAGCCGAGGGAAGGCGCGAGCCTGCGAGATTCCGGCGGAGAGATGGAGGCAGCGGAGTGTTGCTGCAGAGGCTGGGAGGGCTGGAAGGGAGAGGGAGGGAGGCAGAGAGCCCGGGAGGGAGGGAAGGAGGGGAGAGGAGAGGCGAGGGAGGGGGAACGCGGGAGGAGGAGGGGGCAGGGCGGAGGGACCCGAGCGGCTCCCGAGCTGCGGGCGGCGCTGGGCAGCTCCGCCGCGCGGCACCTGGCCGGCCCGCTCAGCGCTTGCCTCGCCTCTGCGCGCGCCCGCCCCTCCCCCGCGCTCGGGCGCGCGCTCTCCTCCAGCTCCCCCCCCCCCCCCGAAGGGGCCCTGCTGAATAATTGAACAGGACTGAGGCTAGCAAGGGAGGCCGCTCTCTTCCTCCTCTTCCCCTCCCCCTCCCCCACATAGACGAACCCCAATACTGCTCGCCGGTCCTGCGTGCAGAGATGTGGCCACCGCCAGCTCGGCACGCACCCCTCGGAACGCACGTGCGCGCTGGGATGTGGCCGAGACAGTGTAGGGAGACGCCCATGTGCTACACGGCACCACTGTGGGAGGCACACAGCTCAAACACATATGTGCACACATGTGCTCAGACATTGGCACACCAAATCACATGTTCGCAGAGGCACACGTGTGGGTGCACACAAACATGCTTGATCACAGGTGATGAATGGCCAAGGCCAACACACACGTAGACATCCCTATCTCCCCAAGTTCACCCTCAAAACAGGGTCACCCACAAACAATGCACCCAGAGCCCCAGAGACACTCCACACACGCACGCACGCACACACACACATGCACGCATGCACACACGCATACACACACATGCACATGCACACACGCACGCACACACATGCACGCGCACACACATGCACACGCGCGCGCGCACACAGTCTCCACTTAATCGGTGCTCCCTACCCTCTGCACAAGGCCCTCCTGCCCCCACCCAGTCTTTCCTCTCCACTCTCACTGCCCCACCCCCCCTATGTCTCCCTCCACAGGGTTCTCCACAACCCCTGTCCACTGAGTGTCCCATTTAGGACAAAACCCTTCCTGGGCCACTTATGCGCGGCTGAGGACACCATGTCTCCTTCAAGTTGCCCCCCACCTGGGACATGCCTCCCAAACTTTTGGGGGGCCTCTAGGAAGCACTTGTCATGGCCCCCAAAGCAAGCGCAAGGGGCCTCCCTTCCCCCTTCCCCAGTCAACCTCCTCAGGAGAGGTGTGGCAGGGAGGGAGCTCCAAGATGGTGTAGCAGGGTGAGGAGAGGTGGGTAGGGCGGGAAGCAGGTGAGGAAGGGGGTGGGAGGGGCAGGGGGAGGAGCCCCGTGCTGTCCCAGACAAATGCGGCCAGGACCTGGGACAGCTCCCTCCACGGCTGCTGCCACCCCTCGTGCTGGACGCCAGGGCCAGATGCCCCAGCCCTTCAAACGTGAAGCAAGGGGGTCCTAGGTGACCCCCAAAGGAGGCCTGGGGCCTCGTGAAGGAGAGATGCGAGGCTGGGGCTCCCCGAGGCTGTGTCCCCCCGCCCGCTCCCTCCCGTTCCTGCACCCCGGGCTCTGGCATATAGACTGGCGGAGCTCTGAGCAGGCAGAAAATGTATGGTCCCAGAGGGAGAGGGGGAGGAGCTGCCAGCGAGAGGAGAGGAAGGGAAGCCGCCTGGAGGCCAATCAATAGCAGTGAGTGGGGACTGGGTCGAGGCGGGGTGGGGGGAGATGCTGGGGGGGCTAGAGGGAAAGGAAGGGAGAGACAGAGGTGTGGAGAGATCAATAGAGGCTGCCGAGATGGAGACGGGCCGCGATGGTGCGGAGCTGACCGCCCGGACAGGCAGCAGGCAGTCTCTGGAAGGCAGGGCGGCGGCAGGAAGTGCCCGTCCTGGGGCCCCACCCCTTCCCCCATCACTCCACAGCCTCCACTGTCCTCCGCGGCAGAGACACCCCCGCCCCAGGCTTAGAGGAACACGGAGGTCAGCGATGGAGACACGGAGACCCTACGCCAGGAAAGGCCACTGCGAGGCCCAGGTGACCGCCCTCAGAGAGCCCCGAACACCCAGACAAGCCAGGCAGGGGCGCGGCCCCGGGAGAGGAGCGGGAGCAGCTCACCAGTCCCGCGGGGCTCCCAGCTTGCACCTACCTTGTCTTTAGCTCCACAGCTTGGCTCAGGCTGTGCCTGAGGACCAGCGCTTGGGGATGGTGACACTTCGCAAGGCCAGCCCTGCTCCCCCGCCCCCACTCTCCCTGCCTCCCACAGCCTGGAACCCAGAGAGGTTGCTTCAGCCCTGCTGAAGTGACGCAACTCCCCAGACCCCCCCCTCCCCACCTCCTGGGCCCCTTCCCCGAAGGCCGCAGCGTGTGGCAGGTGAGTAGTGTTGAGGGGCGGCTGATTCCCTCCATGGTGGCCACCACCCCCACCCCAGAACTCAGTGAGGAGCAGGGAGTAACAGGGTCCTTCTAGCCGCACCCTCTAGGGCTCGGAGCAAGTCCCATCTCTTACTGGGGCCAGTTCCCTCATCGTCCGCACGCCACTGTCTTCTCCAGCATCAAGGCTTTGTAAAGGGTCAGCGGCCAAGGTTTGCCATTTAGTGTCCTCACCGGATGTGTATGTAGCTGAGTGGCCCGGAAGGGAGTGGTCCACTGCCCCAGCTGCCATGGGAGGCTCGGAAGGCACACTGGGCAGCAGACCCCACAAGGAAAACCGGGGGTCAGGGCGGTGGTGCCCAACAGCCGGCCGTGCCTGCAAATAGCAAGGAAGTGCTGAGGGGCACAGGCTGGACGTGTTCTCAAAGGGAACCAGCACCCACCGAGCGCTCCGGTTCCCGGAACCAGGAGCTTCTGCAGGGTGCCTGACTGCCACCCGGCGGACACACGGCCAGCGAGGTGGGAAGGAGACAAGAGCCTGGCCCAGGCTCTGATCCCAGCTCTGCCAGGAGCTACCTCCAGAAGTCCACGGCCTTTCCCAGGCCTCGTGTCCACGGCTGTAGAGGGTGTGTGTGTGTGTGTGTGTGTGTGCGTGTGCGTGCGTCTTTCCCAGGCAGCTGACTTCTCTGCTCAGCGCGGTTATCCCCGGGAAATGCCAAGGCCCATCCTCCCGGCAACCAGAAGGCCGCCTCTCCCCGCGCCTGCCCCAGCTGCCTGCCCTGAGCCAGGCTCTGCCCAGCTGCTGGCCCCCAACCACCAGGGACAGAACTGCTGCAGAAGCTGCCCTCTCTGGGGAGGGCCTCCAACAAGACGCAAGCCAGCAGGCGGATGCCCCGACAGGGAGGGCAGACCAAGCGAGGACGCCCGGGAGTGTCCTTGCGGCTCAAGGGGACGACCTGCAGCTGGGACTCTTCAGGGAGAAATGGGGAACAGCAGGCCCACGTCCAGAGAACCCAGGTGACAGCAGCCTGGCCCCCTGGGGATCCCGGAGCCTGTCCCTGCCATGTGGGCCTGCTGTGGCTCCCACCGCAGGCTTCTCTGGGCACCAGAGCGAGGGGGGTGCAGGTGAATAAGAGCCCCCTCCATGTGCAAGAGTACATGCTGGGGCCGGCACTGTGGCGTAGCGGGTAAAGCCGTCGCCTGCAGTGCCGGCATCCCATATGGGCACCGGTTCAAGTCCCGGCTGCTCCACTTCCGATCCAGCTCTCTGCTATGGCCTGGGGAAAGCAGGAGAAGATGGCCCAAGTCCTTGGGACCCTGTACCCACATGGAAGACCCGGAAGAAATTCGTGGCTCCCAGCTTCAGATTGGCACAGCTCTGACCACTGCAGCCAATAGGGGAGTGAACCAGCAAATAGAAGACTCTCTCTCTCTCTCTCTCTCTCTCTCTCTCTCTCTCTCTGCCTCTCCTTCTCTCTGTGTATAATTCTGACTTTCAAATAAACAAATCTTAAAAAAAAAAAGAGTGCATGCATGACACGTGGGCCACTGCCAAGATCACACAGGACAGCAGCAAGTTCACTGCCCCGAGGCTGGCACTGCTGGCTGTGGGTGAAGGGAGCCGGGTCCCACCTGCTCAGAACGCGGGGAGGCCATCGGCGGACTCTGAGAGGGGGTGGCAGCCAGCCGCACCCCTGGGGGCTCTCGTGGCAAGGGAGGGGAAGGAAGTGACAAGCACAGCTCTTGGGCCCTCAGAGACACCCCCCAACTCCAGTCCTATGGCTGGGAGTGGGCCTGGACCCCCGCCCCTCCCCGGCCGCCCAGCCCCCGCCCAGCACTCACGGTCGTTGCAGACAGGGCCTCCGTAGGAGGTCATGGTGCAGTCACAGGTGAAGCCGTCCCACTGCTGCAGGCAGACGCCCTGGTTGGCACAGGAGTCTTCGGTGCAGGTGGTGCTGGGGCCTGGGAGGAGCAGGAGGAAGAAACACCCCGGGCTCAGCCAAGCCCTCTCCCTCCCCGGCAGGTGCGGCAGCTCCGGGCAGGCAGAGAGGTCTTGCTCTCAGCAGCGGCAGCAGACAGGGCCAAGCGCTGGGGGGGGGGGGGGGGGGTTGCAGGGTTGCAGCAGGCGTGGAGGGCGCAAGCCAGGGCGAGAAGCGACCGAGAGGCGAGTGCCGCTTCACCTGCCCTGCTGCAGGGTCGTGGGGACGGGTTCCCCTGAGGCCTGGGAAGGAGAGCCTCTGCCCACCCAGCTCTTCCACCCCCACTCACCATCACAGCCCCTCTCCACCTGCCCGATGCGGTGCAGGGCGTCGGCGATGAGGTCTGGGAGGCGCCCGTTGAGGTCCACCGAGGCCAGGCAGCCCTGAAAGCCGTCCCGGGAGGCCACCAGCTTGGGCAGGTTGCTAAACATGTTCTTGCTCAGACCGCCAATGTACAACTCCCCTGCGAAGGGTGTGGGGTCAGCGCCCAGGCATTGCCATCCCCATTCCCCCCCCGACCCCCGGACACAGGCACCGGCCCGCAGGCCCTCCCACCCAGCCCGCTCTGACCTGAGGTGTCCCCACCCCCACCTCTGCCTGCTTTCCTCTCCACTTCGCCATCTGTCTACGCCCCTCCCAGAGCAGCCCAGATGCCTGGGGGGTGGGGGTGGGGGCAGCTGCAGGAGCCTGCCCGCCCCCACACGCTTTGATTCCAGTTCCGGCCGTAATCAGGGCCTTTCAGAGCCGCCCCGCCCCCTCCACCCCCGCTCCTTCCCTCCTCGAGTCTCCCATTCTCAGAACTTCCCAGGCCTCTCCCAACTCCGGTTCTCTCCTAGGACCCTCTAAGCCTGGCTCTCTAGAACTTAGCCTAGGGGGCTCTGGGAAGAAATTCACTTCGGGGGCCCCCTGATCCCCCACATGGAATCCAGCACCCTGGAAGCCTGGGCCGGTGCGTAGCACAGCTTCAGCCAAGACACCAATCTGCTGCCTTGACCACCTGCTCAAACCCGGCAGCGCCAGAGCAGCCAAGGTAACCCCGGGGCTTGCTGTCCATTCCGATTCACTGTGACACGTCGCCCCCTCCTGAGAGCAGAGGATGTGCAGCGCCGTGCCCAGAGCTTCCCATCCACCCTGTGAAGTCAGTGGTCTCCCAGAACCGTTCCCGCGCTCTGAACGTCCCAGTCCCACTGACACCAGGGGGCGCTATGGAGCTGGGAGGCGGTGTGGCAGGTCCGAGGAGGTGGCTCCCAGGGAGGCCTTGGCTGGCTCTGAGGATGCTTGGCCGCCCTCTCTAATCACCAACCCCCCTGAGCTCAGCCTGCTGCTCCCGCTGCTCGGCCACCCCTCTGGGCACAAGCCACGAGTGCTTTGATGGTTACTGAAGATGCCAGGGGAACGCGGGGCCCTGAGCACACCAGGGAAGCCTGGGTCCCACGAGAGTCCAGCTACAGGACACTGGGGGCCCAGCTCCGGCCACCGCTCACCCTCATCACCTTCCCCACCCAGGGCTGTGTCAGCGCCCTGTTCTCTCTCCAGTCCTCGACCAACGCAGGCTTCTCAGCCGTGGAGCCCCGAGAGGCCCCTGGGAAGCCCGGACCACCTCTTCCTGGCTCTAGAACAATGCCACTGAGCACCCCAGGAGGCACATCCTGTGACCAACGTCCTGGGTTAGGAGGCGGACACACGGGAGGGCCCACAGGAACACTGACAGAAGACTGTCGAGCCGACACGGTGGAGAGAGGGAAAGAGGGCCGGGGACTAGGGGCGGGGCGTGCGGGCCAGGGCCAGGCCTCCTGAGAGGCCCCCGCCCACCTTTGAGATCGAGGTTTCGGGCGCCGTTGGAGTGCTGTGTGACAGTGCGGGAGTCGATCTTGAGCGTGTGCACGTTGCCCGGGTCCCTGGACACCACCACGTTGTGCCACTGGTTGTCATTGACTGGTTTGTCTGAGTTCCCCTTCATCAAGGACGGGCCATTCCCCAGGTCAAACACGTAGTGGATGTACCTGCCCCACGGTAGGGAGGAGACACGGGGTCAGGGAGGGGCGGCGTGGGGGAGGGGTCCTGGGGGAAGAAGGGACTGAGAGGGAGAGCCCAGAGGAAGGGGACACCCCCCCCCCAGCCAACAGCAAGAGGGCTGTGGCGTGAGGGCCTGTCTCAGAGGGGAGGGGCAGAGGGCCACCTGGCTGTGACACAGGCTCGGGGGGGGGGGGGGCAGCAGGGGTCCCTGGAGGCATGGACTGAGTTGTTCTGGGGTAGGACTCAGAGAGAGCCGGAGGTTGGCTACAGCTGGGGAGTGCGCAGCCAGCGGTGTGGCGGTGTGACTGATGGAGGAACAGCCTCCAGGTGGGCGGTTGGGAACCTGGGCTTGACCTGTGGCCTGCGGCCTGGGGGACCCCGTGGCCAGGGAGCTGCCTCGGGGTCAGCAGGGGAGGGGTCATCTCCCACCAGCCGCGTGGTGTGCCCTGCCCCTCACCCCTTGACCAGCTCGATGACAATGAAGTCATTGCCGTTGCCTGAGTTGAACAGCAAGAGCCCGTCGGGGGCCGTGGTCTTGAACTGGAAGAAGAGGTGCATGGAGGCATAGGCCTGGAGCGTGGCGAGCGCCAAGTAGCTGCTGCGGCTCTTGAAGGTCACGGGGTCGGCCACGATGGCGCGCAGCCCGAAGCGAGCGTTGAGCTCACAGTAGGTGATGTCGCCGTCCTTGCACTGGTCCATGTAGGGCTGGCCGTTGAACACCAGCCCACTCAGGTGCCCGATGAAGTTGGAGGGCACCACGGAGATGAACCGCCGCTCCGTCATGATGCCCGTCTCTATGTTGTGGAACTCCAGCCGCGTGTGGGCTCCCGCCATCTGCCCTGCTCGGGACGGGAGACCCAGTGAGAGGGCTGCGCCTCAGCTTCCCGGCAGCCTCCCCCCACACCACGGCCACGTGGGGGCGACACCAGAGATGACCTCAGCTGGTCCGGCAGCAAACACAGCGCCAGGGGGAGCTGCACTCCAGGGCTGTGAGGCCCAGGAAAACGCTGCCCGTGGCGGGAGAGAGACGGTCCCACTGTCCAGACCCCAAAACATACCACCCGGGGGGCGGGGGAGAAATGACAGAAGCAGCTCCCAGCATGCCGCCCTACGCGGGAGCCCCAGCAGTGGTCACCCTGTGGCCCAGACCACCTACCCTCCACGGTCACGTTGTCCACAGACAGCTGCAGGCTCTTGCCACGCCGTACCACCCTCACCGTGTGCCACTCATTGTCATTGAGCTTGTGCCCCGCAAACAGCGTCTCGGGGCCTTTCCCTGCAGCACCAAGGGGGGAGTGAGCATGGCGCCTGTGCACCTGCACAGCCCGTGGCGGCTTCCAGCCGTGCCACACGCCTGTGTGCACACACTCAAGGCCTCACCTCACACCTGGAATGCACGCATACCCAGAGCTTTTGACACGCACACCCCCGCCCCAGCCACAAGCCCAGACACACTCAGTGCCGTGACTTTGCACCACTTCAGAGGGAGCCTTGTGCAAAGCAGATGAAGTGAACGGTGCCCCTGGAGCGGTGCCCTGAGGCCCTGTACACACTCACGCCTACAACCCAGACTGTCCCACTCCCCCAACCTCTGGGGGCCTCTCACGACCTGCTCCATGTGTCACCAGCCACTAAATTCCCAGCGTCTCAGCACGGACCTAAAGCTCTCAAAATCTCACAGTCTGACCACGTACCCAAGTGGAGCTGTGTGCCCATAGCTTCCTCCCCAACCTGGACAGCCCAGCTCTCCCACTGCACCCGCCTGGGTTACCGCACACATGGGCAGGCAGCCACACGCACACAGCCAGAGAGGGCAGTGTTCTGTTTCTTGGGAATGGTGGCCAGGATCATCAGGTGTCCAGGACTAGGGCCAACTCTGCTCCTCTTCCAGGCAGCACTGGCCCTTGCACACTTCCAGGTCATCCCCAAGCCCCTGGCGGCCACTTCAGCCAGGGCCGGGGGTGCTGGCCTTCCAGGACACCCACCATGCCTCACGTGTAAGGCAAGAGACTGGGCAAACGCAGGGTCTCTGCCTGTGCCCGCGCTCAGACACACCACGTGGAAGCTCTCTGAGACCAGCACTGAGCCCGCAGCACCGGGCTGCCTCGACTACTCCATCTGCTCTCCATCTGACTCCTGCTGAGAGCCTGCACGGTCACCTCGGGAGGACTCCCCAGCCCACAAGGAGCAGAGGGGCTAAACTCAGGCCCTTCCGCCCCTCACTGTCTTTCCCGCGTGCCTTGCTTGCCCCCTGGTGGCCACATCTAGAGACGCAGCGGCAAATCCCCACGCCAGTCTCAGGCTTAGGCTGCAAGGTGGCTAAGAGAGTGGGACGGCCCGGGAAGCTGCCATCCAGCCCCAATCTCGTCTTCTCCACACCGTCCTGCTGACTTGGGCCACAAGGTGTCCTGGTCGTCCCTCTCCCAGAACCCAGGGAGCAGCCTGACCACCGACCCTCCTCCTGCTCTCCCCGTTCTGCCTCATTCCACCCATTCTGCCCTCCACAGCCCCCACCCCCACCGCATCCTCCCCCCGCAGCCCAACCCCACACAAACCAGTGATGAAGGCTTCTCCTCCCACCCTTCCCTAAATCCCAGTAGCCAGCATCCCAGTCCCTGGGACTCTGCAGAAGAAGAGGCAAGCCACTTACTGGGTGCGCAGCCGACGCGCAGGCAGTCTGGGGGGGCCATGGGGCGGGCAGAGGGGGAGGGGAGACAAAAAGGTAAAACAAGTTTTTTTTTTTTACATCCTTCACAGGGAGGGGTGTCTGCAGGCGGGGATTCCCCCCGGGACCACTTTCTGGGGACCACGCGTGTCCAGGTGCCTTCTCCCATTCCTCAGGCAGACCCCAGTCCCTCCTGCCCCCAAGAGGGCTCCAAGCCTCCCGAGAGCCAGCAGGCAGGGCAACCCGGTGACAGGAGGATTTGCGACCCCCTTTTTGGAAGGGCCCAGGCCTCTGGTGTCTGGGGGAGACGGGCACCTTGGGAGTCCCAGCCGCACAGGGGATCGCTGGGGGCTGAGGGCTTGGCCAACCCCCCATCTCCCCAGTCTCAGGAAAGAGATGAGTGAGGAGGGCCAGGGTCCCTGCATCCCCTGCTCTGGGACGACTCCCGCTCAGAGCCCAGGTGGGACATGTCACTCCCGTGCCCCTCTGCGCTCCGAGCTAAACGGAGGGGTCCGCCCCAGAGTCCCCTTCCCGAGGCCATACCCTCCCAAAGCCCCAGGGGCTTGGCACCACCCCTGCAGGAACCTTCCTTCACACCTCCCTATCCTGGGGGTGCCCGGCTCCCACTGGGGACTGGGGTGGTCCTTCCCCGTGAAGAGGACCTCGAATCGCTCTGCTTGCCAAAGGAGAAGTCGAGGCCTCACAGCTGGGGACACAGTGCCCCAAATATGACTTCTCTGGGGACACAAAGCAAGTTCAGGAGCAGGCAGGCCCCGAAAGCAAACGCTCCTGCCCCTGTCCTGGCATCGCTGTCCTCCAGCTTCGAGGCAGGGCACCCCGCACGGGCAGAAAGCACATGACCTCGTGCAGCCTGCAGCGCGAGGCCCGGAGCACAGGTGGGAGTCAGCCGGCCCTTGCAGTGGGAACAGAGCACTACGTCCTACGAAGTTCAGGTGTAAGGCCTGAGGGTGCCAGCGCTGCCCCGTCAGACTCCACCCAAGGGAGCGGGACCGGCTGGAGCTCGAGCAAGCCCTGCATGGAGAGGCAGGGGAGGAAAGCCTCGACTAAGTCCTGACGTGACACTGGGTGACCTTGGGTGACGCACTTCCCCCTCTGGGAGCTGAGGGGCAGGAACAGGATCCCAAGCAGGGAGCAGGCTAGCAGGTTTGCCCTGGGCTGGCCCCTGCCATTCAGAGAGGGTGCACTGTCGGCCCTTGGTAAACAACGTAGCTGGGCTCCCAGAATAGGCCGTACCCCTGTGTCCCATGGCCCAGGGAGCCATGGGGGTGGGGCAGTGCCTGGCGTCCCCCGGGCCCCCGAAGGTTCCTGCAGTGGAGGTGAACAGATGCCCCTGCGGCTGTGAGGGTCATGGGCCTCTCGGGCAGTACAGCTGAGCTCCACACGCGTTGTCAACCGCAGCAGAAGAGTGGAGGGAGCAGCCGGAACCTGGGGCCACAGCCTGGCACCAAGGGAGCCGCGGAGGAGGCAGAGGAAGGTCCGAGGCAGGCACGGGAGGAAGTGAGAAGTCCCAGTGGGAGGGAGCAGGCAGAGAGAGTAGAGAGAGAAGAGAGGAAGAAGCAGGGGAGCGGAGGGAGGGAGAGAGGCTGGGCAGAGGGAGCGGTGCCAGGCCCTGGAGACAGGTCTCGGGGGGCTCTCTCAGGGCCAGCAGAGTCTTCACCCATGAAGGGTCCAAAAAAGAAAAAAGGGGGCTGGAAGGGCAGGCCGACCCCTGCTGGGAGCAGCTCGGCATCCTGCCCTTGCCAGCGGGGGAGCACCAGGCAGAGCGGGTCCGTCTGTCCAGAGAAGAGGTGACAGCGCCAGGCCCACCCTGCAGCGACCCCGCCCTCAGAAGTCCCCTGCTCCAGCGGAGAGAAAGAGCCAGCCCCTCCTAGCGGGAAGCCCAGGACGGAGAATGAGAAGACAGCTAGCCTCTTCGGCATGCACACTCGCCCAAGCAGAGCCCAAGAAGGTTAACCAGTAACTAGCGACCCGCGCCTCAGCTGCAGGGAACGGACGGCACGGACCCAGTGTGGCCCGGTGCAGCCCGACAGCCCCGGGTCCCAGTGTGAATGTGATGGCAGAGGCAAGGGGAGCGAGCGGCATGGAGAGGAACTTGGGGGAGAGGCTTTCTCTCCCCGCGGAGGGCACATGGTGGCCCAGGGTCCGAGGCAGGCAGCCTCGGGGGCCTGCTGGCCACATCTGGTCTGGGAGGTGGCACCAGGGAGTGGCAGCCTCGCTCCTGGGGCGGCCTGTGTTCAGGGCAGGCTCCCCTGCAGCCCGGCCTTGGGCGGAGCTCGGGAGCTACTACAGACCAGCCCCCAGTAAGAAGCAACACGTACCCCAGCCCCTGGGGACTCACGGGCTTTGGGATGTAATGTGTCTTTAGTCTGACTGGAAACGCCGGCCAGCGCTGGGCACTGGCCAGGTCAGAGCGCCTGGACTCGAGATGAGCTCCAGTTCAAGTCCAGGTTTCTGCAGTGCAGACCCGGAGAGGCCGTGGTGACGGCCCAAGTCATTAACTGGGTTCTTGCCACCCCAGCCCGTGGGAGACAACTGAATTGAATTCAGCCCCCTGCCTGCCTGGGGCGGTTGTGGGCATTTGGGGAATGAACCGACAGATAGCAACTGTGTCTCAGAAACACGTGAGAGCAGGAACGAGAGTTCAACTCGCTCTGCGTGGCTCACAAGGGTGGAACTCGCGAGAATTTAGGGCCAAGCGGGAATTTCAGAGAGGCAGGGTGACACCAAGGCACAACGGGCTAATGACCAGATGGCCATCCTAGTGCCACCCGGCACTGAAGGCCCGGGGACCGAGGTGGAGGGTCTCCCATGGGGGGGGCGAGGGGCACACAGGGGATTCACGAATGGTGAGCGGGAAAGGCTGGGAGGGCACAGTCGGTTCCTCCGATTTCTCCGGCTGCGCCCACCTCTGGAGGCTGGCACTGAGGGCCTCCTCCCAGCCGTCCCACCAAGCGGCTCCTGGCAGCCTCACGTCCTCCCCCGGGAGCCTCGCAAGCTACAAGGCTGTCTCCTGTCACTGCAGCCTCCCTCCTCCAGGGGAGACCCAGGCTTCTTCCCTGAGGTCCCCAGCAGCAAGTGCAGGCCAGGCGGGGGGCCCTGGTGTTGCTGCCTGTCTGCGAGGCCTGCACGCCGGGGCGGCAAGGAGGACAGGGATCAGAACGGGGCTCCCAAGGGGGGGGGCCAGACTCGGTGATGCTGTGTGGATGTCCCCAGGCCTGGCTGCAAGCCTGGGTCCCTATCCCAGGACAGTTTTCCTTGGAGAGGGCTGTAAGGGTCTCTCTGAGTGTGTGCCTTACATCTATAGGCTGTCTGCACCCCCATCATACCATCTGAGCCTCAAAACCACCATGGAAATCAGGCTGGGTGAGGACTCTTAGCTCCATTTCACAGATAAGAAGACAGAGGCTCAGAGAGGGGAAACGACTCAGGCATCCGTGACAGCAGGGCTGGAGCCCCAGTCTTCCTGTGCTATCCCACGGCTGGGTGGGGCCCCCCGTGTGTCCCCGGTGCCTGCAGTGGCCACACATCACTGGCATCTGCAGACAGATGTGTCTGCGTCAAGCATCTGGTCACAGCCACACTAGAGATGGCATCTCAGCACCTCCGCTTCCGTGGGCGGGGGCGGGGCAGGGCGGGGCCGGGCCAGGGGTGAGGGTGCATGGCGGTCGGTCCTGCCTGCCGACGTCAGTCTTAACACAAGGGCTCTTCCAGGAGGCCACCTTGTTCTCGGACTTCCGAGGGCTTACGTGCACTGCCAGAGAGGGCAGGTCTGAGGAGTGAAATGGTGCCGGGACCCACCAGAATACACGCAGGTGGTCGCAGACACTGGCTCCTGGTTAAGCCAAAGAAATCCAAGCTTCTTCCTGGGGCCGGTGGACAGAGCAAGAAGCATCTGGCTTCCCTGCAAATCAGATTCCCCGCGTTTTCCTGCTGCGAGTCTGTGTGCTTGGCCTCAGGCAAAGGAGCAGGGAGCCCACGCTGGGTACCCAGACCTGGGCAGTCTAGGAGGCACAGGGCCACTCCTGGGGCCTCGGGGCTCGTGCCTTGCTCCTGGGACAGTTCCAGAGGGGCAGGGTGTCACACAGACCCGAGGAGCGTCGGCCGAAGGGGCTTTCTCACTCTGCGGGCTCCTGCGGCGCTGTCACCCAGCACCCTGGTCACAGCAGAGCTGCAGGAAACCCTCCAACTGGCTCTGTGGATCCCCAGGTCCACCCACCACCACCACCCCCGGGCAAGTCCTTGTCAGCGGAGCTAACGGCCAGGTGGCCAAAAAGAGAAAAGGAAAGGACAAGGCACAAATACAAGGGGCATTCCAAAAGCTTGTGGGAAATGCGTAGTATGAAAACCTATGCATGGAGCCGGTGCTGTGGCGTAGCAGGCTGAGCCGCCACCTGTAGGGCCAGCATCCCATATGGAAGCTGGTTCAAGATCCAGCTGTTCCACTCCAATCCAGCTCTCTGCCGTGGCCTGGGAAGGCAGTAAATGGCCCAAGGGCTTGGGCCCCTGCACCCACTTGGGAGACTGGTAAGAAGCTCCTGGCTCCTGGCTTCGTATCAGCCCAGTTCCAGCCATTGTGTCCATTTGGGGAGTGAACCAGCAGATGGAAGACCTCTCTCTCTCTCTCTCTTTCTCTCTCTCTCTCTCTGCAACTGCCTTTCAAATAAATAAATCTTTTTTTTTAAAGCTATTTGTTAAAAATCTACTTGATTAACTAAGTTCAAAAAAAAAAAAAGAAAACCTATGTATGCATTTCAAAAATTTTTACACCAAAATGAACTTATCTTGTCATGGTTTTCCACAAACTTTTTGAAGTACTCTCATAATTCTATTTATGCAGAAACCTTTTCCAGTTCCCTTGGAGGTTAATGAGGCCCCAAAAGGCCAGACTGTCCCAGACACGGCCTGGACAGCAGCTCAAGGGCGAGATGGCTGGCGAAGATGCGAGCGCTCAGAGCTCGCCATTCCTGCAGCGGGGGACTGTCGTCTACTCACAGGGCCTCGCTTCTCTTCCAGACCAAGACACACAGCAGGGCCCCAGTGGCCGGAGGGCGCCTCCCACGGAGGTGTCTGGGTGCTCATTTCCAAAAAGTGCTCCCAGACGCCATCTGAAACGGATGAATTGGGCCCCAGCTCGGGGCAGCTCAGGACCTCTCCCTCCCAGGGCCCCCTGGGCGGAGAGCTGCACAGGGCAGAGCCTTGCTGACCACTGCTGTCGCCCTGGTCGGGACACACCTGGCACTTCCAAGGTGTTCCACAAACACAGGGGCGACACGTCAGCTCTGTGGACAATGGAATTAAAATGGAAGCTTGGTTTAGTGCAAAACAAATTTTTGACAGGCAGAGTTAGACAGTGAGAGAGAGACAGACAGAGAGAAAGGTCTTCCTTTTCCGTTTTTTTGGGTCACCCCCAAAGTGGCCACTACGGCAGGTGCGCTGCGGCTGGCGCACCACGCTGATCTGAAGCCAGGAACCAGGTACTTCTCCTGGTCTCCCATGCGGGTTCAGGCCCAAGGACCTGGGCCATCCTCCACTGCACTCCCTGGCCACAGCAGAGAGCTGGCCTGGAAGAGGGGCAACCGGGACAGAATCCGGCGCCCCGACCGGGACTAGAACCCAGTGTGCTGGCGCTGCAGGTGGAAGATTAGCCTAGTGAGCCGCGGCGCCGGCCCAAAAACAAATTTGAAATTCATTGCGTGTTTTTTCATAATACACATTTCCCATGAATACTTTTTAATAATTTGTTTATTCATTTGTGAGGTAGTGAGAGACAGAGAGCGAGAGAGAGAGAGTGAGAGCGAGCGAGAGAGAGCACGCCTGTCCACTGATTCATTCCTGAATGGCTACAATGTCAGGGACTGGGCAAAGCCATTGGCTGGGGTCACTTGAGCCATCCCTGCTGCTGCCTGGAGTCTGCACTGGCGGGGAGGTGAGCCTGGAGCCGGAAGCCAGAGCAGGACAAGGAGCCAGGTACCCCATGTGGAAGTGGGCATCTTACCCCCGATGCTGAACGCCCACTCCCTTCCACGAACTTTCTGAAGACCCCTCATATGCATGGATTTCAACTTTTTTTTTTTTACCAAAATAAACTTATTGTTTAATTCCGTTCTCCACAAATGTTTTGAAGTACCCTCATCTTGGCTGAACGAGTGAGCCTGCTATTTCTTTTTGCCCTGACCATGAGAGCTGAAGGCCATGGAGAGAGCCAAAGGGCCACATGGCTCAGTGCAGGTGGGAACCCTGGGGACTGTGAGGTGATGCAGCGCCAAGACCTGCTCACCCATGGGCGCAGGCGGAGGTGGTCAGCCGCGTCCTGTTGAGGGCCGCAGCCGGAAGCAGCTCCACCTCCAGCTCTTTTGGAGGTGACGGGAAAGGCAATGTACTTCCAGGTCAGTGACCTGGGTTTGTCTGGCTCCTACCCTGGCCACCAGGTGCTTTGGGAAGTTGGACAAGTCAATACTCAGATATGAATCCCATCACCCATAGAACGGGCATATTGGGGCCAGCGCTGTGTGCAGCAGGTCAAGCCGCTGCCTGTAACACCAGCATCCCCTTTGGGCGCCAGTTTGAGTGACAGCTGCCCCACTTCCAATCCAGCTCCCTGGCAAGGCACCTGGGAGGGCAACGGAAGGGGGCCAGAGTGCTTGGGCACCTGCCGTCCCCGTGGGAGACCCGCATGCAGTTCCAGGCTCCTGGCTTCAGCCTGGCCCAGTTCCAGTGGTTGTGGTCATTTGGGAAGTGAGCCAGCACATGGAAGATCTCTGTCTCTCCCTCTCTCTCCACCTTTCAAATAAATAAATAAATAAATCTTTAAAATTGGGATGGCAACACTGTCTGGTGATCTGATGTCTACGCAGGGCAGCGACGGGAACACGGCACGTTCCCCTGTGCCCAGTGTGCACCTATACTCGTGAGCACAGCCGGCCCTGCAGGCAGAGCAGCTAAGAGCTCAGCTCTTCCACATCCCCATCTCTGCCACTGCATGGAGCTCAAGTGCAGTGCCCAGGGCCATCAGCAAGTGCTTCTCGAATGCACAGGCCAGTGGATGAGCAGTGTCACTGCGTGTGTGGGCGGGACAGACACTGCAGACTCCCGACTGCCACCCCCAGACACCTGGGCCGTACTCCCCACCCCACTCAAGTGTCGTCAGGCGTGGAGAACCTCAGGGGCTCACACCCAGGCTGGCTCCTCCCCACCTCCAACCTCTGCTGAGGGCCTCTTGTGCCGGTACCACCACCGACTTCTCCAGACAGAGGGGGGTGTGGGTCACAGACAGGGCCAGGGAAGGGGCCAGGAGGCCCAGGGCAGGGTGGTTACCGAGGTTGACCGTGAGCTTCATCTGCCCCCCGTCCAGCTCGAGGCGCAGGGTGTCGGCAGACTCCCTGGAGGTGGTGGCCATCATGAGTCCGTAGGCCCGCTGGGACATGAAACGCAGGGACACGTCCTCCGCCTCCGTGTGCATGGCGTTCGGCAGCATGATCTTCATGTACATGGAGCCATCGTAGCTCAGGACCGTGGCCTCTGCCCCAGGAGTCGGGGAACAGGAGAAGGCCAGTGGGAGGAGAGAGAAGACCAGAGAATCACAAGGCTGACAAGCCCAGGGCTGGCCTATGGGGGCATCGTCAGGAGGAAGCAACACAGAGAAGGAGAGTGGGGGTGCCCTGAGGAGGAGGGTACTGGGGCGGGGTTGGGGGGAGACCAGCCTCACCTCTCTCGCAGACCCGCCCCAGAAAGCCGGTCCCGATGCAGTCACAGACGAACCGGTTCCAGCCCTCTCGGCAGACGCCTCCATTGCGACACGGGGCCGATGCGCACTGCTTCAGCGTCTCCCGGGAGCAGAAGGGGGCAACACCCACGGCCCCCTGCGCCTCAGCCAGGCCCCGGAGGTCTCGGCTCCGGCCATCTATGAAGAGGTCCCGCACACATCCCACGTAGCCGGCCCGCAGTGCTGCTGTCCACACCTCCGGGGGCAGGGGCAGGTCCACCCGCCCCCCTTCAGGGAGGCCGCCCAGGTACAGCTCGCTGTCCAGGTCCAGAACCTCACTCTCCCCCGTGGCCAAGAACGGCGTGCTGCGGCTGTTCACCGAGATGGAGCCTGCGGACAAGGCAGGGTGGGCCTTAGGCGGAAGCAGGGTAGAGAGAAGCCTTGACCGCCAAGGAGACCCCCAGCCTCACCAGGGCGCCCAGCCTCACTTCCTGCCGCAGAAACTGTCTGACCAGGTCCCCAGGTGGAGGCGCTCCTATGAGCCCCCCAGCCCAGTCACTGTGCTTGTGAGCCTCAGTGTGCACCCTTCCCCTCCACCTCACCCCAAAAGCTTGGGCCCCTTAAAGGCTGGCTTGTTCCCCAGGTCATTCTAACCAGTAGCCCCAAGAACCAGAACTGGAGGTCGAGAACCTGCAGGGCTGAAGGTTTGAGTCGAGAGACCCGCCCAGGCAGCCAGGCCTCAGACCGCTCCCCACCGTCGGCCTGACTGCCCCCAGCCTGCAGCCCGCCCTGTGTCCAGTGGACTAGACAATCAGGCAGGTCGGCTCTGGGCCTGTGAGGCAGACTGGTGCCCAGGAGAGGGGGCCAGCCACGGAGCTCGGAGCTGGAAGTATTCTTTGGAAGGATGACGCTACAGTTTGAAAATGGTTTGTTCCCACCATGCCCCCTCCCCAGAAATTCACGTGGAAATCTGGTTGCCACTGTGGCAGTGCGGGGAGGTGGGCCCTTGGAGAGATGCTTCGGCTGTTAGAAGAGATGAACGCCTTCACGCGCGAGGCAGGTTCCTACAGTGCTGTCCCTTGCTGCCTTGCCACTGTGACAGGACACAGCGTGAGGCCCTCTCCAGTCGCTGCCGCCTTACACTCCCCAGCCTCTGGAACCCTGAGCCAATCGGGCGTCTTTCCTCTGTGAGTCACCCAGTCTCGGGCGTTCTGGTGCAGCGACAGACCAGCCTGCCACAGGTGACCGTCTTAGAGCAGTGACTCAGGATGAGGTGGGCACCTTGCAGCTTTCACTGAGCCCTTAGGCTGCAAAACTACACGTTAGGAAGTTTACTCTGGGGCCGGCGCTCTGGCATAGTAGGCTAAGTCTCTGCCTATGGCACCAGAATCCCATATGGGTGCCAATTCGTGTCCCAGCTGCTCCTATTCTGATCCAGCTCTCTGCTATCGCCTGGGAAAGCAGTAGAAGATGGCCCAAATGTTTGGGTCCCTGCACCTGCATGGGAGACCTGGACGAAACTCCTGGCTCCTGGCTTCAGATCTGTGCAGCTCTGGCTGTTGTGGCCATCTGGAGAGTGCACCAGGGGATGGAAGACCTCTCTCTGTCTCTCTCTCTGTCTCTCTCTCTCTGTCTCTCTCTCTCTCTGTCTCTGTAACTCTATCTCTCAAATAAATAAATAATATCTTTTTTTTTTTAATAAAAACCTGTCTGTCATAGTTGGGTTAAACCAGTGCACATTAAGCCACCACTTGCATCCACACTAGACTGCCTATTCAAGCCTTCGTGACCCCGGCTTCTGATCCAGCTCCCTGCTGACGCACCTGGGAAGGCAACAAAGGATTATCCAAGTGTGGGGAGCAACTGGGAGCAACTCGGACTAGGCTAAGTTACTGGAATTAAGACTTATTCTATGCATCTGCTCTCCCACAATATGGCGCTGGGAGAGAAGAAAACAGCTTCTACACAGCTGCCTCTCGTCAATTTGACAAGCTGCAGGAGCTGCTCCTGATTGGAGGAGAGCAGCGTACTCGGCGTGTGGGTAGCAGAGTTGGGATTGGTGGAAGAGGACTATAAAGGAGGAGAGAGACAACATGCACCGGGAACATCTATCTGAAGGAACACCTGTGCAGCCCCCAAGAGAGCCGGCCGGCGGTGTGCCGCTCCCCCGCGGAAGTGGGGAATGTGGCAGGGGGAACCGCCCTTCCACAGAGGTGGAAGGGTCGGTAGCCAACCCGGGAAGAACCAGCAGCAAACCCGGGGAGGGCCGAGCAGACGAAAGAACAGCGCAGGGTCCTGTGTTGTTCCTCCACGAAGACGGGGAGTGACATCCAAGTGCATGGGCCCCTGCGCCCGCATGGGAGACCTGCATGCAGGTCCTGGCTCCTGGCTCCGGCCTGGCCAAGTCCTGGATGTTGCAGGGACTCAAGTACCTGCCACCACTTGCTGCCTCCCAGGGCGCTACCAGAAGGAAGCTGGAACCAGAAGGAATCCAGGACCCAAGCCCGGGCACCCTGAAAGGGGATGTGGGTGCCCAAAGCAGCTTCTTGAGCACAGAGCCGAAACCCGCCCTGTGTCCCCTTTTATTAACACAGCCCCAGCTGGCTCTCTGACAAAGCATCGCCTTCCCCAGGATCTGGCTGCCAAACCCACTCCCCAGGGTGGGCCCAGGCCCCCAGACACAGCCTGTGTGCTCACCCACACCTGTGTATGGCCAGAGTGCCTTGATGCCTGCTCCACGCCCACCAGGTGGTGGTGTGGAACGAGAAGGAAGAGAGGAGGAAAGGAAGAGGTGGGCAGGACTATGTGACGAGTCAGCGGGTGCAGGCCTCTGCTCCAGCGTCACTCTAAGACACGGAAAAGGGGTCATGCAAACGTCCGTCAATGAAGAATGGATGAACACATGTGTATCTATGATAATGGAGTATTGCTCAGCTTTCAAAACGGAAGGAAACGGGGCCGGCGCCGTGGCATAGCGGGCAAAGCCACCGCCTGCAGTGCGGCATCCTGTATGGGCGCTGGTTCAAGTCCCCGCTGCTCCACTTCCAACCCGGCTCTCTGCTATCATGCCTGGGAAAGCAGCAGAGGATGGCCCAAGTGTGTGGGCCCCTGTGCCCTTGTGGGAGACCTGGATGAAGCTCTTGGCTCCCAACTTCAGCCTGGCCCAGCCCCAGCTCTTGCAATCATTTGGGGAGTGAACCAGTGGATGGAAGATTTCTCTCTCTCTCTCTCTGTAATTTTGCCTTTCAAATAAATAAACTTAAAAAAAAAAAAAAGGCAATTCTGACCCACGCTACCACATGGGTGAGCCTTGATAGCACTACACCAAGTGCAGTACCAGACACGGAGGGACAAATGCTATATGATTCCACTCATACGAGGTCCCAGATTCATAGGAAGTAGGACGGTGGGCACCGGGGTTGGGGGGCGACAGGGAGTGTTTGGTGGGGATGGACTCTCAGTGGGGACAGACGGTTGTAATAGTTACACAACATAAATGTGCTTAATGCCCCAGAACTGTACATTTCTAAATGGTTCAGATGGTAAATTTTATACTATGTATGATTTCCCACAACTTTGTCTTTTCAAGGATAGACAGGGACAAGCATTTGGTGCAGTGCCTAAGATGCCACATGAGATACCTGTATCCAGTATCAGAGTGTCTGGTTCAAGTCCCAGCTCTACTTTTTTTTTTTTTTTAGACTTTATCTATTTATTTGACAGGTAGAGTTACAGACAATGAGAGAGAGAGAGAGACAGAGAGAAAGGTCTTCCTTCCATTGGTTCACTCCCCAAATGGCCGCAACACCCAGAGCTGCGCTGATCCGAAGCCAGGAGCCAGGAGCTTCTTCCTGGTCTCCCATGTGGGTGCAAGGGCCCAAGCACTTGGGCCATCTTCTACTGCTATCCCAGGCCACAGCAGAGAGCTGGACTGGAAGAGGAGCAACTGGAACCAGAACCAGCGCCCATATGGGATGCTGGCGCCGCAGGCGGAGGATTAACCTGGTGCGCCACGGGGCTGGCCCCCAGCTCTGCTTCTGATCCAGCTCCCTGCTAATGTATCCTGGGAGAGAGCAGATGATGGCCCAGGTACTTGAGTCCCTGCCACCCATGTGGGAGCCTCAGGTTGGGTTCAGGACTTCTGGCTTCAGCCAGGTCCATCCCCGGATGTTGTGGACATCTGAGGAGTGAACCAGCAGATGGACGATCTCTCTCTCTCTCTCTCTCTCTCTCTCTCTCTCCCCTCTGTCTTTTAAGCACAAATAAAAGGTAAAATTTATAAATAAATAAGGGGGGGACCAGGGGAAAGGCCTAAGGGGACTTTGCTGAACCAGTTGCCGAGTCTGGGCCCATGTGCACGCATGAACACGGGCTGTCAGCAACATTGGAATCTGGTCAGCACGAGGCCCAGCCAGACCTGGTGTCTGGGCTCCAGGGATCGGTGCCAGGCCAACAGCTCCAGGCCCTGGTGGCGCCAGGGAGCAGATCTGGCATGCTCTGCAAGGCCTGGGGCGGGGTGGGGGTGGGGAGACACTGGTCACCTATGTGGGAGGCCAAGGGCTCCACGAAGACCCACTGCTGCCGGCACAGAAAGCCTGGGGAAGGCAGCATTTCTCAGAGGCAGGGAGCCACGGCAGCCCCCTCCTCCCTGTGTGCGGGGGAATGGCCACCCCAGCCAGGCTCAAGGGTGACAGCCGGGGGAGCACGAAAATTCAGCTGACGTTGATAAGTGCTTAAAATGGATAACGTGTCAGTTCTCATTTATATCAATTCTCTCTTTCTTGGGTAATTCTCTCATGTCCAGCAAGACGGGGAAGAGTCAAGAGCGGAGAATGAGCAAGCAGAAAGCAAGACATAGATGGGAAACCAGGGCTGAAAAGGGCAGGTGGAGGAGAGGGTGGCCAGAAGCGACAGGAGGTTCAAGAGACAGCACCTGCCGGCCCTGGCAACCTTCGCCCTGCCGCTGGATTCCCAGGGCCCTCGCTGCGCCCACTCCGTCACCAGAACAAGGGGTCTGGGGCAGCAGGGAGGGTCTGCTCATGTCTCTGTTGTGCACGTGTCCTGTCCAGCACCTTTGATAGGCGCTCAGTAAATATTTGTTGAGTGAATTAATAAAAGGAGGCTTAATGGCTTGAGGTGGAAGGGAGGCATGCTGGGAAGACATTTTCCTAAGGGGACTGGGACATCTACTCTGTTAGGCCCTGTGCTAATGCTTCTACTCTCTACTCTTTTTAAAGGAAAAAAAAAAGATGTATTTTGTTTGTTTGTTTGTTTGTTTTTGACAGGCAGAGTGGACAGTGAGAGAGAGAGACAGAGAGAAAGGTCTTCCTTTGCCATTGGTTCACCCTCCAATGGCCGCCACGGCCGGCGCACCGTGCTGATCCGAAGGCAGAAGCCAGGTGTTTCTCCTGGTCTCCCATGGGGTGCAGGGCCCAAGCACTTGGGCCATCCTCCACTGCACTTCCCAGGCCACAGCAGAGAGCTGGCCTGGAAGAGGGGCAACCGGGACAGAATCTGGTGCCCCGACCGGGACTAGAACCCGGTGTGCCGGCGCCGCAAGGCGGAGGATTAGCCTATTGAGCCACAGTGCCAGCCAAAGATGTATATATTTTATTTGAAAGAGTTACAGGGGGAGAGAAGAGGGAGAGAGGAGGGAGAGGGAGAGGGAGAGATCTTCGTCTGCTGACTCTCTCCCCCAAATGACCACAAGGGCTGGGGCTGGAACTCCATCTGGGTCCCCCACATGAGTAGCAGGGGCCCAAGTACTTGGGCCATCTTCTGCTGCTTTCCCAGGAGCTGAAATCAGAAGTGGAGCTGCTGGGACTCGAACCAGCACTCCTATGGGATGCTGGCAACACGGGCAGCAGCTTCACCCACTGCACCACGACACCTACACCTACTTTTTCCTTGTAATGGTGTCTGTATAATTACTCCTCTCCTACATAAGGAAACTGAGGCCCGCACGCAGCAGTGGGGAGAGCAGAGGTGTGAACCCAGGTCTGACGGACACCAAAGGCTGTGCCCTTCCTGCCAGCGCAGTGATGGGAGTGACAGAGGGAGGCCCGGGGTGGGCGGGCGGAGAGGATCGACAGGGGAGAGGGGAAGGCTGCACAGGCCTCCTGACCTTTGCGCCCGTCCCTCTGGAAGTCCACGTGGCACCACTCGCCGTCGTTGACCTTGCGGCTGGAGGCCCGCAGCTTGATGCCCCCGGAGCCCATGTCCAGCAGGAGGTAGAGGTAGCCGTCTAACAGCTCCATGGCGAAGTAGTCGGCCCGCTGGGCAGAGCTGTGGCTTCCGGCCCCGGCCCCGGGCCGCCGGCCCTGGCTGAAGAGCAGCAGCCCATTGGGCTCGGTGGTGCGGAAGTCCAGGGAGATGGAGCCAGTGCGCTTGGCGCTCCAGCGGGGCAGCGCCACGAAGGCCTCGGGACTCTCAAAGGTCACAGGGTCCAGGGCAGCCACGTCCTCACAGCGGAATGACAGATCCCCCTGCAGCTTCATCTTGGGGTCGCCTTCCTTGGCCAGGCGGGACAGTTCCAGCTTGAAGTCATTGTTCTTATAGACCACCTGCGGGGGGCGGGGGGGGACAGCAGAGACTGAGAAGCGAGAGCAGCTTAGGGCCTGGCCACTCCTGCCCAGCAGCACCGCGCCTGCCCGGTGCCCCCAGATCACAGCCTGAGCCTCTGCACCAGAGCTCCCCCAGCACGGCCCCGCCCCGCGTGTCCCCTCTGCCCCTCCCCCGGCCAGCGCTAGCATGCCGGCTCACCCTGTGGGCTCTCGGTGCCCCATGAAGCGCAGTGCGCGCTAATAACGAGGCAGGCAATCAACTGCTGTGACATTTTTTTAATTGATTCAGCATTCTCGCTTCTACTGTCATCTGCTCCTCACAACAAGCTTAAGCCCATTCGTTGATAAAGGAAACCAAGCTACAGACAGTCGGGCGGCTTGGCCAAGGTCACAGAGCTGGAGAGCGGAAGACGCGGGTCTTCTCACTCGCAGCGTCTCTCCTCTGCACCACGGCTGCCTTCGAGGGCCCTCTGCGAGGATGGGGCAGGGGAGAGGCGGCCACAGGACCAAAGAAAGGAGAGGGGAGAAGGCTGTGGACCGACCGAGTCGGTGGGCCCTCGGCTCAACCACGGACTCGGAACAGAGGACCCAGGCAGCTACACCCAGACGTTTCCGGGGCTGACCCCAGCCCCTGCCAGCCCCACTCACGTCTTTGAGGCAGCCCATGAAGTTGTTGCTGACGGGCGAACCCGGCAGGTCAGCTGTGTTGGGGCTGCCCCCGATGTAGAAGAAGTCGTCCGAGCCCAGCATGGTGTAGTCCTCCTGTGTGTAGCCTGTGGTGGTCAGGATCCCGTCCACCGAGATGGTGACCTGCCCAGCCCAGGGAGGGAGGGGGAGAGACAGGAGACAACCGGCATCAACTCCCTGGGAAGCGTCGCAGGCTAGGCGAGGGAGGGGCCGGGGGGCAGCAGGGGCGGGGTCCCCATTTTTATGTCTGCTTGTCTCAGAGGAGGAACAGTGGGGCGAGAGAGGGCAGGAGGAAGTCGGGGCAGCACAAGATTTGATGGCTCCAGGTGGGTGAGGAGCCTGAGGGAACCTGGGGAGCTCGCCCCGAGGGGCACCGAGAAGCAGCTCCCGGAGTGGGGACTCCAGACAGGACCCCCGCCACAGGGGCCCCTGGCTCTTCTCCCCCGAGGTACACTCTGGCCACACAGATTTCAGAGCTCCTTTCAGAGAGGGGGGCAGAGAGCACAGACTCCCCCCTCCCCCAGATCCTGTTGGCTTAGACTCACCTGCAGCCCTCCCAGCCCGGGGGGTGGGGGGTGGGGGTACGGGAGACAGCAGAGGGAGGGCCAAGACTCTCATACTCCGGGAAGTCTTGCACTTCCCACCACTGCCGGCCAACGCTCCAGGGGCTCCCACTTCTCTAGCCCCCTGCCCAAGTCTGCACTTCTCAGGGTCAGCTCTCGCATCCACAGGAGCGGGCAGCCCTCTGCCTATTCCCTGCCTTTCTTCATATTCTAGTCTTCTCCGCCAACATCACAGTTGTCACTCTAATGGGTCAGGGCGAGGGAACAGGGCTCAAGCCAGCGAGAGCACAAGACAGGTAGGAGTAGGGCAGTGCCTGGCGTCCCAAGGAGGCAACAGGGGCTCAACGGTGGCCAGGCTAAGGCAGAAATAACCAATAACCTTGGGGGACACAGCAGGCACAGGACACTCTGACTCCCGGAGAGTCAAATGCCCACCTGGCCACTGACACTGTAGCCAGAGGGCTTGAGACAAAGGGGCTCACAGCCAGAGGCTGGAGGCTGTGGCTTAGCAGGGCCATATGGGACAAAGCAGACCCCTGCAGGGGCCCCCAGGTGCCAGCTCACGGTTGGCCCCAGCCTGTGCTTCCAAGGGCCACAGAGCACCCCGCCTTCTGTACCCCCATGCACACTTTAGCACCTCACTTATCAGCAAAGTCTAGGGACTGGGCCTTCCAGTTACAGTCCCTGTCCCCCGATACCAGTCCATATGCACATGTCCCCAGCCATCTTCCAGCAACTGTCTCCAAGGCTCTAGGAACTCTGAAAGGACAGGGGTGGAACTGGGGCAGGGACAGCGTCCTGTGCTCCCCTGCACTTGGCTGGAGCCTCCTAGGGGGTGGGGGTGGGGTCTGAGCAGGGCTAGGGCTGCAGGAGCCACCTCCTGGGAACCATCAAACCTTGTGCCGGCGATCTAGGCTCGTGGAGGGAAGGCAAGGGGTGTCTCTGTGGGAGGGACGGTCTGAAAGCTTGTGAGTCTTCGGGGGCAGGGGCTGGTCATCACCGTTTATTTCTTCTTCCCTCTACCCCACCCAAGGGTGAGGAGAAGTGGGGGTCTGGGTGGAAAAGGGAAGGGGCAGAGTGTTAGTCACAAAAACATGCAAGAGCGATTAGATAGGGAAGAGGGAGTGGGGGACAAAGGGTTGGGATAGGACAGGGAGGGGGTGACAGAGTGAAGGGGCCTCCCTGGCACAAATCTGGCTCCACCCTGACCCCCACCTCCACTCTGAGCTGTTCTGAGACTGGGAATTGGGCTAATTAGACCCAGAGCCTCAGTCTACTCACCCCGACCCAAGGGTCAGCGCCTTAAGGGCAGGTGCCGGCCTGACACGTCCCTGTAACCCTACTAATCCCAGCCCTGTCCTGGGGGGTCACAGCACACGGTCCTGACAGGTCAACGGCAGGTCGCTTGTGACCTGTGTCCGCATCTCTAAGGCTAAGCTCCTTGGGAGCCTGTGACTGTGAGGGAAGTCCCCCCAAGTCCCTGCTTCTGTGTCGGGGGAGGGTATCCCTGACCCCAGAGCTCCCCAGGGAGAGAATCTCCTCTGGCCTTGGCTCCCTGAGCCCCTCTGCTGGGTCCCCCTACCCTGGCCTTGAGCACCAGCCTCTGGCCACCCCCTTCTCCCTTGCAGCTCTCTTCATCCCATTCCACGGGCCACCGTCACCCTCCCCTGGATGTCCTGGAGTTAAAAGGACCTGACTCGGGCTGATCAGAGGGGCCCAGGAACACCTTTCCGGATTCCCCTCCAGGCTGGGCACAAACCTCACCTTGCCACCCCATCCCAGTGGCTGGCCCCTACTGGAAAAGAGCTACCTAAGTACTCTCTCGGCCCAGGGGTGGGGGGACCGGGAAGCAGGAGGCAGGGAACTTGAGGAGGTGCCCAGAGGAAGGGGATCAGCCAGGTGGGGGCTGGGGTACCAGAGAAAGACAGGCAGGAGGGGAAAGGAAGCGGGGTGGAGGGGATGGAGGAAGGGCTCTGGGCAAGGCAGGGAGGAAGATGACTTGGATTAGTAAACCCAACTGTTCCCTCAGACAGATCAAAGTCCAGACACAAAAATGCAGGTTCGTTAGTAAAAGCAGGAAACAGGGAATCGTTACCCGGGTCCCCCTCCACCCCAGGGGTTCGGGATGCCCCTGCCCCCCAACCCCCCCCCCAACGCAGCTTCTGGAAGGGGTGGGGCCTGCGGGGGAGGAGGGGAGGGAAGGGGCCGTGCCACACAGAACAGCCACTGCAGCTGGGACCCATGCGAGTTAGAGGAGCAGGGTGGGGGGCAAGCCCAGCAGAGCAGGCCAGAGAAGGCAGCTGCAGGCAGGAAGGCATGCAGGGCAGGGGACGTTGGGGGGAGCAGAGATGGAAGCAAAAAAGCCGTGGAGGTGCAGGAAGGAGTAGCTTCCTTCTGGCTGAGGAGAGAGGAGAGGCCTCTAGGCCGAAACACTTCCGGGGGAGGGACATCCGACCTGACCTTCCTCTACAGGGGCCGCCCCACTCACACCACTGCCCACTCACCACCAGTCACCAACTGCAGACACACCTGTGCACACACCACCTCCTGCAGACGGCAGTAGGGGGCGCCCTGGCTGTCTCCCACCCGAGCCACATCGGCAGGACCATGGCTAGGACCCCGAGACACAGCAGAGGGTCTACACCCAACCAGCACCCACCACTGCACTCGCCACAGACAAGTCAGGCAGAGTAGACTGAGGAGGCCAAAGAGAATGACTAAAACCTCTGCCTGGGAAGACGGAAGGAGGCCACGGGCAGCAGGAGACCCCACCTGGCACCCACTGCACTTGCCAAGCTGCAGAAGGCTGGGGGGGAGGCAGCAGGCAGCCTGCAGAGACCGGGGATGGGGGAGACCTTAGCCCTCTTGCCTCGCCCCTCCCTGGACTCTGCTCCCTTCCTTAGGTGGGCAGGGTAGGACGTGGAGTCAGACCATGGGCAGGCTGCTGCCCAGAAGCAGGGACCAAGCGAGAAGGGAAAGACCCTTCGGCCACGGCCCAGGGCCTCTCCCGGTAGCCTGCAGTAGTCAGTCACTGGCCTCCCCATCCTGAGGACAGGACTGAGGCAGGTGTCTGCAATTATGGGGGATGGACAGTGAAAGCAAAGCCACGTGATGGCCTTTTTTTTCCCCTGTGAGAGTCCATTGCTGCCATCAAATTCTTGAAGGGCTCCCGGAGCCTGCTGTGGTTGAGAGCAATTAGTCCAAGAAAAGGGTCCTGAGAGTCCCCTGGGAGTGGGTGAGGTGGGAGCAGGGACAGATGACAGGCAAGGAAGGGTCCCCAGGCTGAGGGAGGCCCTGCAGGTCTGCCCTGGGTCTGGCCTAGCCACTCGTGGGCGTGGGGGGAGAAGCTAAGGAGAGAATCAGCTGGAAAGACACTCCAAGAAGACGAACCCCATTGGCAGTTACGGCCCCGCCACAAATCCTGAGATCTGGATTTCATGAAGTTTGGGAGCAAAGGGGAAAGACGTCAGATGGGAGGTCCTGACTGCCATTTAGCCTCTGCCATGTTCTGGAACAATCTCATCTGCAGACGGATTTGACAATGCTGCCTCTCCCATGTCTTCCAGGCTTGCTCTGGGCATCAAATGGGGGTTAAGCAGGGAGGCAAAACTCCTCCACGAGGGCTGTGAGAGCCAGGGAGCTGCTTCCTCCAGGAACTGGGAACAGGCTGGCTGCCGTCTGCTATCCAGGTACCCGTCACGTCTAAATGACGTTCAGGGGGTCAAAGCCACTGCAAGCCCCCAGGGCATGTGCAAACCTTCCGTCAGCCTGTTTGCTTCAACCCAAATCCCTCAACTGGTTGGACTTTCCTGGTCTGTGATCAGCCCTCTCCACCATGGAGAAGCGTTCAAACAACAGGAGAACAAACCCTGTGAGTGTGTTGGCAAAAAACAAATAAAAAGCTAAAGGGAACCCATCTGAGGGAGGCTCGGGGAATCAGGACGCCTGGAAACCCAGCTCTGCCACCAGCCTTGTCTGAGAGAGCAAAACCTTGGGACAGGTTTTTGTGAGGCCCCCAAGAGGCACCTGGATCTGTGCACCACCCGGCCTTGATCACTCAGGGAAGGGTGGGTTTTAGAGACGGAATTCAGCAGGCACCTGCTTGTCTGGGCTGAAACCAGACGGTCATTGGCCTCCAGGTCAACTTAGCCAAGCCTCCCGTACCCCCCACCTGTTCTCAGTCCAATTCCTGAAGCTTTGTGAGGTTTCATGCAGTTATTTTGGGACCGATGCTTAACAAGGGATGGTAGTAGGATCTCTAGTGGGAACCGAGGCGCTGTATTCTCCAGGGCTTGCTCTGGGAAGAGAGTCGCTTCTTTACATAGCATCCCTGCCCTGGAAACACTGGGATAATCGGTTAACGTGTTACAAAGCGTAGTGGAACTATAATTTGCTTTACGGAATACAAACGTGTTCCAGCGGGTTGCTTCTTGACCTTCACTCACCCCGGGTTTATTCTCAGCCCAGGCGGTCGATGAGGGCAGAGCTTTTGTACCCTCTGCCCACATGGTCAATTTTTATCCAAACTGGGACTGGAAGGAAGGTCTGCGGGGTCCTGAATCTGCCACTGCTCAGACACGTGGTGTGTGCCCCGCGGCTAGAGCGTGCCTCCCTTCTGTCCCGAGTCACAGCATGGCTATCCAGAGGAGGGAAGCTCCAAATGGCCAGCTCCGGGCAGGTACTCAGTGGCCTGGCCGGTGCAGGGCAGGTGGCAGCTAACTCCTAAAAGCAGCAACAGGAGGAACAGGCCTGGGCAGTGCCGGTGCTGGTACCACCACGAGGCTCTGTTTGAACACTGGAAGGACCCAGAATGGCCACAAGAGTATTACACTGGGGAGGGCCGGCATTGGCCTTGGCCTTGGCCCTGGGCACCAGTCTGTGTGGAAACAGGGCAACACAGGGCCTGCAAAAGTGTCAGGAAATGCCAGGTGTGGCCTCAGGGGCCCAGACTCCTGGGCAAGTAGGGGCCACTTAGGCTGGGAACCCTCCACAGTCAGAACCAGGCAGGAAGACAGGCCAGGAAGCTGCCCTGAGAAGAGCCAGCTCCACAGACACGTCCGTCTCCAGGGTCCGCAGCCTGGCGCTCCAGCACCCTGCATTATTAATAGGCCATGACTAACCGGCTGCTGCGGCAGAGGTGGGCCCAGGCAGGCCTCAGGGAATCCCAGGGGATGGCGCACAGCGGGGCCCATGCTCCCAGGAGAACCAGGAGCACGGGAGCAGCCTCTGCTCCTCCTCCCCTCTTCCTGCCCGTCACGGCAGCTAGACTGCCAGGCCGGCCCCCACAGCCCATCTCCATCTGGAGTCCCACACAGTCACGCAGCGCCCAGCTGACACTCACATGTATACCTGTGGCGTCACCAGCAGAGTCTCCCAAACACAGTGCAGCTTCCCACTAACACCCACTAAATGTCGCACCAACATTTACACACAGTCACACCCACATCCGACACACACCAGCTGCCTCACACAGACGCCCACACCGACACTCACCGGGACAGAGCCCAACCCAAACAGAGGAGTGTGGAGACGAGGACAGCCAATGCCACCCCCACCCCGGCGTCCCCCCTGCCGGGCCTCCTCCTCGCCCCTCAGCAGGGAAGGAAAGTGAACCCTGGCAGAGGCCGTGCAGGAGGCGCAGGGCACAGGGCGGAGAGGGCGGAGAAGGCGGAAGACAGTGTGAAACACAGTGTTAGTCAGAGCAGCAGAGCGGTGGGGGGCTGGACGCTATCCCTGGTCGGGGAGAAGACCATTCATGCCATGCACAATGTGGGGGCACGGAACCGGAAACCCTCAAGGCTGAGATGAGAGGGAGGGGACACGGCCTTTCCACTGGCAGCCAGCACTGGGCAGCCCCAAACCGAACAGGTGACCAGAGCGATGTCTGGACTGGTCCCACCCAGCTCTGCGTTTCCCGTCCCACCCTGGGGAAACCTGCCCAGCTGGCTGCCACTGGAGGGCGCGCTCCCATCCCCCTGCCCCAGCTTGCAGGGCCCGTCCAAAGCTGACAGTGAGCAGAGCAGAGCGTGTCATGGGATGGTGTTTTCCATGGATTTTCAGGAGACCAAGAAAGAAACTAAACCAAAGAGGAAAAAAAAAAAGGGGGGGGAGGGTAAAATAAAGCAATTGAAATAAGCAGCCTGGCGCGGGGCTGGTCTAACCAGAGCCAGCGCGCTCGGGGCCTGCCCCCAGGTCTCTCTGGCCAGGAATCTGGATTCGGAAGTCAGGAACAGGGCAGGGGCAGGCCGAATTCTTTGATTTCCGTTTGTCTTTTGGATTTGAGTTTGGGCCAAAAAAGAAAGAAAAGGGAAGGAGGGAAACTAAAAAAAGAGAGAGAAGCAAAACCTACAGATTGTCCAGGACGCAGGGAAAACAGAAAACCAGAGAGCAAAACAACCAAAAACCAAATGGGGAGAGGCAACAAAAGTGGGAGAATCGAACAGTTAAAAAACCCACGGCAAACCAAACGGTAAGACAATTAGAGTGATATCTACCAGATAATGCAGTTTGTTTACCATAGCGTGTCCAATCCCTGCGTGCTTCACCGGAGATATGGGGGGAGGGGGGAGGGGGTGTCCAAAAAAAAAAAAAAAAAACACAACAGAGACAACAACAAAAGAACAGAACGGAAAGAAAAGAAAAATAAAATGACCAACTGTGAAACTCAAGGAAGGAGGAAAAATATATATCCATATATATTTGGTTGTTCGTTCAAACCCTCCCACCTTAGGTTCAGCAGAAGTATTTTTGTTTAAAAAGAAATTAAATTATAATGGGAGGGAGAAAGAAAACACACACACAAATTAAACCCTTTTCCCCCGCCCCCTCCCCCATCCCTCCTCTGGATCCCGCTCCCCTTCCCGATCCCTTCCCCGAGGGAGAGCAGTCTGCAGAGAAGGGGACAGTTAGAGACCTTGGTTAGTAGAGGAGAAAACAACAAAAGAACTGGACCAAGAAAGCAAGGACTTAAAGATGGCCGACATTCCGCGGATGAGACAGAAAGGTTAGTTCGGTTTTTCACTCATACCTGGCCCCACCTGTCCCTGACCATCCCTCGGTCCCCTGGGTCATAAGCGTGTTAGTAACACACACAGAGTCGCCAACGGGATTTTCCAACAGAGGGTGACAGAGGGGAGGCAGGAGGTTAAGAAGCAGACCTGGGTATGCGGTATTAGTAAGTCCTGTCGGCTGAAATGTTAGGGGTGGGGGAAGGGAGGGGGGGAACAGGGCAGTGAGAAGGCATGGGCCATTGACTCTGGTCATGGACGGATGGGTTTGTTGGCTAACTGGTCAAACAGATGGCTTTCCAGAGAACTGGCTTCGGAGTGAGTTGACGCTGGCCAACTGGCTGACCAGTAGCCATGTCAGGTTAATGGGTTAACTGGTTGGCAATGGGCTAGCTGGCTTCAGGCTGGGAGAAAGGTGGGCAATGCCCCTCGAGAGCCAAAGAACTGTCAAGAATCAGAGGCAGTCGCGTCTGGAGGCAAACGGAGGGGTTCCCAGGGAGCCTAGGAGGGGGCGTGGGGTCTGCTGTTCTTGAGGAAGGAAGATGGGCAAACAGAGCCAGGGAGTCACAGGAGGAGAAGGGCGGTGCCCCTTCCCTTCCTACTCCTCTTGAGTGAGGCTCCGCCAGAACAGGGGGGAGGAAACCCTGCCCTCCAGGGCTGGCAGAGGGTCCGCACTTCCTGATACGTGGAATCATCCCAAGCCCTCCCTCCCTCCCCCCCTCCACCCACCGATGACTCCTCCTGCCCACCCACCCACCCCCTCGGCGTTTCCAGAACCCACATTTCCCAAAAAGTCCTCCTCCAAGGTTCTTCGGTCGCCCCCATTCTCTTATCCTCTTGTGAGCGGCTGGCCCTCCCAGAGTTCATTTCCTGCCACCATTCCACCAGCCCTGGAATCCCTTACAAGGCTGTCCCAAAAACCCAGCCTTTGCACACCCCCAAGCCCCTGGACTCCCACTTCCCACAGCCAGCACCAGAAACTCACTTCTCTTACACCCATAAAAGAGAACACACAGACCCATCTACCTCTGGGATCTTCCTCCTCGCTAAGCTTTCCCTGCCCCTGTCTCTGGAGTCCCCACCCCACTGTGCTTCTACATCATTTTCTCTTCTCATCGCCAAAGACAGCAGCAGCAGCCGCCGTCACAATGACCCCGACCTCCGGGAAGGCAGTGGCAAAGGGGCCGAGGCGGCCTTCTCTAAAAGGGTCAGAGATGCAGGGGCACAATTTCTTGATGTCCTTTGATCACTAAGCTGCACACCCAAGGCTGTGGTCGTGAGGAGGCGAGGTCTGCTAGGGACAGATCCATTAGTTTCAGAGTTATTATAACCAGTGGGCACAGAACTAATTCAGTAAGACAATTAATAAGGGCCCTGTATAATTAAGAACAACAGAATTCAATATTTAGCAGCTGGAAGAAGTGCTGGACAACCAATATTAATTATTGGTGATGCGGAAGCAGTTTACATAGTAGGGGACGCGCCTAATTGCAGGTGCAGAGGGATGGCTCTGCTGGCGAGCAAGACGGTGAAGACCAGAAGACGCAAACCAGTCAGAACAAGGAAGAGCTAACAGCTTCAGGGCAGCTAAGCCAATTGTGTCCTGAGGGTGAGAGTTGTCTGGTATCCCTGCATCAGTCAAGGTAGACAGGGAAAAAGGCATCAGGGTGAAAACCCAATCACTTGCGAAGAATTGAGGAAAACGAAAGTGTTCAGCCTCCGTGGAGACAGCTCCACTGTAACAAGCAGAACCGCGAACTAAGAGCCGAGATCGGGAGAGAAGAAACGCGAGTTCCAAGTCTGGCCCTTCCACTGACTGGCTTACAGACGCAGGCTTCCTCTGAAAACGGCGGGGTTCAGGTGGATGACACGGGGTCCCCTGGGTGTAGGGCCTGAGGATGCAGAACTTGGTCTATAGTAATCATGCTTAAGGTCAATCGTGGTCAGGTTTTAGACTGGGGCTTCTCCTGGAACCCAGTCCTGGTGGCCTGAGACACAGCACCGAGGGGGACACCTGGAAGCCCCCACCTCTCAAAGGCCGGGATCTGGGAAGTTGAGGCTTCAGGTGGACACGCGAGCGATGAAGGCTTTGCCCACTCATGGGGACAGTGGAAGGGCTCGTGCCGCCCAGCAGCACAGATGAGGCCGCCTGCGAGTGAGGTGGGCATGGAAGCCATCAGGGAGAGGTCGGTGGTTTTATCCGGAGGTAAACTGCCTGGCCAAGGCTCTCTGGACACAGCTGCCGCCATCTCCACCAGACTTCTGAGTGCAGCCCTGGCCCTCAAGAAAGCCAATAGGAGATGAAACGCACCAGTGATGCAGATCTGGGGTGAAGGCAGTCTCTGTGGCTCTCGCGCAAGGACACTCAGGATGAAGACGGAAAAACAACCAACCAGGAACCCACTCTACACAGAGCTAAGAGGGACCCAGTCCTCAGGGATCCAAGCAGAACGTTCAGATGGATTTGAGGTTTGGAGACATCCAGTGACAGAACCCCAGATGGACTTCGGCTTCCTCTGCGTCTCACCAGTGACAGCAGGCGGCCCTCCCTGCGAGGCAGAGAGCTGGAGTGGCTTCGGATCAGACAGGCTTCTGATCCCACCACTTCCTGACTGGGAAACCTTGAGCGAGTTCTTTGACCTTCCATGGTGCAGCTTCCAAACAGTCAAATGGGAACAATATCACCTACCTCACAGGTAGGATACGAGAGAGATGAGACCCTTGAACTCAGGGACAAGCGGGGGGTGGGAGGTATCACGATGCAGTCTGGGAAACCCTGCCACAGAGGATGGGTCTGGAGGAAACCGGAGGGAAGGGGGAGGCTGTCTTCTGGTCTCGTTACATGAACTGGGGTTTTCCCAGGAGGATGAGAGGCAGTTAATGCTCACGGAAAGGAGTTGGGTCTGCGACCTTGGGACGTGGGTTTTCACCTCCAAAAACCTCATCAACTGCCATTGAGAAAGAGAGCAAACGAATCGGAAAACCTGCCAGACAGGCGCCTAAGCCCACTCAGCGGTAGCTGGTATGAAGCGCTCAGGCGCGGACGCCCTCGGCACAGAGATGGGGAAGGAACACAGAACTGACTCCACGGGCTGCGTGTGACGCCAGCGCTGGAATACGAGACCCAGTGGACCCAAAGGACTCGGCGAAGGGAACCTGACTGCGGAAATGAATCACGGGAGACTTTATGAAGAATGCGGGCCCAAAGGATTGAAAAAAACACAGCTAATATTCATGAAGGGCTCCTATCCTGCCAGCCACTGCGCTAAGTACCTTAAGACAGTACCTGTTAGTCATCCAAGGCTCGTCTCACTTTGTCAATGAGGAGTTGAAGGGAATGGGGCGGGGGAGGGGGCTGTGTAACTCCTTTAATGTCATTCAACCAACATAGTGGAAGGGCTGGGATTTGAATTCAAATTGCACATGTGACTCAAATTCCAGGCTAGGATTCCACGAGAGAAAGGAGAACTGTGGGAAGAAAGGAAGAGCTAAGGAAGTCCAGGTAGATGGCCATGGGAAACAGCACCACTGGCCCTGAGACAGAGAGTGGGCCTTGCCAGGAGTGGGTGTTCAGAACAGAGATCAGAGGGGAGAGGAACCCTAGATTTCTGATGGATTCCATCCTCGGGGAGTCCCTCCTTGTGGGGTCCAGTTTGCGGCTGACGGTCCTTAGAGATTTGTCCATCATTGAGGACTCCATCCTTGTGGGATTCTATCTTTGACTGCACCCATGAGGATTCCAGCCTTGGGGCATCCCAGCCCCGAGGCCCAGGGGAGCTCCTGAAAGTCTGTCCTGGGAAGAGGCGTTCATCCAAGCTCGGCAAGAAGCACCACGGATATTTTGGTCGCCAGCTTGTCTTCCAAATTTGGTGTTGGCTAATGATGAAATGGGTTTGCACATTCAGCCTGCATGGTGGTGGGAGGCGGTTGGGAGGCAAACTGGGTATGGGAGGAGAGAGTGGGCCCAGGAGTAAAAATAGGCCTCAGGGAATCCTCCGAATAGTCACGGCTGCCAAAATTCTTCAGTGACACGGCTGGTCACAACGCTCTCCAGAGCTGGGTTTGAGAGAGAGAGCAAAGCGCTGTCTCAGGCCGTTTCTGGTCCTCACTGTGCTCTAAGACCCTCTAGGCTGGCGCCGCGGCTCACTAAGCTAATCCTCTGCCTTGCTGTGCCGGCACACCGGGTTCTAGTCCTGGTCGGGACGCCGGATTCTGTCCCGGTTGCTCCTCTTCCAGGCCAGCTCTCTACTATGGCCTGGGAAAGCAGTAGAAGATGGCCCAAGGCCTTGGGCTCCTGCACCCGCATGGGAGACCTGGAAGAAGCTCCTGGATCCTGGCTTCGGATCAGTGCAGCTCTGGCCGTTTCGGCCAACTGGGGAGTGACCCATCGGATGGAAGACCTCTCTCTCTGCCTCTCCTCTCTCTGTGTAACTCTGACTCTCAAACAGATAAATCTTTAAAAAAAAAAAAAAGGTTGTTAGAGTCATTACTCAGAGACCTTCTGTGGCCCTGAGGCTCCGCTCTGCGTGCTCCGACAGGATAACCTGGGAGGAAGTGGTTTCTGTCCACTGCCGGCACAGGCCTATGACTCTGCAACCCCAGGACCTCGAGCCGCTGCGTGCAGCCAGCACCGCCGAGGCCTGTGTTGCCCTCTCCCCCAGCCACAGACCTCTCTCTCCTCCTGCACAGCTCTCGAGTTCCTGCAACACTTCAGGCTTCTGGGTTCACTTGACTTTCCTGGCCTTGCTGTGTTCACTTTGAATGGACTCAATCTATCTCTGAACAGCTGACATCCTGGGGAGACGGTGCGGTGCGCCCCCTAGGTCGATCCAGGCTCTGCGTCCTAGCCCAGCTTCCTGCTCATGCATACCCTGGAAGCCAGCAGGTGATGGCTCAGGTACTTGGGGCCCTGCCACTCACATGGGAGACCTGGACTGAGTTCTGGGTTTCTGGCTTCAGCCTGGCCCAGCCTCAGCCCAGCTGTTGGGAACCTTTGGGGACTGAACCAGCAAGATGGAAGATATCGCTCTTGCTGTCTTTCTCTCTGCCTTTCAAATAAACAAAAACAAATTTTAAAAAATGTTTAGGGGGGCTGGCACTGTGGCGTAGTGGGTAAAGTTGCTGCTTGAAGTGCTAGTATCTCATATGGGCACCGGTTCAAGTCCTGGCTGCTCCACTTCTAATCTAGCTCTCTGCTATGGCCTGGAATAGCAGTAGAAGATAGCGCAAGTGCTTGGGCCCCTGCACCCATATGGGAGACCTGGAAGAAGCTCCTGACTCCTGGCTCCTGATAGGCCCAGCTCTGGCTGTTGTGGCCAGTTGGGGAGTGAATCAGCGGATGGAAGACCCCCCACCTCTTCTGCCTCTCCTTCTCTCTGTGTGTAACTCTGACTTTCAAGTAAAAATAACTAAATCTTTTAAAAAATAAAATAAAATAAAAGATTGATTTAAAAAATGTTTAGAGGCCAGTGCTGTGGTGTAGCGGGTAAAGCCACCGCCTGCAGTGCCGGCATCCCATATGGGCACTGGTTTGTGTCCCAGCTACTCCACTTCCGATCCAGCTCTTTGCTATGGCCTGGGAAAGCAGAAGATGGCCCAAGTTCTTGGGCCCCTGAACCTGCCAGGGAGACCCGGAAGAGGCTCCTGCTGGCTCCTGGCTTTGGATAGGTGCAGCTCTGGCTGTTGTGGCCAATTGGGGAATGAACCAGCAGATGGAAGACCTCTCTCTCTCTCTGTGTAACTCTGACTTTCAAATAAATAAATAATGTTTAAAGCTGAAGTCCTGGGTGGAATGGGGTATGAATGTACCATGTACTTTCGGCCAAATGACGCACACATGGATGGGGACCCTGGGCCTGCAGCCTCTAGCCAAAGGCAACACCAGGTGACAGTCCTAGGGATAGCAAGCAAACCAGACACACCAAAGGCAACTCCTCTGCCTCCCACTAAGATGTAGGTGGCACCTGAAATATCACAAAGCGTGAGGCGCACTCAGACATGCTCAGAGTGCCAGGGCAGGACGCCCTCTGACCAGGTCAGGAGAGGCTGCGACGTGCACAGAGTAGGTCTGTAAGCGTGTCGCTCCACAGACTGCAGGGGCATGAAGAACAGGCACAGCAGTAGGAACCCAGCCGCAGCCGGGAGCAAGAGGCTCCCAGGCGAGCAGCAGGCTTCGTCCCCGCCTTGTCACGGTGGGGGGGGGGGGTCGTCCCACCCTTGTCACGGTGGGGGGGGGGGGGCAGTAGGAACCCAGCCGCAGCAGGGAGCAACAGGCTCCCAGGAGAGCAGCAGGCTTCGTCCCGGCCTTGTCACGGGGGGGGGGGGGGGGGGGTGTGTGTGGTTCGTCCCTGCCTTGTCACAGCGGGGGGGGGGGGCATCAGATGAGGAGGAACCCCCCCCAGAGAGTCACTCAGTGGCCTTCAATAAGAACAGGTAAGACAAGTGGGAGCGCAGCCAGAACCCTCAGTCGCGCGATGAACCTTTCCGCAGGGGGGACGGGGGGAGGGGGAAGGAGGAGGACAGAGGCAGTGATGGAAGCTTAGCCAACACCCAACCAAGATCGAGAAGTCCAGAGAGCAAAACAAACAAGCAGTGGCCGTCAAGCAGCAGGACAGGGCCCCCGAGGGCGGGGCCGCTCCACTTCCTGGGTGCATTTACCCCTTGGGAGCTGGGGCGGGGCCGCTCCACTTCCTGGGTGCATTCACCCCTTGGGGGGCTGGGGCGGGGCAGCCTCCCTGCTGAAGCTGTGAAGTGTGGACCGGAGAGAAAAAAAGAGCCAGCAACGCCTGAGCACAGGGCCCTGGCGCGAGCGAGCAGAAGAGGGGGCGGGGGAGACAGGGACCCCCACCAAGGATGCACAGCGGCCTCTCCTGCTAGAAGGGCCAGGCGTGGACCCTGCCTGAGGGTGGAAAACAAGTAGCGGCGCTTCTGTCCATCAAAGCCCAGCCACGGACATGGCCGCCCTGGGCCCCGTGAGAGGGGAAGAGGACCGGCCACTCCTGAGAGGACCTGTCCAGTGGGTAACTGAGGAGCAGGTGCAGAGGGGCAAGAAGGGGCCTGTCCTGTCTGCAGGGCTGCTGAGGCTTGGCTAAGGTCGTGTGCTGCGTACTTGGTCCTCAGTGTGGTGGTACTGAGGCGATGGGACCTTTGAGATGTGACGAGGTGATGGGGCACAGCTCAGCCGGGATGAGTGCTGGTGTGGAGTGAGTGAGTTCTCGCAGAGCAGCATGGGCTCGGCCCCTTCTACACGCAGCCGTGTCCCTGTCCACATCTCCGCCGTGTTGTGGTGCAGACAGGGGCCCCTCACGGAGGCCAAGCCAGTATGGCCACCCAATCTCGGATCTGCAGCCTCCAAGACTGGGAGCTAAATAAACCTCTTCTTTTATAAAGTATCCCGGCCTCAGGTGTTCTGTTACAGTCACAGAAGGCAAAGACAGGAGGCCAACTCAGGAATCATCTCTGAGCACCTGCTCGGGCTGGCCTAGGAGCTGGATGGAGGGAGAAACAAACCACGGGCAGCTGAGAGAGCCTGGCCCCCGGAAGGCTTGTCCAGAGAGGAAGCAGGGCCAGGCGCCCACTCCCTCAACCACCTCGGCCTCCACCTCATTCTCAGTCCATCCCTGCCCCCGCCCCGGACAGCTCTCCACGGCGGCAGACCCCAGCTTGCCCCACACACAATGCAGGCCTCCATGCATGCCTGGCTGCCAGTGTCAGGACACCCACACCTGCTTCACCAGGCCAAAGTCTGCCCACCTGGAGGACCCCTGCCCACCCTACAGCTCCTGGGCCCACCCATTCAAGGCTAGCTCTCTCCTCCCGCCGCCTGAAGCACTCTCCACGTGGTTTCTGAGCCCCTCCCCCTTGAAATCCCAGCTGCTCCCGTCAATCTGAGCCCAGTCCTGCCAAAGCTCTCAGGCTCCTGCCCAGGGGCAGCTTTGCAGCCTCCTCCCAGCTCGGCTCTCTGGTCATGGAGGTGTCTGCAGCCCACCACGCCACTGCCACTGCACCCCCCAGGACCCTTACGGCACCCAGCCCTGCTCCTCTCCAGAACCAGGCCTCACTGTCCAACCTGATCCTCCCACCTCACACACCAGGCAGCCTGCTCTCCCCTACGCCCATCCTGCCCCAGCTGTGGCTGACCCCTGCCCTCCCAGCTCCCCCTACCTGGCGCAGGTTTCGGGTGACCCGGACGTCATGCCAGGCATTGTCGTTGAACTTGCCATTGACGGGTTCCACGAGGGCCTCGAAGGCACCCGAGCCTAGGTTGATGACCAGCCAGACGGCCCCGGACTTGAGGGACAGGTTGACGTAGTCGGCCGACTTCCCCGTGTGCAGCATCAGCCCGTTGCGCTGCAGGGTGCGGAAGGCCAGCGTGATCTCGTCGGTGCTACTCTGGATCGGGTTGTGGGACAGGTCGTAGCAGAAGAACTCATTGCCCTTGAAAGTCGCCACAAACTCCTCCTTGCCTGGACGCCGCGGTTCGGGGAAACGGGAGAAGGCTGAGTGGGCACAGCAAGGCAGAGCCTCCCACTCCCCTCCAGCAACCCAGGCACCCCCTCCTGCCACCAGGGGCCCTGCGTCCCAACTCCACACTGTACTCCCCTTCCCCTCCCTCGAGCTATGAACCCTCCGCTCTGGACGCCGCCATCTTTGCTGTCAAAAGCCAGCTCCCCCCAGGTCCATTCCAAACCAGGAGGCTACAAAGGGGCTCTCACACTGACAGCGGCAGTGAAGCCGGCCACAGGGCAGGGCCAGGCAGCAGGCTGCCTTCAGTCTCCTCCCTCTTGGCCACTCCCCTTGACAAAGGGATGTGGAAGAGAAATGAGAGGCTCTCCCTGACCTCTCCCGGGAGTTCCTCCCCAAGGCTGGAGCACCCAGGGCCTCCTGATGCAGCCCACCTCCCTCCCTGCCTCTTCTTTGGTGACAGCCATTCTCAGTGCCTGGGGAAAGTTCCAGGCTGCACCATACAGGCAGACGCATGGCCAGGCGATGCAGGGGACAGGCATGTGCACTGGGAGCAGCGGGCCGCTGGATGGAACCCACACGGGCGGCCACCATGCCAGCTGTCACCCCACCCCCAGGTTTCCACTCCGACCTGAGCAGGACTGCCCGTGAGGGGTCCCCAGGGCTGCGTGTGTGACCGCGCGTGTCAGGGCAGGCGGCAGAGGTGAGGGGATAGGGACAAGCCTGGCTCTCACACATGTGCATTTGTGTATGCATGCGTGTGCTCACATGTGCACGCATGCTTATGGACAGACAGGCGATCAGTGCGTGGCCCCCTCCACTGGCATGATTTAAGCAGAAGCAAAAACTACTGGGAGAGCCTTCAGGCTTGCTAGCTTTATACGTGGCTGACCAATCAGAGGACAATGACTTTGGTGCCAGAGCACAGCAGAGGGAAGAGAACTGAACCCAGAATCAGGAGCGACCAGAGGACCTGGACCACGGCCGTGGCTCACTTCCCTTCGCCTGTGAACGGTGACACCGCAGCTGGTCCTGTCACCTCCCAGGACAGATGGAAGGCAAGCAGAACTGTCTGCAAGGGTCTTTATGCAGACTGAGCTGCCCAAGCACAGAGATTCTCCACAGATGTCCCCGGGGCCCAGGAGAGAGCGGACACCAGGTAGGGTGCACGCAGGGTGGCCAGGAGGCACCTGACCTCCACAGGGGGAAGGGCAGCAGCGCTGCGTGTGGAAGTGGTGGTCTCTGGGTGCAGATTCCGCAGACCCCTCCCCTTCGTACACAGCCTGCAGCTCGTCCTCCAGCCAGCCTGCCCACAGGCTCTGCCCTCACTGCCTGTGGATGCCAAGGCACCAGCTGCCGCCCCGGCGCCTGGCACAGCCATCACTGCAGCTGGCAAGGCCCGGTGTCCAGAGGCCACAGGGCGGCGAGGATGGTGGAGGCCTGGGCCACACGGGGACAGCCTGGATCTCCCCCTCTGTCTACCTTGGGCGCCAGGCAGAAGCAAAGGTGAGGGGCCCAGCAGAGACAGGACAGGGAGAGCGGGTAGAAGGACGATGTGCAGGGGAGCGGGGTAGAGAAGGAGAGACAGAGCATCTGGGACGGAGGAGAAATGGAGGTGGCTCAGGGCTGTGAGAGGGCAAGAGGTGGCGAGGGAGGCTACACGGATAAAGAAAAGGCTCAAGTCCTGAGGGGACAGGCAAGGGTGATGGGAAGAGGGCCAGCAAGGAAAGGGGACAGGAACCTCCAGGGAACAAAAACCAAAGCTTTCTAGGGCCTTCCTGTTTCCATAGCAACCAGGCCAGCTGCCCAGGCACCAGCAGAGCCAGGGGGCTCAAGGACCAGGAAAGGGAATGCGTTTGACCTTGGGCTTGCCACACGTACTAGTCCCTCCCCGAAGCCAGGCCTCCACCTCCCTCTCCCTCACCTTCACCACAGTCAAAGGAAATATCATTACAGAGGGTCCAACAGAAGGCAAGGAAAGAATAAGGCAGCCACGTGAAAAAGTGATTGGGACCGAACAAAAGAGGCCAGAATAAAGGAGTGAGGCGGGTCTAGGTCGGACGGCAGCTGCCAAGGCGAAGCAGCGAAATGAGGCCACGGCTGGACTCCTTGGCTCTGCCTCAGTCTCCCGGGAGAGGAGGCACAGCCAGCCACGCTGCAGCCGGAGCTCACGGGCTCCAGGTCCCCTTGCTGCCAAGGACTTGGGGGAGCCCAGAGACGGGAAGAGGCATTGAACAGCCAAAGGAAGCCCAACAGGCTTTGAGGGAAGGGGCAGAAGAGAGATGAGCAAGTAGAAACCGGGGATGGTGAGCAGGACGCAGGCAGAGCCGCACAAAGGAAAACAGCGGAATGCAGGGGCCGGGGCCTCCAACAACCTCTCCTGACCCAGATCTGGGACGAGCAAGCCCTGAGGCACCAGGGGGCGCTCTGCCCCACCTCACCTGACCGCAGGGAGGGGAACCACCACTGGCAGCTCCTAGCGTGGGAAGGGGGTTAGGGCTGCCGCGTGTTTGCCTCCCACACTTGGCGAGCTGGTGGCCCCACAGGTGTCCTTGGTGACACTGAGTGTGGCTAGAAAGGAGCTGCCATGGTCCAGGTTTCTCAGTACCGTGAAGGGGCGGGGTGAGGGGTGGGGGCACAGAGCAGCTGCCTCTTCCCTGCCCAGCTCAAAGGCCCCCTCTGGGAAGGTCTCCAGCTCCCTGCGCCCCTCCCGACTCTCAAGCACTACAGCTGTCTGTTCTGCTCGTTTGGCACTTACTGCCTAGTAACATCTTGTACTGCTCCCTGGAGAGGAAGTGTGATGTGCGAGAGAAGACCTGGGCGCTGGCGCTGTCTCCGCCACCAGCTTCGTGACCTTGGCCGAGACGCGGCAGCTCTAAGCCCCAGCTTTCTCCTCTGGAAAAAGGCACGAATCACCAGCCCACCTCGCAGGTTGCTGTGGCCGTGCAGGAAGGGCACAGACTGGACGCAGCTTCCTAAGCTGTAGGCATGCCACGAATAATCGACTCTTGTGCTGGGATGTAACTCTGTGTGTGCGCTGCCAGCAGTGAATAAATTAACTCTTCTGAACAAAGCCTGCACTTTTCACAGCTTTGCATGGACCACGCTTTATTGGAATTATTTGTTAGAACATCAGCAAGTCCCTTGGGAACAGAGACCATTCACTCATTTGAAATAAATGTGCTGAACACGCGCCTATGCATGTGCAGGGGCCGTGTAGAGCCCCAGGGAACACAGATGAAAGTACCCAGGGCCTGTGCTCAGGGAGCCCTGTCTGGTGGGGCAGCCAAACAGGTAGAGTGACAGATGTGTAGGAGGAACCTTCCAACAAAGGCAGAGACGAGGGAACACCAGGAAATGTCCAGTCCGACTGGGGAGTTCAGGGGGACTCCCGTGTGGACAGCCCAGCTGCTTTCTCAAGACAGCGGAAAGAGATGCCGAGGAGCTGGGGGAGGGGACGGGATGGCCTCCATCCAGGCAGGGGAAGAGTGGGAACTAAGGAATGGAGACGAGACACAGAAGCCCCACTGCAGTGCCTCTGCCGGGTTGTGAAACTGACCTATAACCTCAGGGAAGATTTTCCCAACAGAGACAGAAAAGAGTTAATCCCTAGAGCCCCAGGCCGGGCTCACAGCCGCGCCGGCCTCCAGCCTCATGGACTTGGCCAGTGTCAGCTTCCCCATCCACAGAGCAGAGCAAGGATCCTGACCAGAGAGGACGGTGATGGTTCGTTTAGGTGCCGTGTGTGACACACAGAGACACGCCAGTTCTCCCTGTTTCGGGAACTTGGCGGCTTCCAGAGTTGGATGGTTAAGCAGGGGCCGTGCTGCCGTGGCTCTGACGAAGAGAGGAACACACACTTCCCAGGGAGGGGTCTGAACAACTGCCACAGAAAAGGACATCCGTGTCCTAGAAAGGGGTCATCAGGACGACCCCACTTTGGGAAAGAAGTGGGGTGCAGGCCTACGAGTTCCCACAGGGCTCACAGCGGGTACCAGGGGATGTCACCTTGGCTTCCCCCAAGAGGTGCAGGTAGCCTGCAGTGGGATGAGGGCTGGGCTCTCTGGGAACCATGGGGTCACTGACCTTTTGTCGGCTGGTGTACATCGCCGGCTCCTCCTCTCCCGGCCCCCCCCTCGGAGAACAGTAAGGACCCTACTGGAGAAGCAGAATTGGGGAGTCAGGCACAGGGGGCTACCAGCCAGTCCCACCCAAGCCTTGGGGTGAGGGCGGGCTCCCTGCAGACCGGAGGTGCTGCTTGGAGGTGCAGGTGGGGAGGGGCTCCTCTGAGGATGCCCTCGCCTTCAGGATCTCTAGGGAAGGAGCCAGTTACAAACCAAGGACCTGCGGACTCACAGCCACTGATCTCTGCCCTTTGCCTGGGGTCAGGAGACCGGGTAGGGGTAGGGGAATGGCGGGCTCACTGCAGAGGCAGTAGGAGGTGACCAGGCCTGTCTTGAGAACCCAGAGGCCTGGATGCCCGCTTCCGATCTCTTTCCCATCCTCCTCCCTACTTGGCATCCCAGCTCATGCCCTTCCTGCTAGGCCAGAGTTCACGCTGTTCAACTCCTTCCAAAGCCTGACACGGGCCCCCTTCTTCCAGGTGCCCCCCATTCACACGGCAAAGCTGTGCCTGTCCGGAGGCCCTCGCTCGCAGTGCACCTGCTTCCCCACTGCAGCGAGAGCGCGGGACGTCGCCCTTGGCCACTCTCTCCCGGTGAGACCACGGGGCTTCCCCAGGACTTCCCATGGTTCCTTTGTGCCCACAGAAGGGAGCCCTGGCTAGCTGGGGTGCAGCGGGGAAGTGGGCAGGCCCTTTCCTGGGGGTTATTGCCCACTCGCCACTCCCTGCCTCCTCACCAGCCAGGCTTCCCCCCAAAGGCTGCCTGCGTTCCAGGCCGGGCTGGCTCCCCACCCACCCTGCCAGCTCCAAATCCATGAGGTGGCTTCAGGACGAGGGAGTTTGAGGATGCAGGGAAAGTCCCTGTCTGAGCTATTTTTCCAGCCTCAATCCCAAAGCCCCAGAATAACAACAAACCCCCTGATCTTTCTGGAGGGTGGGGAAAGCTTTTTAGGGTCCTTTGAGAGCCACAGCCAGCAGCCCCAGAACCAGGCAGTGGGCGGCAAGGAGGAAGTGAGGGAACCAGCCAGGGCTTCTCCTCCCAGCTGCCCCCCGATACTTCCTCTTTCCCCACGTGTCTCGCCAGAATTCCACATCCCTGCCAGAACTCCAGGTCCTGCCTCCCCAGGCCTAAACACACCCCAAACTTGACACCTGGGTGAGTCTTTCCTCTTAGCCCAGTCTCTGTTCTGCAGGCTAAGGACCCCACCTGGCCCAACAGAGGGCTGCTCTGGGCGGGTACCCCAGCGCCCAAGGGTCTGGAAGGCCAAACCCCCGAGCTCAGAGAACAGCATGACTGGTGAGGGCTGGGAGAGGCCCAGCTGGAGGTAATGGGTCAGGACACCTGGGTTCAGCCTCCAGACTGGCCTATGAGGGCCTTTCAAGAGGGCGGGGACTCGGTGGAAAGGAGGCTCAAGCGAGTGGCTCGTCCTAACCGTGCCACCAGCAGGGCTGTGCCACCTCTCTCAAGTCACTTCTCTGTTCCTCCCCTGTCAGACAGATGACCAGAGACGTCCAGAGTCATAAGGGGAGGGGGCACTGGGACCCTGGGGAAGGGGAGGGGTCCCACACCTCCACTGCCCTCTTCATCCCCCTGAGGGAGAGAGGGGGCCTGCCACAGCAGCGGCGGGGGGGATTGAGGCTGCCTCAAATCCTTGCTCCAGCCCAGGCCTTTCTCTTTTCACTGGGGTTCACAGAAAAGAATGATTAGAATGAGTGGAAGGAACAAAACACCACCATGAGAAAGGAAAAAAAAAAAAAAAAGCAAGATACACTGCTAGGAAAACGCAAAAAGGTGACTGAAGACGACGGCAGGAGTTCAAACATCTCTTGATGTCAGAAACCAAGGTGAGATGAAGGCGGATGGACGGGCGGGCGGGCGGGCGGGGAGGGGGAGCCACAGACAAGGACAAGCCCCCACCCCCACCCAGCATCCCCAACAAAATAAAGAGATGGCAGAGGAAGGGGGCGGGGAAGGCAGGAAGGGGGCAGGACAGGGGGAGGAGGCACGGGGAGAAGAACAGCACAATCCAGGCGCAGGTTGGGGGCGATCCAATCCAATCCAAACCAAACCAAAACTTCAAACCATACCTTCGCTGTTTAACGTCAGGTGAGCCGGACCTTGGAAAGGGGAAGGAGAGAAAGAAAGAAAGGGGGAAAAAAAAGAAGAAAAAAGAAAGAAAAGGGGAAAGAAACAAAGAAAACACGAGTCATCAAAATCAGCCAGAGAGGAGGGAGAAAAAAGCTCGTGCTGCCACAATTTAAAAACCTTTTTTAACTTGTGACAGACATCGGGGGAGAGCCCCCAGCCCAGAAGCTGAGGGGAGGGGCCCGATGCGGAAACAGAGGGGCAGGACACGAGAGGGGGGCAGAGAGAGAGAGAGAGAAAGAGAGAGAGAGAGAGAGAAGGGGGCTTGGAGCAGGTGAGAGGGGAACAGGCGGAAGTGGAGGGGGAGGGGCGGGAGTCGCTGCCAAGGGGAGAGGAGATTTTTGGTTTCTTTTTTTTCTTCTTGCCGGGAAAAAAAAAAGGAAAAGGAGGAGAAGCATGAGGCTGGGAAGGCTGCTTTTTCCTTTTTCTTTTTTTCTTTTTTTTTTTCTTCCGGGAGGCGGAGAGAAAAAAAAACGGTCAACGAGAAAAACGATTCAGATGGAGGAGAAAATAAAACACGACACAGAAATCAAAGCCACCTGGAGAGAGAGAGAGTGTCCTGTTAGCGTGGGGCTGAGCGGGCAAGGGGGCCTTCAACCCCACCCCGGCCCCCGGCCCATCACCCCGTGAGCCTGGCGGAGAAAGGGGTGTGAGGAAACCTGGGCCTGGAAGGGACCCTCCCTGAGGTGGGGTTTGGAAAGACCCTGTCCCAGCGAGCCCCCCCGAAAACCTCTGCCTGCTGGGTTGTAAGGGAACTGGAGAGGGCGGGGTCCAGGGACCCCCCAAGGAAGGGGTGTGGATTCTTCCACAGGGGGATGGGAGGCCTGGGGCAGCGCTGTCAGAGGCGGCCGGCTCTCAGGGCAAAACTCCACATCCAGAGGTGACTCTGCAGACCCCCGTTCTCCGGCCAGCACCTCTCTGAGAGGCCCCAAGGGCTGAATTTTGAAAATGGAAAACAGGCTGAGAGCAAAATCAGCTGGGATTTCCATCCAGGATCGCCTTGGCCTCATAGGCCCTGACCGGAGGCACGCAATCCCTCCCCCCACCCCCAGCCTTCGCGGGAGCAAATCTGACCTAATGGAGCAGTACCCCCAGTCCCCACACCCTCCCACAGGGCCCAGCCAGACAGGATGGCAGCACCAGGCCTCCAAGCCGAGCTGAGACCCTGGCGCCGCCAAACCCTAGTCTCCCCTCACCACCCTCTGGTGGCAGCTGGCCAGGAGAGTAGGGGAGGGAACAGCCATGCAGTACCACGGGTGCTGCGGCTGCGGCGTGAGATGCGGGCCTAGGGAGAGAACGTGGGGCCAGGATGCAAGTGCCAAGGTTAAAGAGCTTCGAGCGCCTCTGGGGCGGCGGTGAGGGTCCCTGAAGGAAATGCTATGAGGAGGCCGGGAAGGAGGAGGGCCTGGACCCTGGGACGACGTGGCCAGATGGCTCATGGTGCCTCCCCTCCCCATCTCTTTGGGGTGGCACTGGGTTCTCCCCACCTGTGGATGAGGTCATCTATGGGGGGAGGCCACAGATGCTAGGGGAGGCCTCAGGACTGCTCCTGGGAGGACACAGGCTTTATCCACACACAGGCAGGGACCCAGGCATCCGGAGTGTCCTCGTATTCCTTGCTCTGCACACCCCTCACCCTGCCACCAACCCTTTCACCAGCAGCATCTTCTTCCGAAGCTCATGAGCCCAGCCCCAGAGCTGCAAGCCCTCGTCCCACTCTTCCTGTGAGAAACAGCCTTGGGACCGGTGCTGTGGCAAAGCAGGTTAAGTCACTGCCTGCGATGCCAGAATCCCATGCCGGTTCAAGTCCCGGCTGCTCCACTTCCAATCCAGCTCCCTGTTAATGCACCTAGGAAAGCAGTGGAAGATGGCCCAAGCGCTCGGGCCCCTGCACCCATGTGAGAGACCAGGAAGATGCGCCTGGCTCTGGCGCAGGCCTGGCCATTGCAGCTATGTGGGGAGTGAACCAGCAGATGGAAGATCTCTGTCTCTCCCTCCTCCCCTGTCTCTTTGTAACTCTGCCTTTCAAATAAATAAATCTTACGGGGGAAAAAAAGAGGGGAGCAGCCTTGCCCTGAGGTTCCCACCCTTGGAAACCCAGGCCTCTGCCGGTTCCCAGCTCAGGATCCAGGTGGCCCTGTGAGCCGGTTCTCTGTGGCTCCCCTGCAGACCCTGCCGCGGCCCAGCTCCCGCCAGCCTCGTTAGCATGCGGCAGGCTCCCTCTGTCACCACGGCAACCAGCTGCTCGGCTCCCTCAGGCGTGACAGCACCAGCCATCTTGGTGAGGGGAGGCCAGTTCCCTTCCTGTCTACCCCTGGCTCAGCCCCAGCTGGCCGGAGGGCTCTGCCTAAAGCCTGTTTCCTACCCCGCCCCTGCCGAGGCCTGCCGGCTCCTCCTGGCCCCTGGCCCCGCTGGGGTTTTCCGCTCCCCACGTCCACCTGTGGCTTCCACCCCTCCTCCCACCACCGGAGAAGAGGCTGGCGGTGATGGATGGCTCTGCCACGGGCCCCTCCTAGGGCACCTTATCTGGCTGTCTCTGAGTTTCCTCTCCGCTACAAGAGGCTGGGAGGAAAGAGGAGGTACCCGGCAGGGGCTCTGGAGCAGGATGTCTGGGTTCCGGGAGAAACTAGGGCTCGGGCACGCTGCCACCTCGAGGAGGGGCGGGCAGAGCGGTGGCAGGCACAGGGCTCCCAGGTTCCTGACGGGGGACTGCAGCGCCACATGGGAGGCCCTCAGACCACCCCCCGCCCCGAGAAACACCACCTCCCAAACTCACCTCCCCCCTGCCAGCCTCATCCATGACTCCCCAGAGAGAACCACCCCAGGAAGGAGAGGGATAGTCCTAGGAAAACACTGCAGGCACACGGACACGTCACAGAGACACAGAGATGGGCCACACTCCTAGGTGTGTATACACACACACCCCACCCAGCCTCGGGTACACACCCTGCACAGCCACACGGTGCTACACCCCAGCCTGCCAACCATCACACCACCCAGAGACAGTGAGGTGGCACCCACAGGTCGCAGTCCCCCAGTCCTGAAATCTCCCTCCTCGTCCCTGGCTGGGGCTCCCTCTTCCCTCCCCTCCCTTCTGACACCCTTCCTCACTGCAGCCCTCCGCCCAGCCCGCCACTCACCCGGGCCCTCACTCCCGTCTCTGCTCCCTCCTTCCTCCCCCCAGCCTCTCTCCTCCCCCTTTCTTCCCTCTCTCTCTTCCTCCCTCCATTTCTCCCTTTGTTGGGGAGGAGACATGACATCAAGAGCAAGTAAAAGTCACATCAGCACTAAATCTTATCTCTAGCCCTCAGAAGGCCCCATCCACCCAGACAAGCAGTCTCTCCCTCTCTCTCTCTCCCTCTCTCTCTCTCTCTCTCTCTTCCTGGTAAACACTGACACAGAGAGATGCAAACACAGATGCAGACACACAAAGACATGACACACAGAGATGTGGGCCCCGCCACAGAAGACACAAAACCCTGTCATATGCACACAGGCACATACTCACAACGTGTGGGGACGGGGTCATATGGACGCGTTCACACGCACACACACACAGGTGCCTGCCTGAGGGACCAGGGGATCTGAGGTCCCCTAAGGAGAAGAGACGTCCAGGGAGAGACAAGCCAGACTGTACACACCAAGGAAATTGTCCCAGCCCACCCTCAGGCCAGGAGCCCTTTCCCAGAGCTCCCTGCACCCTGGCACTCTCCTAGGCTCCCTCCGGGCAGGACCGGGCCCCAGGACCTTCCACTCCCACCTCCCCCGGAGAAGAGAAGTGGGCGGGTTGCTGGCTGGGATGCCCCCTCGCCTGGGCCCACGCTGCTGCCTTCTCCACCCGTGAGCCCATCTTCAGCCCAACCTTAATGCCGGGACCACCCGGCAGGGTCCTCGCTCTCCCTGACCTTGGTCCACCCACCCAGAGGATGAAAAGAATCAGAGGGAAAGCCCACGCTTAGGGAAAGGTTCAGAGGATGACAGAAACCCAGAGTGCCCGGGAAAGACAGACGGAGAGGTCCAAGGACACAACCCTGGGAAAGAGAGGTGACGATGAAAGCCAGACAGAGAGAAAAGCAAACAGAACGGAAGATAGGGGAGAAACGGCCAGAGAGGCTCACTCCTGCCCTCACCCTGGGCCCGCTGACGGAAGAGGCAGTCCCCTGGCTTCCTCTGCACTGCGGGGCAGGGCCAGGCCCAGCGCTCAGAGCAGAGGAGGAGCCGCCCCTACCCCACATGCCCTGACCCGGACGGCCCCCACTCTGCCTACGCTCTTCACCGCTCCAGTCTGCTGCCCAGCGCTAGAGCAGAGGTGACGGGACCTCCCCTCCCCAGACTCCCCATCCCTCCACCACCAGAGCAGCAGGTCCTCTCCAAGCACAGCGTGGAGGTGGCAGCCTACCCTCCCCCGCCGCCCCCAGCATGGCCTGAGCTGGGGATAGGGGGGTGCAAAACCCTGGCCTCTGGACACTTCAGACTCCTGAGGGCCCATTCGTCCACCCGTGTGCCCTCTCTCTCCCCGAAGGTCCCCCTTCCTTCCTTCTCCTAAAGGAAGAAAAAACACCAGTGGGCGGGGTCACGTGACACAGACAAGTGAAAAGGCCTCCTCCTAGCTGGCAGCGCCCTGACCAAGCCTACAAAGGGGCACTGGGCAAGAGGTGGGCCCGAGGCAGCCTTCCCCCAGGAGCCCCAAATGTGGGTGGGAGAGGGGGCCCTTGGGTAGCGATGACACCCCCTTCCTGGGACCCCCATGGCGACAGAGCAGCTCCCCTGGTGACTGGCGGCTTCACTCACCTTCCATGGGGTGCTCCTCTACCGTCAGCAAGGTTCGGAGAAGGAGGGAGGCAGAGAGAGAAGAGAAGGGAGCACCATTAGCAAGGCCACCGCAGAAAAGGGGTGCGAAGCCCCCAAGCCCACCCAGGCCCTCACGTGAGCCGTCCAACCCAGAAGACCCAAGGCTCAGGGGACAGCGCCGCTGGGGAGGAGACGGAGAGAGTCACCCCCCGAGTTGGCCGGTCCCACACCAGTGCACCCAACCTTCAGCTTATATTTGTGGAAACCGAGGCCCCGGCGCAGGGAAGGGACCACTCAAGGTCACTGGGAGAAGTGGAGGCAGGGCCAGGAGAGGCAGTCACGCTTCCGACGCCCCCAGGCTCGCTCCTCCTGCATTAGTCTGGCAGGCAGATGGGGACAGGCTCGCAGCAGACACTGCCTTGCAGGGCTCGCCCGAGACGCACGCGCTCGCTGACACACTGACACACATAGGCAGAGCAGCAACACGTATCTGTCGCAGAACTCACACCTGACGCCTGTGCACACGAGGACCCAAGCCCCGCAGGCAGGTCCCCAGCACCCAGCAGAGAGGAGGCTCAGAGGGCCGGCTGTGCTGCAGCGCGCTGTGTGACGTCCATCCCTGCCATCAACCCTTCTGCGCGCCTCACCCCTCTCCCGCAAAACAAGAGGCGTGGACCAGAGAGCTTCTGAGGCCTCTGGCTCTGGGATTCCAGGACAAATGACTTCTTGTCAGCTGGGCAGGGCAAGGGGCCCCAGGCTGGACGGCCACTTCAGTGGCAGGGGCTACCTGAGCCCAGCCCTGGTCATGCCATGCCACGTGAGCAGTCTGGACTCCCCAAATAGGGACCTGCCTGGGCCCGGCTGGGACCACCAGGGGATGAGAGGCAGCAGGAGGAAGGGAGGTGGGAGGTGCTGCCTTCAACTAAGCCACAACCCTTCAAGCAGGCTGGCTCTGATGTGCTTTGTAAGAGGACCAAGGCGGCCCCAGCTCCAAACACCTGCACCACGCCCACCTCCTGGGAGGGTTCAGATGCAGCTTCGACAGAAGAAGCACAACTTCCGAGCCCAGACCCAGTCGGGGAGACAGACGCACGCGCAGACCGCACGCGGGCACGCCCACCGTCTCCTACTCCAATCCCACTTTGTGTTATTTGTTCTTGGGGGTAAAGAGTGATACCCTAAAACCAAACATTGTCATTTATCATAGCTTACACCCCCCATAACACAGACACAAATACACAGGCTCACACCGCACTCACAGCTATGCTAGACGCATGCACCCTCCCCAACACTCTCCAGTGGCCTAAGGCACACACCCTATCTAACAGAGCTACCCAGCTATCCACCTGTCAGCTGTCATGTGTGTACTCCCAGTTGCTAACCTACACGCGCAAGCCTTCACACTCTCCACGCATCGCAAACATGCTCTGCACACAGCTCTTTCAGCCTCCAAAGCTTGTGTGCACAACGACTTTCTTGGATAAACTGAATCACTGCGCGCTTGCAGGGGAGCTGGGCTGTCAGAGGACCCCTCGGGCACACCCTGGAGTTGTGTCGAGCACGGCTGTGTCGGCAGTTCTCTGGTCCCAGGGGAACCAAGACCCTCGTCAGTAAGCACACTCTCTCGCCAGCACCCGTGCAGACCAGGAGGCGCAGGGCTTTCCACACAACCCAACAAGGCAGACATCGCCAAGAGTTCCCACCTGCCAGAAGCGAGCGTCCTGGTGTGCTCGGGGAGGGGAACTGGCAAGCTGGGTTTGCTTTTGGCTTCCGAGACAGCAGCCACCCGTCCCCCTCTTCCTCAGCCGTGCTCTGCTCCCCGCTGATTCACCTGCGGCCCTCACCTGCCATCGTGGGTCCCTGCAGGCTGGTCCCCTGCCCGCCACACTCTCGCTTCTCCCCGCTCTCCGCACACTACTCACTGCCACGGCTTAGGGACTCCCAGATCTGTGTTTGCAGCCCTGACCTCTTCCCCAGTCGTGGGGCGTGCGTCCCCGCCTGCTCTGGTACCCTAACTCTGCGACACTTGGATCCCACCGCTGAGGCCACGCTCAGTACCTCCAGCCCTCCCCCGCATCAGGCGCTCATCTCCATGTGGTCAGCAAAGGCCCTGCTTTCGACCAACACTTCCTGAGCTGCCCCACGCTGCCAGGCTCAAGATGTCATTGCGATCCTCGGCCATGTGGCCAGGATTGGGCCCCCACCCGTCCCTGCGCAGCTGTCCTGGCCCAGGGGCAGGATGCACCTCCCTAAGCACCGCTGTGGTAACACAGAATGTGCAGAACGTTTTGGCTCAAACCTCTCCTCTGCACCCTCACCCTCGGCACCCTCTGCCTTGGGAGCGGCTCTTCCTGAGCCTCGCTGACCCCTCCCCCTCAGCACGTCCAGGCTGGAGCCCTTCTGCCCTCAGCCCTCTCCTCCCGCCTGTGTGCCCTCATCTGGACATGCCCCCAGAGAATAGACTTGCTCTTTTTCCAGACCTGTCGCCAGACGCTAGGGGTTTTACCTTCAAAAACACTAAAAACCAAAACTAAACGCTTAGAACCCCTTTTCACCCCCCCATCCCTACCAGCTCTGCCCCTGGGCCAAGCCCTCATCAGTCCCTCTCCTGGGAGCATCCGTAGGCCTCCGGGCTTTCAGCCTGCAGTTCAGCCCCCGCAGCGAGGTGGTCCAACTGAGTCATAACCTGGCCGCAAGCTCTCCACAGCTCCTAGTGCCTGCGGGGTCAAGCCCAGTCTTCTCAGGAAAGTCCAGCTGCAGTGTCACCCGCCCTCCGACCTCCCTTCCTGCATCAACCCAGGCTCCAGCCACACCCAAGGCCTTCCCATTTTCCTCACAGGCCACGTGTCTGCATTCTGGTCCCTTGGCGTAAATGGGCCTAAATGCTGTTCCCACCCACAGCTACCTGAGAGAGCCAACGCTTCCCCGAGACCCAGTCGCCACTCGCCACACCGTTCTGAACTCAGCAGAGCCAGACATCTCCTTTTGTGCCAGCTCCAGACATGTTCATGCTATCACTGTCTCACTGATCGAATCTATACTGCAATTGCATTTCCATGTCTGCTTCCTGACTGGACTGTGAAAATATCCAAGAGCAAGGACAGCGTCTCATTCATCTCTCTACTCCAGCTGCTCACACATTCCTGGCACAGAGAAAGATATTGCTGGTCGGTGCTGTGGCCTAGCAGGTAAAGCCACTGCCTGCAGTGCCGGCATCCCATATGGGCGCCGGTTCAAGACCCGGCTGCTCCACTTCTGATCCAGCTCTCTGCTATGGCCTGGGAAAGCAGTAGGAGATGGCCCAAGTGCTTGGGGCCCTGCACCCACGTGGGAGACCTGGAGGAAGCTCCCGGCTCCTGGCTTTGGATCAGCGCAGCTCTGGCCATTGCAGCCATTTGGGGAATGAACCAGTGGATGGAAGATTGATCTCTCACTGGTGCCGCAGCTCACTAGGCTAATCCTCCGCCTGTGGCGCCGGCACCCTGGGTTCTAGTCCCAGTCGGGGCACTGGATTCTGTCCCAGTTGCTCCTCTTCCAGGCCAGCTCTCTGCTGTGGCCCGGGAGTGCAGTGGAGGATGGCCAAGTCCTTGGGTCCTGCACCCCATGGGAGACCAGGAGAAGCACCTGGCTCCTGCCTTCGGATCAGTGCAGTGCACCGGCCTCAGCAGCCATTGGAGGGTGAACCAATGGAAAAGGAAGACCTTTCTCTCTGTCTCTCTCTCTCACTGTCCACTCTGCCTGGCAAAAAAAAAAAAAAAAAAAAAAAAAAAAGATTGACCTCTCTCTCTCTCTCTCTCTGCCTCTCTTTAACTCTGCCTTTCAAATAAATCTTGAAAATAAAAAAGGTATCCCTGTGTTTGGTAAGTGAATAATGAAACAATGTTTCCCAAGGACTAAGCACTCCAAGTGTGCCTGCCTCTGTATGCACATGGTCCCTTCCACTCTCCACTGCCACCTTGTAGATGGAGAGCACCACTGCTCCCTGGCAGAGGTGAGGAGAGCAAGATTCAGGGACTGAAGACAGGAGAGAGCGCTTAGCCTAGTGACGAAGACTCCTACACGCTACAAAGCACCTGGGTTTGACACCACGCTCCGGCCCCGGATTCCACCTTTCTACAACGCAAGCCCTCAGAGGCAGCAGTGGTGGCTCAAGTCACTGGGCCCCTGCCACCCAGGGGGGGAACCTGGATTGTTCCTGGCTCCTGGCTCTGGCCCTGGCCCCAGCCGTTGTGGGCACCTGGGGACCAAACTAGCAGATAGGAACTCTGTCTCTCTACCTTGCAAATTAAAAAAAAAAAAAAAAAAATAGAAGGAACTTGTCCAAGGTTACACCGCTTGTGAGGAGCAGAGTCGGAACGTGAACCCAGGCACCAGCGTTGTGGTGCAGCAGGTTAAGTGCAGCCAAAGACACAGGCTCCCCGATGAGCACCACTCTGCAATCCCTGCTCCACTTCTGATCCAACTCCCTGCTAATGCACCTGGGAAGGCATTAGCCCCGGATGGCGCTGCTGGCTCCTGGCTTCAACCTGGCCCAGCCCCAGCCATAGTGGCCATTTGAGGAGTGAGCCAGTGAATCGAAGTTTCTCTCTCTCTCCCTCCCTCCCTCCCTTCCTCTGTACTCTGCCTTTCAAATACATAAATCTTTTTTTAATGTTAACCCAAATCTGTGTGTTTTATAAAAAAAGATTTATTTATTTATTCGAAGGACAGAGTTATAGAAAGAGGTAGAGCCAGAGAGAGAGAGAGGTCTTCCATCAGCTGGTTCACTCCCCAAATGATCGCAATGGCCAGAGCGCAGCCAATCCGAAGCCAGGAGCCAGGAGATTCTTCTAGATTTCCCACACAGGAGCAGGGGCCCAAGGACTTGGATTATCCTCTACTGCTTTCCCAGGCCACAGCAGAGAGCTGGATCAGAAGTGGAGCAGCTGGGTCCTGAACTGGCACCCACATGGGATGCCGGCACTGCAGGTGGCGGCTTTACCCATTATATTACAGTGCTGGCCCCATCTCTGTCTTTTAAACTTCTTTTTTTTTTTTTTTTTTTTTTTTTTTGACAGGCAGAGTGGACAGTGAGAGAGAGACAGAGAGAAAGGTCTTCCTTTGCCGTTGGTTCACCCTCCAATGGCTGCTGTGGCCGGCGCGCTGCGGCCGGCGCACCGCGCTGATCCGATGGCAGGAGCCAGGAGCCAGGTGCTTTTCCTGGTCTCCCATGGGGTGGAGGGCCCAAGCACTTGGGCCATCCTCCACTGCACTCCCTGGCCACAGCAGAGAGCTGGCCTGGAAGAGGGGCAACCGGGACAGAATCCGGCGCCCCGACTGGGACTAGAACCCGGTGTGCCGGCGCCGCTAGGCGGAGGATTAGCCTAGTGAGCCGCGGCGCCGGCCTGTCTTTTAAACTTCTAATACACTATGTTTTTGGTCTGAAAGTCAAGATCACTAGAAGCTTCTAGAACTCTAAGCTATAGTTATGATTTTTTTAAAAATGTATTTATCTATTTAAAAGAGTTATAAAGAGAGGAAGAGACAGCGACAGAGAGAGAAGTCTTCCATCTACTAGTTCATTCCCCAAGTAGCCACAATAGCCAGGGCTGAGCCAGGCCAAAGCCAGGAGCCAGGCGTTTCATCTGGGTCTTCCATGTGGGTGGTAGGAGCCCAAGCCCTGGGGCCATCTTCCACTGCTTTTCCCGGGCCATTAGCAGAGAGCTGGGTCAGAAGTGGAGCAGCCGGGACATAAACTGGCGCCCATCAGGGATATTGGCGCCACAGGCAACAGCTTTACCTGCTTCACCACAACGCCAGTCCCTGTAGTTCTGATTTATCTCCCAGAAAGCACCACACCGTGCCTGGACCCACTCAACTCAAATCCCCTCTACCACCCTGCTAGCCCGCCCTGTCCTTTCCACGGCTGTAGCTATAAGACATCCTTTAGGATCTAGCCAAGTCCCACCTTCTCCTTGAAGCCCTCCCTGACCACTAGGGTTAATGACCATAGTGACATTTATTAGTCACTCAGAATAGTGCCTGGCGCATTTGTAAGGGAGTCTATACATAAGTCATTCAGCCTTCACAATGTTTTTGTTTGTTTGTTTGTTTGTTTGTTTTTGACAGGCAGAGTGGACAGTGAGAGAGAGAGACAGAGAGAAAGGTCTTCCTTTTGCCGTTGGTTCACCCTCCAATGGCCGCCGCGGCCGGCGCGCTGCGGCCGGCACGCCGCACTGATCCGATGGCAGGAGCCAGGTGCTTTTCCTGGTCTCCCATGGGGTGCAGGGCCCAAGCACTTGGGCCATCCTCCACTGCACTCCCTGGCCACAGCAGAGAGCTGGCCTGGAAGAGGGGCAACCGGGACAGAATCCAGCACCCCGACTGGGACTAGAACCCGGTGTGCCAGCGCCGCAAGGCGGAGGATTAGCCTAGTGAGCCACGGCGCTGGCCTAGCCTTCACAATGTTACCCCCTCCACTTTACAGAGCCGGCCACTGAAGAACAATGAATAAGGACATTGCCAAGTTCACACAGCTAGCCATCAGCTAAGCTTGAACTCAAAGCTGGACAGCCAATTATCTCTTTTTAAAAAAATCTGGCCACTGCAGTGAGTTAAGTCACTGCTTGTAACACCGGCATCCTGTATCCAAGTGCCGGTTCACATTCCGGCTGCTCCGCTTCCAATCCAGCTCCCTGCTAATGAACCTGGGAAGGCAGCAGAAGATGGCCAAACACTTGGGCGCCTGTCACCCATGTGGGAAACCAGGCCGGAGTTTCTGGATGATGGCTTCAGCCTGGCCCAAACCTGGCTATTACAACCGTTTACGGCGTGAACCAGCAGGTGGAAGGCATCTCTGTATCCCTCTCCCTCTCTCTGTTGATCTGCCTTTCAAATAAATAAAACTTTTTAAAATTGGGCTTATTATATATTTGAGAGACCAACTAATAGACAGACTGACAAAGAGAGCTCCCAATTACTTTTTCACTCCTCAAATGCCCACAGTGGGTGGGGGGGTTGGGGGCCAAAGCAAGGAACGGGGAGCCCAGCCCAGGTCTCCCAGCTGTGCGGCAGGAACCCAGCTGTGGAGCCATCACTACCGCCTCCCTCCCAGGGCGTGCAGCAGCAGGGAGCTGGGGTTAGGGGCTGGAGCCAGCGTGGGAGCAGACGTCCTGAACACGAGGCCGAACGCACCGCAGTCCATTCTCTGAACTTCCTGCTGTCTGTGCCCGGGGGCACCCCGCTCTTCTCTGGGCGCTCAGAGCAGCCCCACACCACCCTCTGGAGCAGTTGACCCCATTCTGCCTGGCGCTGCTTCCACCCGCGGAAACCGTCAGGGCCACCGGTACTGGACGTCACGGCTGACAGGGTGACTCACATCCACGACCTCGTTTACTCAACGTTCACACACCTGGGCCCTCAACTGTCCCTGCGAGAGGGCAGAGGTGGTGTCATAGATGCCCTCATCCTGCCCAGCATGAACTCAAGATTCCAACAAGGCTGTGCTGAAGGCCAGAGCAAAAGGAGATGGGCTGTGTTCTAAGGAGCCAAAACAAATGGCTAGCACCCCAGCATCAAAACTTCTGTTTTCTCAAAGGACAGCCTCTTGGGCTCCCCCCAGTCACTCACTGTCAGTGACACATAACTCTAATGTTGTTGGCAACGCTGCTCTCCAAGTTCACAAAAACCAACACAGAGAGAGGAGGCTGTCCGTTGCTACCTGACATCTCCTCCTAAGGGCGGAGATAGAAAACTAGCAAAAGCTGACAAAAGGACAAGAAAGTAGAGCAGGCGGGCATCATTTCAGGCAGGGATAAAGGGAATCTGGTCCTGCCAGATTCATCAGCAAAAGGTCAGCTTCCCTTCCAGAGACTGCCCGGGGAGACGGCAAGGGATGAATCGCCCCGTGGAAAGATCCCCGCCGGAGACGTGCTGTTGTGTCAAAGGGGTGGCCCCCCAGCCCCAGGACGATCCTGGTGACCACAGGGGCCCTGAAAGACGAGATCTCCCTGTCCCGTTTCCATCGCCCTCTCTGGGCTGGGACCACTGACCAACAAACCTCTACACGGCTGGCTAAAGGAACTAGCTGAGACCCAAGGGATTGAGGGTGGTTACTGGTTTCTCATGAAACATTCCCCCCAAGTAGCCCCAGTGGCCAAACTCGGGCAATCCGCAGACACGGCTCTCCTCCCTGGGGGCAGCGCGGGGACCGGCGGGGAGCTGAGCGGAGTCGCTGCAGGCTCAGACCCCAGCTCTTGTGTCTCTGAGCCTCACTCTGACCTTCTACAACAAGGAGTTACCCTCCTGCGGTCATCCCAGGCACGAATGAGAGAAACAGCCAAGGCACCAGCAAAAGCCCAGGGTGCACGTTCCCTCCCTCGACCGCGTGGTCCGATTCTGCGTTACGGATGCTCTTCCTTCTCCTGCAGTCCGTCCCTCTAAGGTCTTGCACCTCATTCTGCTCATCTCTGGCTGCTTCGCCTGACCCCAGAGCCCCAAACACACATGGCTCCCGGGCTCCATCTGCAGCCTCTGCCCCCACCCCACCCCACCCCACCACTGGAAGCTCTGATCTCACATTCCCAATGCCCTGGACATCACCGTCTAGGAATGCCCAGGGGCCATTGCTCCAAACCCATTCTCCATCCCCTCTTCCCCCTTCCTCTCACCCCTTTGCCAATCCTTCCAACCACACAAACCTGACACGCCACCATCTTTGCCTTCCCCTCCCCCCCACCCCCACAGCGCCCCACAGCGCCCCACAGCTCCCAGCTCCGCAATGGATCCCTGCATTCACTACGGCTGCTGCCTTAGCTGCCACCACTGTTCCTTGCCGCTCTCCAAGACAACCAAGCTCAAGGCCTTGCTACCTCTTGCTTGAACCGTCTCCCACCACCTCAGTTTCCTCCCTGTAATCCTTACACACTCACGTCCCAGCTTCCTACTATAATCCTTACACACTCACCTCCCAGCTTCCTACACACACAGCTCTTACCTGCTTCAAGAACCTGCTCAAAATTCTTTTGTGGCTCCGTTGCCAGCACACTGTAACCAATCAGCATCCACCAAATGTCGGCTGAGAAATTTCAGCTCAGTCTCTGAGACCTGGCCTCAGATTGCTTCTCCCGCACTCCTGCCTCCACCTCTCGGTGGCCTTCGGCAGACCTGACATGCATCTCCCCCTCCCCGCCTTGGTTCTTACCAGCGCCTTTGCTCTGAGTGGCCTCCCCCAAACCACACTAACCAATGTTTAAGGCCATACTAAATAGCACGCCCTTCCTAAACCCACTACCGATCCCCAAAATTTGTAAACTCTCCCCTTCTGGGGCTGGTGTTGTGGTGGCTAGCTGCCACCTGTGATGCCGGCACCCAGTATGGGTGCCAGCTGCAGTCTTGACTGCCCACTGATGATCCAGCTCTCTGCTGTGGCCTGGGAAGGCAGCAGGGGATGGCCCAAGTGCTCGGGCCCCTGCACCCACGGGGGAGGCCCAGATGGAGCTCCTGGCTTCAGCCTGGCCCAGCCCTGGCCGTTGCACCCATTTGGGGAGTGAGCCAGTGGATAGAAGATCTCTCTCTCTCTCTCTCTCTTTCTCTCGCTCTCTCTCTCTCACTCTTGCTCTCCTTCTCTCTCTAACTCTGCCTTTCAAACAAATAAAATAAATCTTTGGAGAAAAAAAAAATCTCTCCCCTTCCTTGAAACCCCAATAGCACTTTGTATGTAATAATAACTAACTCACCACCAAGATGGACCAGACACTCATTAAATTCTCACAACCAACTGACCAGATAAGCACGGTTGTCCCCATTTCATAAGAAAGGAGAACACGTCTAAAGGCTATAGGTGCTCACCCGATGTAAAGGCCTGGTGAGTAGTGAAGACAGGTTAAAGCCGCAGGGCTCTGTGGGGGTCCCTGCACTGCACCCTGGGCAGAGTGCACACTCCATCCTGTTGCTTTGCAGTCACAGCCTGAGTGTCCCCTCTCTGAAATGGCTGGGATCAGAAGAGCTTCAGATTTTTTGTGCTTTTATTTTATGGACTTTGGGATATTTGCATATTTATAATGAGATTACTTTGTGGCTGCGACTCAAATTTCAACACAGAAATCATTTATGTGCCATATACACCTTACACATACAGCTTGAAAGTAACTTGAACCAGGGGCCGGTGCCGTGGCTCATTTGGTTAATCCTCCACCTTGCGGCGCCGGCACACCGGGTTCTAGTCCCGGTCGGGGCGCCAGATTCTGTCCCGGTTGCCCCTCTTCCAGGCCAGCTCTCTGCTGTGGCCAGGGAGTGCAGTGGAGGATGGCCCAAATACTTGGGCCCTGCACCCCATGGGAGACCAGGAGAAGCACCTGGCTCCTGGCTTCGGATCAGCGCAGTGCGCTGGCTGCAGCGCACCTGCTGCGGTGGCCATTGGAGGGTGAACCAATGGCAAAGGAAGACCTTTCTCTCTGTCTCTCTCTCTCTCTCTCTCACTGTCCACTCTGCCTGTCAAAGAAAGAAAGAAAGAAAGAAAGAAAGAAAGAAAGAAAGAAAGAAAGAAAGAAAGAAACTTGAACCAGGGGCCGGTGCTGTGGCTCACTTGGTTAATCCTCTGCCTGCAGCGTCGGCATCCCATATGGGTGCAGGGTTCTAGTCCCAGCTGCTCCTCTTCCAGTCCAGCTCTCTGCTGTGGCCCAGGAGGGCAGTGGAGGATGGCCCAAGTCCTTGGGCCCCTGCACTGGGTGGGAGACCCGGAAGAAGCACCTGGCTCCTGGCTTCGGATCAGCACAGCGCTGGCCATAAGCAGCCATTTGGGGGGTGGACCAACGGAAGGAAGACCTTTCTCTCTCTCTCTCTCTCACTGTCTATAATTCTATCTGTCGAATAAATAAATAAAAATCTTTAAAAAAAAAAGAGAGAGAGAGAGAGTAACTTGAACCAAAATGTTGGGGGTACCTGAGTTTTGACTGCAACCTATTGCATTCGGTCAGGTGGGAACATTTTACTGGTGGCATCAGACTTTGGAGCATTTGGGGTTTTCCTAGTAGGGATGCCCGGCCTGTGTTCAGTGAACATTCTTTGTGCCAGATGCCATTCAAAGCGCATCACATGAATTAGCTAATTTAATTCTCACAGCAACTCTACTATTATCCCATTTTACAGATAAGGGGCCGGGGAGAGACAGCATCTGAGGCGGCTGCTCCGGCAGACTGGGTGCAGAATCGGTGCTCGTAAGCACACACTGGCTGCTTTTCTGCTTCCTCAGCCAAACAGTCAACTCCCTGCACAGAGTCTACCCCGCCTCTCAGTCCCCTGGAGTCCCCAAAACACAGTCTGTCACGGGGGACGCCTTGACGGCCAGCTGCTGAAGCAGATCACCAACAAAGTCTCAGAACACACGTGAGCCGTGCGTTCTACACGCGTGAGCACCCGTTTCCTATTTCTCTCCTGAGCAAAGTGTGCACCTGACGCCCTGTCCCAGGCATCTAGATCCTGACTCCATGCAAGGTGTCGCCCCCACACCCGCACACCCTCCTTCCTTCATCCCTTTTCAGTCCCTTCCGCACACACGGGTGACTTGAGGGGGTGCTGACATGCAAAGCCTGGTCTACACTACCGGCGCTGTGGTCGAGAATCAGCAGTGGGTACACAGACCCTCAGCCACTCACACTCAGCTCTGTCTTCAGTGAGTGTGGCCAGGCCCCGCCCCCAGAGGAAAAATGCAAATTTCCAAGCATGGAAGTTCTCAGTCAGTGGGCAAGCCCAGACCCCAGGAAGGCTTGGATTCCCAAGGATCCACAAATCCACTCGCACGTCAAACATCTGAAAGCAGATTGATACGTCTTGCTCATAAAACTAAAGCAATTCTTCCTAATGTATATTTTATTATCCACATGGCAAATACAATATCAAAGTCATCTAAAAGCTTTTCTGAATTCATAGGAGCGTTGAGTCATCTATTTTCACAAAAATAGACATAAAAATAATAACTAACCACGACTTGGAAGGGGTACTGTGAACTAGTGACTTCAAAAAAAAAAAAAAGTCCTCAAATTCAGAAAACGTTGGAAACCACTCAGACAGACAATAATGAAGTGACCGTAATTTCCAGGGAGGCTGGAGAACTCGGACTCCTGCTACACCTACGTCTTCCTCTCCCACCCCAGTCCCAGTGGGAGCTCACGCCTCTGCCCCTCGGCTGGATGAGAAGGCACCAGAAGTGTAATGAGCACAGGACATCACAAAAGCCGCCTGGGAGATGGACAAATGCAGGAAGGAGGGCTGAGGCCGCAGGGTGGGGCGAGGAGGGGTGGTCAGTGGGGCTGCCCTGCCTGTCACCCCAGCTGCCATCTGTATCCAGACTCCCACGGCCACCCACAACACACCTCCGAAAATATACACACACGTCCTTTCACATCCAGACGCAGCCTACCTCAAGCCCTTACTCCCTCAAGCACTTATTAATATCTTCATTCATTCCACAAATCTTTATCAAACACCCACTAAGCACCTGGTACTATATTAGGCACGAGGAATACAGAACTGAATAAAGACACATCCCTGCCTTTTATCACAAAGCACCACTCTCTCAATGGATCACTCACACACACACACACACACACAGAGGCAACCCTGCCCTATCAGCTGTCATTAATGAGTGTGTGTCTTACTTCTCTTTCTTAGGAGTCTGCGTTTACACACACACACACACACACACACTCACACACACACAGCCCCTGGGTCAGATACACATACACAGCCGGATCTCAGAGCTCCGAACGTTCAGCTGGAGGGCAGGTGTTTAGCCTAGTGGCTGAGATGCCATTTGGAACACCTGCGTCCGACACTGGGGTTTGAGTCCCAACTCCACGCCCAGTTCCAGCTTCCTGCTAACGCAGAGCTGGGAGGCAGCAGGTGATGGCCAGACTAGCTGAGTTTCCAGCACCCACACAGGAGACCTGCTTTGAGTCCCAGGCTCCCAGATCGGGCTCCAGCCCAACGCTGGCTATTGTGGGCATCTAGGGGATAAATCGACAGATGGGATTGGGGAGAGGGGTAGAGATCTGTTTCAAATAAATAGAATTAATTATTTTTGACAGGCAAAGTGGACAGTGAGAGAGAGAGACAGAGAGAAAGGTCTTCCTTTGCCATTGGTTCACCCTCCAATGGCCGCCGCGGCCGGTGCACTGCGGCCGGCGCACTGCGCTGATCCGATGGCAGGAGCCAGGTGCTTCTCCTGGTCTCCCATGGGGTGCAGGGCCCAAGCACTTGGGCCATCCTCCACTGCACTCCCGGGCCACAGCAGAGAGCTGGCCTGGAAGAGGGGCAACCGGGACAGAATCCGGAGCCCCGACCAGGACTAGAACCCGGTGTGCCGGTGCCGCAAGGCGGAGGATTAGCCTAGTGAGCTGCGGCGCTGGCCGAATTAATTATTTTTTAGAAAGCTATCTGACGCACATCTGGCACACCTATATGATATACCCAACCATCCCTTACACACACAATTACTCAAACACATCTTACACACACAACCGCACAACCCGCATTCCGAAGCACACACCTTCTCGGGGTCACTGGGTGACGCTAGCCAGTGAGTGCCTTCTCGGGGAATGGATACAAGGACTCTGGCTGATCCGGGTGTCTCGGACTGCATTTTTCACACACCCAGGCTCGATTCAGCCACCAGTGAGACCGTGACCAGGTACCGCAACTGTCCATAGCTCAGTTCTCCCCTCCATCAAATTAAGAGGCTGGTTCATATGGTCTGCTTAGAAAGGTTTGGTGGGGAGGGGGTCCTAGGAACCAGTGAATCGGGTTAAGGTCCTGGGGGGGTCTTCAGACTCCAGGAGTCTTGCTGACATCTCGACTCCTTCACACAGCACAAGAGGAGCCGGCTACACGGAGCACACACCGACACGTGTGTGCCACTCGCTCTCCCAGCTCCGCTGCTTCTACGCCAACACTGCTGCGCTGACCCCCATTCACACATCAATTCCACACCGCCGGCTGCGCGGGCCCGCCTGCAGCGACACAGACACCGATCTCACAGTTTAGGGAGCACCTGAGCTCCTCGGAGAAAAAGCGAGAAGGTGTCGGCAGGGCTTCACACACACAGTTCCTAGAGAGAGACTCGCAGCCTTGCACTACCGGCCCCCCAGAAACCACCCAAAACCCGCCCCCTTACGCACGGGTTCATCTTCCACGGCTTACAACAAGCGATCAGAATCCTCTCCAGAGCCCAGCTCCCCCTCGCCCCGCCCGGGCCACACACGCGCCGGTGCACAGAGCCCCACAAACTCGGCCACGGGGAGCGCAGACACGCGCGCTCCCAGGGCTCCGGGGAGCGCCGGGGCCAACCCGCCCCAAGCTGAAGGGGACCCTCCCCCAGGAGCCCAGCCAGCCCCAGGGGAGCCTCCTTCCCTCACCCCCACCAAACCTACAGCCCAGCCTCCGCAAGACGCCGGCCCGCCCGTCACCAGAGCCTCCCCGCCGTGGGCTGCTGGTACCCAGCCCCGCACCCCGGGCCCGGCGCGGTGACCCCACCTCAGCCCGCGGCGGCCGGGCTTCCGACGTCTACAGTTCAAGCCGCCACTCGCAGTCTCTCGCCCGGCAGAGAGACCACCAGCCCTTTCCGCCCCTCGCCAAAACCGTCAAGCCCCAGACAGGAGCCTGAGAAGCCGCCTCGGCCTCCGTCTCCCTCGCTTCCCCGTCACTCTCCGCGGCTCTGAGCGGTCTGAGGGGAAAAAGAAACGCTCGCTTCCCGCCCTCCGGGCGGGTGCAGCCCCCGTCTCGCAACCCCCAGCCTCCCTTACCCGCCCCGGCAGCGCGTGCCGAGCCCTCCCCACGCCCACCGCCCTCGCGCTTGGGCCCCCATCCGCCATCCCGTCGGCGCTCAAGGCCCCACTTCCCGCCCTTTACCGGCGGGCGCTCGCCCACCGCCGCTCCGGCCGACCTCTACCCGCCCCCTTCAAGCCCCGCCCACGGATCCGCCCACAGTCTCCTAGGACGAGTTCACATTGGCTCCGCCGTGCAGGTCACACCCACAGGGCCCCTCAGGCCCCGCCCACACTATATCACAGGATCCGCCCCCACAGGCCCTACCCACTGCCTCCCATAGGCGCCTCCCACAGCCTCAGGGCCGCGAAGACCTCACACGCCCGACCCTCGCCCCTCACAGGTCCCTGTGAGACGGGCTACCCAGCCCCCCGACCACCACAGGCCGCCACAGGACTCTGGCCACGCCCCCGGCCACGCCTCCGGTGGCCGACCCGCCCTCCTGCGCGGACCCGCGCGCTCCCACCTCCTCCAGCCACCGCCCCCGGGACCCCCCAGCCATCCCGGCCGCGCGCAGGGCCCGGCGGCGGCGCCCGGGGCTCACCTTCGTTGCAAAACTTGCCGCCGAAGCCCGTGTGGCTGCAGTCGCAGCCCACCTCGCCGGGCGCCAGCACGGTGCAGAGGCCGCCGTTGGCGCAAGGGTTGCGTGCGGGCGCGCACAGCGGGTCGGCGGCGGCACCGCGCAGGCCCTGGCTGCCCAGCAGCGCTGGGGGCCGCTCGCCCAGCTTCAGGTTGGCCAACAGGCCGCGGAAGGGCGGCTCGTACTTGACGGTGCTGAGCGTGAGCGCCGAGAGGCGCACGTCTGGCGGGATGCCGCCCACGAACAGGTCGCTGGCCACCTGCATCTCGCGCCGCTTGGAACGCACCTCGGCGGCGCGGGCCTCGCCGTCCACCGCCAGCGCCGTGCGGCGCGCGTCGCGGGTCAGCAGCACCATGTGCCAGCGGTCGTCGGCCACCGGCGTGTCCAGCTGCAGCGTGGCCGGCTCGGCGCACGAAAGCGTGAAGCGCAGCCGGAGCCGCCCGTCCACCAGCAGCAGCTCCAGAAAGTCGCAGTCGCCGCCGTCGTCCAGGTAGAGCAGCAGCGCGCGCGTGGCGTTCGTGCGCAGGCTGAAGCTGAGCTCGCCGCTGCTCGCCGCGCCCGCCCAGCGCGCGTAGCGAGCCCACTGCCCGGGGCCGCCGCCGAACTCCAGGCCGTCCGCGCCCGCCGTCAGCACCAGGAGCAGCGGCAGCAGCAGCAGCAACCGTGGCGGCCGCCACGGGCCCCCGGGCGCCATGCCTCCGGCGGCCCCGGCCCCGCCCGGCCCCCGGCCCCGCTCAGGCTTCAGAGCCGCGGGCACATGGGGCGGGGAGGGGGCCGGGCGCCCCCCGCGCGGAGCGGGGCTCCCTCGCCGGGTCACAGTGCCATGGGCCTGGCCGAGGGGCAAGGCGCGCAGAGGCCCCGGTGCCGGCTTCCCCTGGGCGGGGACTGCGGCGGCGCCGCTCTCCCGCCGCGGGCTCCGATGGATGAGGGGCTGCCTGCGAGGAAACAGAGGGAAAGGGGTTAATGAGGGGGCTCCAAGGAGGGCGGCCGGCGGCGTTTGGCTCCCCGTTCAACCAGCGGGCACCCAGCTGTCTCTCTCTTGAACCTAAGGGGTCTGCCCCGACCTGGACAGGATCTCCAAGGAAGAGACACCACCGTGGACCTGGGAGTCCAGCACCAGGGGGAGAGAGGGCGCTTTCTGGGGCGTGATTGGTCTGGGATACGGCCAGCCGCGGAAGTGACCCCTGGGAGTCCAGTAGAAGCCAGCCCAGCTGCCCTCACCCTGCCCCTTTCAAAGGAACTGGGCGTCAGCACCACAGCCAGCTCCTCAAGGGCCCCGCCTAGGACTCCGCCCCCGCTGGAGACCCCCAGCTTCCCCAGCCGGTGAGCCGGTGCGCGCGGCTCCCACCTCAGGCTACAACTCTCCCTCCCTCATCAGTTCTTGATGCTGGATAATGAAGTTGCTAAATAATTCATTGGGATTAATTAAATGCCAATTCACCAATGATATCGCACACAGTAACCGGGCTGGGAAGGGGGCAAGAGAGAACAGCCAGCCAGGACCCAGGTATCCGGGTCCCCAGCTGTCGCCAGCCACCCGTGCGAGGGTGCAGGCACCCGAGCTCATGTTTCCGATCGCCCTCAAAGCACACTCGCCCCTTCCTGGGCCCAGCCCAGGTCTTGCCACCCTGAGTCTCCGTCTCTAGCGTCAGGACCGCCCCACTACCTGTGTTCTCTTCACAGCTCAGCTCCTCCTGGCCCCCCACCCAGGGCTGGGGGATCCACCAGGAGCAGGCAAGCTCATTTGCATAAAATTGCCTTTCTGAAATGATTACCCTTGTAACTGGCTGTCAGAGAGCAATTTATACCCCACGCCAGGGAGGGGAATTTGCATCTCGTTAAACTCCAAGTCGTAATTATTTATATCCAACAACCCTCCTGAATATTGCATTGATTTTATTTTGGGGAGGGAGAGAGGGAAAGAGGTGGGGAGAAGCCTAGGAGAGAAGCAGGGAGGGGCCAGAGTTTAGGAAGAGATGGGGAAAGATTGAGGAGGGGGAGAAGAGGAGGAAGGGAAGGGAGTGTGTGTATCCGGGCAGAGCCCGGAGAGTAGTGGAGGCGAAAGGTGGTCTGATGGGGCGAGCAGAAAGAGAAGACGGAAAATTGAATTCCAAATTCAAACAGCATCTGTCACGGCCTGATCCTGGACATTTTTACAAATGTCACTTTACTTAATGGCTCTAAGAAGTCCCATCATTCCCCATTCGCCACTGGGGAAGCCCAGGGAGAGAAGCCTAGGGACTCTCCCAAGGTCACACAGCCACTCAGCAGGGAACCGGAACCCAGACCCAAGCCTGCCTGGCTCCAGCGACCCCAGGAGGAGACAAAGGGCTCGGCAGCCACAGGTGTGACTCTGAAAGGTGGGAACCAGAGAAGAGGAGGAGGCTGACTTGGAGAGGGGAGGAGCCCAGGCACCCCCACCCCCAGAAACAGTGCAGTGTGGGGAGTGGCAGAGTCACAAGAGGTAGGGGTGGAGTGGCACGTGTGCAAAAGGAAGGGGGGTGGAGAAGACCTCCGAAGGGGAAGCCACAAGCAGGAGACCTCCAAACCCAGCTGTCCCCTGTTCCGGCCCTCCTGCTCCTGACCCCTGCCCTGCCCGTCCTGCCGGCCCCAGGGGGGACCCAGGCTCCTGCTCCAGCGCCCTTCCCAGGCAGTGGGGAGGAGACTCAGGCACACAGCCCCTACTCCCTACAAACACTGTCGGGGTTATATATAGCTTTGCCACTGCCTCTCCTCATTGGGTAATGGAGATAATTAACATGCGCAGGCTAATTAGCCAATCAAATTAAATGCAGCACCTGCTCCCATCCTGATTGACGCCCTCACCCCCCCCACACACACATGCACCCCCACCCCAGCCTGGGGCAGGGGCAGGGGTTCCTGAGGCTTGCAGGCACAGAAAGGCCAAGTCCTTCCTCTTTTTCTAAAGGGGCAGCCAGAGACCCCCAGCAGAGGCTCGAAGAGTCAACCTTGTCCCTCTCCCTCCCCTGCTGGGGTCTCAATCCCAGCCTGGCCTCGCCTTTGTCCGCCTCTCTCCCGGCCCCGCCCCACCTGCGGACACTATTTGGGGAGGGAATTAATTAGCTATTGATTTCTGCCGGTGGAGGGAACAGGCTTGCGTGCCGCTGGCCACTCACCCCCAGCTCGGCAGAGGGCGGGGCTCGGCCCCACCGCCACCCCCTCCCCTGCATGCTCCCATCCCTACTCTCAGGAGCAGGCAGAGGGGTTCCTGAGACGCCTGGGGCAGGGCCACCTCTGTTCAGGAAGTGGGAGGAGGCCACCAGAGCCAGCAGGAATGGGAACATTACCTGGTGGGGAGCTGAGGCGGGGGAGGGGGTGACAGTCCAGGAGCGGGTGACTCCACTGGTCTGGGTGTGGAGGGGGTGGTGGGAGCCACCATGGCACGAGACTGAGAGCGGCTATGGGGGCCAGGCTGGCCACACACATGGTGGCCTCCGGGGAGCAGCGAGGGCAGGGGCTGGGCTGGGCCCCTCCAGCTCATTGCTCATTCTGCCCGCAGCCCGAAGCTCTGCAGCGCGGGCAGCCTGGCTTGGCGCCAGGGGGACGGGGGCTGCAGGGCTGACCAGGAGGAGGCCCCAGCTCTCCCCCACCCCACCCCTCGAGGCCTCTCCCTGGGGACCCAGAGACCCTTGGAGCAGCTTGAGGCTCGCCAGGCAGAGACAGCCCCAAGAGAGCTGTGAGCGGACACCTGGGTCCTCCCCACCCCACCCCGCCCTGCAGAGCCCAGGACACCTGCTGCTCCTCGCCACTCCTTCCCCCTCCCTCCAGCCTCCCCCAGCCCAGGGCCAGTCTTAGCTGACACGGCCTGCAGCCTGCCCCTGCTCCCAGGACACACACAAGGGGTCCTGCTGACCTAGGATGCGCCAGCCCTTCTTAGCTCCAGCTACTCAGCTCTCCCACCTCAGCAGCAAAGATCTGGTCCCCATGGGCCAGGGCCAGAGCCTTGCCCAACTACACAGTGGTGCCTCCCCTGGAGCTGTGCAAGGCAATCGCCCCTCCCCCAGGCCCCTGCAGTGCAGCGGAAGCCCCCCTGCACCCACCGTGTCCAGGCACTGTCCCCCTCAGACCCAGCACCGCGGCCACTGCAGCAGGTAGCCTGCCCGCTCACTGCCAGTCAGTGCAGAGCCCACCGGCAACCCCTGCTGACCATGCGTCCTCTGCTCTCTAGCGCCCCCAACCCACAGAGGGCCCCCGCAACCTTGTACCAGTGATGAGGGCAGCAGGAGGGCTGGAAAGAGGAGAGAAAACTGGCCTCAGGGCCCCTGGCCATTCTGTCCCCAGCTCTTCCTGGGTCCTCCTGAGCCCGACAGCCTCCTACTTGTCACCCAACAGCCCTGCCAGTGCCACCGTGGCATTTGGCCTGCAACTTCAGGACTCCCCAACTCTGGATCAGGCACCAGGCTGCTCACCCCCTGGGCACCACTGGATTCCAGAAGGTGTTTCTGTCAGCCAGTCTCACAACAAGGAAATGGAGCTGAGAACCACAGATTCACTCGCCTAAGGTCACAGTGCTGGTGAGGAGGTTTGCTGGCCTCAAAGTCTGTGCCTCCCCTTCCGCCCTGCACCATCCACGGGCAGCAGGGAGTGTCTGGGCTCTGAGCCCACCCTGGGTCTGAAGACTGAGGCCCCCGAGCTCACGCTCTGATGTCTTTCAGGTGGGGACTGAGTCCAGAGAGGGGGCACTAACTGACCCAGGGCTGCACAGAAAAGCAAGACCACAGCCGCCCCCTTCTCCGTGCCAACGCTGCACCGGCTGAGCCAGCCCCAAGCCTTCCTGCCTGAGCCCGGGCCTCAGTGCCCACACGTGCAGCACAGACTGAGCTGTGGATGCGAGGTCCGGAATGAGTGAGCCCTGGCCCACCCTGGCTGCGCCCCTGGACCGCAGGCGCCTCCCAGCATCCACACAGCCCCTTCTGTGGCCAGACCCACACTTCACACACACGCCCTGCTCCCGCCGTGGGAACGCCAGCCTCCCTCTGGCTCGCCTCTGCTCACGCCAGCAGCCAGCATCCTCTCCTGCCAGCTGGGAGTGAGACAGCAGGGGCCTCCCCCAGGCTGCAGGGAGGAAGAGCTGCGTTTACACACATTCTGGTGGCCCCAGAAGGCAGCCCGTGGACAGGTGGGAGAAGTGCGTGCTACGGGGCGGGCAGATTTTGGCTGAAGCGAAGGAGGAACTTGCTGGCTATCTAGAGCATCCAACAGTGAGTAGGGGTGGGGAGGGGCGAGTTTCCTGTGTGTGGAGGTGTTGGAGCTGAGGCAGCATGGCTTGCTCAGAGGCGCTCAGGAGGGGGCCCCGAAGCACCAGAGACACAGACTGCTCCACCCCCTTTCAGGTGCAGAAGGTCTTTGGGAGGGTCTCCTTTCCCTCCCACCCCGCCACCATTCCCCTCTCCCCATCCTGTTCCTTCCTTCCAGGAGAGCCCGGGGAACACTGGAGCAGGTCCACACCCAGCCGCAAGGGCAGCTCCGTGCCGCTAGAAGGTACCAGCTCTGGAGCCTGGGTCCAAACACCAACTCTAGCTGTGTGACCCGTGGCAAGTCGCTTAGCCGCTCTGTGCTCCAAGTTCCTGAGGTGTTAGGAGATCATGGTAGCATTGTCAGAATCAGAATTCCTATGTGTAAGGTGCTTAGCACCAAGCCCAGCAGAAATGAAAGCGTGGGAAAGTCGGTGTGTGCCAGCGATGACTTTGAAAACTCCTCACTGTAGCCTTTCACAGTTTGCCAAACTACGTGTGTCCGGTGTTTCTCCCCGGAGCCTCCCCATTGAGGGCCTAGTGGGGGACTGAACAAGGCAGACACTGTCCCTGCCCAAGGTCACACAGCTCGTGAGCGCCAGAACTGGGACTCGGATTGAGTTCAGTGGAACCCCCAAGCCTTCCTCCACTGGCTGGGCACCTCCTCCCACCTAGGAGGGCAGGAGAAGGGACAAGGAGGTCTGAAGGCAAGGGACAAGCAGCAGCAGGGCTGGGAGGGAGCAGGTGTGTCTGTGGCCCCCCTGTGTGTGTGTGCAGAGGAGCCTGAGGGGGACTGGACACAGGGTGGCTGCAGGAGGTGCGCATGATGAAGCCACTGCAGGTGTGCGGGGCAGAGGGAACCAGTGGGCTGGGGATGGAGACGTGACAGTGCGACTGCACGGAGTGAGGGCCAGAGCACAGGGGTGTGGGCTGGGCAGGGAGGGGGCAGCAGTGGGAGTGCTGTGCGCACCCGTGTCCCACACAGAACAGCTGGGGCGCCCCACAGCGCAGAGGAGCCAGGCGGGCAGCCCTGTGAGTAAGCATGAGGTGCCTGGGGATGCTCCTAAAGCTATCCCTGACAGGTGTGTGTGCTGTCTAGGGGCGATGACTACAGTGACGGGAAGGGTAGCCGTCCTGTGCTGGGGTGCTTCTGTGTGCCCAACAAACACATCAGAGGAAATGGAGCTCACAGAGCACTCAGCACGGGGCCAGGCACACAGCAGGTGCACAATAGATCGTCTGGTCCTAACAGCCCCTTGGGGTGGGTATCAGGAGTCCCATTCTAGCCATGAGGGAACAGGCGGAGTCCCCACAGCCTCACCCCACACCACCATGTTGAATGGTAGTGGCGGCAGCACCACAGCTCTGTGCATGACAACAAGGCGGCGTCGGAAATGTGTGCTAGACTATTGGGCGAATGAGTCTCCAGGAGCCCACAGGCCCGTGGGGGTGGAAGGGCCAGGCAGGAGAGCCGCACCAGCAGATGGAGCAGCAGCGTGGGCAGGGCACCGTGGTGGGAGCGCAAGCCGGGACATCCTCATGGGGGCTGGGCTCGGGAGCTTGGAATGAATGCCCTGAGTGTCTGTGGTGCCAGCACGGATCAGGGCTGGCCCCTGCGAGTGAGGATGACTCGGGGGAGGGGGGAGCAGGGCACCTGCACACCGGAAGGGATCATTAGCAGGGTCCGAAGGGGCCCAGGGGGCTTTCTGGGAATGCAAAAATAAGAGAGACAGAGAATGAAAGTGGGAGAGAGGCCCGGGGATGAGCCGAGGACTGAAGGGTGTGTCAGCACACCTGTGTGTGCCACCAGTGTGCACACGCAAGTGCACACACACAAAGGCCCAGGTGAAGGCTGAGGATGCAGACAAGCCCATGGTACTTAACGATGGGGGGTGGGGCAGCTGGTGTGCCCAGGATGATGGCTGTGTGTGCATGGAGGTGGAGGCGTGGGGCGGGGGGAGCCCAGGGAGTGAAGCAGTGTATGGCAGGAACACAGGTGTGCCTGTGTGCATGCCTGGGAAGGGGAGAGAGGGGAGAGGGACTGTATGCATGAGGGTGAGGCTTGCAGCGCCATGTGGGGGCTCTGTGGACAGGCAGGGGCCATGAGCGTGCTGTGCACAGGGAAAGAGGGCGGCTGGGGGAGGTCTCTGAGGCAGGCAGAGGTGTGGCAGTCTCTGGGCGGGGAGTGTGGGCGGTGTGCTGCTGGGAGGTGGATTGTGTGTGCAGGTGTACGTGTCTGTGTAGGTGTGTCTGGGTGGGTGCCACTGAGCCTGTATGTCCGTGTCAGAGTGTCTGTGTCACTGGCAAGGGTGCGTGGGACACAGCAGCTGGACCCAGGTGGAGACTGAGAGCCTGGAAGGGAAGCGAAGCTCCCAACATCCCCTCCTGCAACCCAGCCCCCTCCTCTCTGGGATTCAGCCCCGGCCTGGGCTCCTGGAGAGAAGTCCCTGGCAGCCACTGCCAGCCGGTCAGTCCCGCCCACCCCGGGGATCTCAGGACATTTCCAGTCTGAGAAGACTTTCTTTTTTTTTTTTTTTTTTTTTTATCTTTGAGAAGACTTTCCCTAGTGCGCGTGAAGCCCCCAGGAGGCCCCTGCTCCCTGCCCAGGGAAGATCCGGTCCAGCCTTGGATTTGGCCAGCGTCCCTTGGAGCCACTCGTGGAGGTAAGAGGAGTTAGGGACCCGAGAGACTGAAGCTCCCACGAAAGAGAAGGCCATGCACAGCTGAGGGGCCAGCCGGCCTCCCTCCTCTCTGTCTCCCTTCTCTCTCTCTCTCTCTCTCTCTCTCTCTCTCCTTCTCGTCTGGCAAAGACGTAAAACCCAAAGTCCACCGTCCCCAGAAGGAACACTCAGACACTGGGATGGTGGTCAAGAGGAAGGAAAAGAATGAAGGGGAGGTCCTCGCCCACCCCACCTCCCAGCACATGCAAAGACCGGAAGCCCCCAAAGCAGCCCAGAGGACTGGAGACCTGAGACTGAGCCCCTAAGATGTGTTTTCTCACTTGGGGTCTGCACGGCCTCCCCTTGCACTCCAGGCACCAAGAAGCAGCCCTCTCCAGCCCCTGCCGCTTCAACGAGGCACCAAATGCCCTCTCCCAGGACTCACGAGGGGTGTGAGAGTAAAGGAAACAACAGCCCCCTCCCACCCCCTGAACCAATTTTGCCTCCAGGAGCCCATCAAGGGTGCCGGGAGCTAATGCCCCAGCCCAGAGAACCCACAGCAGTCTGGGGGAGGAGGCAGGGACGTGAGAAATGGCCCCCTCCTCTTAGGGGTGGGGGAGCAAGCCCAGGGCCCTACAGCTTCCTCTCCCCCTGCAGCGTTCCCTGACCAGAACCGTGTCACCGCCCCCAGTGCATTCCCACCCCGGCACAAGCCCCCTCCCACTGATTTCCCAGTCTCCCTCCCTCGTAACCCCAGCCTCCCCCCCCCCACCGCAAGCTTCCGCCGCTCTCCCTCCGGCCCCCATCTTGCTCAGCTCCCCACCGGCACAGACCCATCTCTGCCTCCAGCACCTTGGCACCTTCCCCTCTGCTCCCGCCCGGTAACCTCCGCTCCCCTTGGCTCCCCTCCCCCAGGAAAGCCCGGTCCCCGATGGCTTCCCCCAGACGGAGCCCTTGGCCTGGCCCTTGCTCCTTTCCTCTTCACTCCTCTCCTCTCCTTCTCCTCCCACGAAGCCCAGTTCCTCGCGGGTCTCTCCCTCCCAGACCCTTCAGAGCGCAGCGGCTTTCCAGCCCCTCAGCTCAGCACTGTGGCAGCCCGGGGGGCGAGCACAGACTGGGGACTCCCTTCAGCGCCCCCCTCACAGCCCTCAGGATGCCCCTCCTTCTCTCCCATCCCTTCCCCCAACGACCCTCCCTCCGTTCGCCCCAGCTCAGGGCTGATGCCCCTCCCACGGGGAGCCCCGACCCCCAAAGCCCCTAGCGGCTTTGCCTCTCGCTGTCACCCAGCGCGGCGCCCCCGCCCCCCAGCCTCCTTCCAGCCTCCCCCACCCCTCCGATCCGCTCCCCTCCCCCGATCGGCTCCCGCCCCCCGCCCGGCTCCGCCGCAGCCCCCCCTCCCATACCTGGTTCTGGGGGCTCCAGGAGCTGGAGGGTGGGGATCAGAGCCCCGGGGCTGCCCCGTCTCCGGCGGGTGGCAGGGCCGGGGCCAGCGGCGTCGGCCGCCTCGCGCCTCTCTCGTTCCCCGCCGCGTCCCCGCCCGCCCCGCCGCGGTGCCGCTCCGAGGAGGATGCTCCGCGAGTCAGGGCGGCTGCTCCCGCCGCCGCATCCCTGCAACACCGACTGACGGCAGCATCAGCACCAGCGCCCGCCCCCTGCGCGCACGCATTGGGCCACGCTGCGCTAACGGACGAGCGGCGCCGCCAATGGGAAGGCGCAGAGGCCGTCAGCCCGGCGGCTCCACGAGCCCAGCTCCCTCCCCCGTGCGGAACCCAGGCGTCCCGGCCCCAGGGCATGGAGCTCTTCCCCGCCTCTCGAGGGCCTTAGCCCAGGCGCCCGGGGCCCCAACCGGGCAGACGCCACCCCAGCTTCAGCGTCTTTTCCGGGAGCCCAGGCGCCCTAGCCTGCCGCCCACTGGGTCGGGCCCCCGAGTCCCGCACCATCACCATCCCCCATCCCGGTGGCGGGTCCGTGCGGCAGCGCCCAGGGCTGGGACAAACCATAGGAGAGGCTGTGGACCTGGACTTGGGGCTCCGAGGGAGCGGGCCCATGCGGGGTCTGGGCCGCAGTGCCCTCTGCTGGCTGCGCCCAGGGGCGGGTTTGGGCTGCAAGGAGCCTGGGGAACAGGCGCTCTTGCCACCGCTGCTGGGCAGGGATTGGGGGGGGGGGGGGGCGATGGGGCAGGGCAGACCTGGTAGCTTGAGGGTTCCAGCCCTACCTCATGGGAATCCAAGTTTGAAACCAGACTCCCAGTGCTGCCTGGGACTCTGGGCTGCGGCAGTGGTGGGTTTGGGGCTGGGTTGCAGCTGCACGTGCCTGCTCACCAAGAGAGCTACCAGCAGCCCCTCCAGTCGGGAGTTTCAGAGTGTGGGACTGCCGTGCAGGTCCCTAGGAGGGCGGCATCACCCTGCCTGTGGGGGGGAGGGGCAGGGCACCCTGTCACTTTCAGCTGCTGCAAGGTGCACCTCGCCTAGGGTGTGCCACAAAGTTGGACCCTGGGCTTCTGGAGGTGTGTGCGCGCGTGTGCATGTGCGTGTGTGTGCTAGCTCATGCCGGGACCCTGGTTTCATTGCAAGCTCTGGTGGTAGCCGGCCCGGCCCGGGGCACTAGGCGAGAGCGAGTACTTTCCACCACTCATGCCCGCATGTGCGCACGGGGCACTCTCACACCCACGCCTGGACACAGAGCATCCCACAGGGACACTTGTAGAAATGGCCACCGTACTAAGACACCCACAGAAAGCACCTACTTGCCCAAGAACATGCACACACAGTTCGTGCACACAGAGGCAAATACACGCCCGGGGTGGGGGGGAGAGATGCACTGGGAGCCAGCCCACAGCACCGTCCTGCCCCCAAGGCACTGCACTGAGGTGAGCATGGCTGTCTGCCCACCAGAAGGTCACCCCAGTCTGTGAAGGGGTGACTGGGGGGCCCAGGTTGCAGGGCTGAGGAAGGGGATCCCAGAGCCAGGTCCCCACTGACCTTGAAGAGACCCTCGGGCCATCCCCACAAAGGCCACTGGAGGAGCCAGAGAAGCAGAACTGCTGAGTCAGGGGCTGTGGCTCTGAAATTGCCTCTCTGACCCCCCAGGCCACTGCCCTGCCCATCCCCCTCTGCTCCTCCTCCCACAGCCCACACACACACTGTTCATCTATGCGCCAGGGCATCACTGGACAGACGGACAGGTACCGTGACTCACGGAGACCTGGTTCCTCAGACATGCCTGGGAGCAGAGGAAGCGTGAACACCTGCCTGCCAGCCCCACCCCCAGCTTGCCCATCAAGGGCAGGAAAGGTCAGCTGTAGCTGCTGCACCTTGCTGCCCCTCCCCCCACCCCCACGCAGCTGGGACCCACCACTTCCAGACACACACCCCCACACACACAGGGGCTCCCACCCATCGTGGACACTGGGGTGACGTGCTCAGCACCCGCCCTTCTCCCATGTGCACACGGAGAGAAAATGCAGGGGAGAGGGCAAGCACAGTGCTTGTGCACACACATGCACACAGCACACACGTGAAGCGCAGACACCAGACACACGCAACCACGGAAAGACGGGCACACGTCACATGGCAGGCAGGGCATGCCTGGACACACACACACACACACACACACACACACAGGGAAGAAGCCGGGCTGGGCTGGGGGGTGGCGGGGAGGGGAGCAGGGACAGAGGCAGTGAGGGAGGCAGCGGGGCGGGCAGTGCAGGAGCGAGAGAGCCGCTCTTCACAACACAATCGTCTGTTGTTATAGCAACTCAGCCCCCAAATCGTGAAACGGATATTACAGCCTCATGAGGGGGAGGGGCGGGAGGGGGCCGAGGACAGGAGGGGCCGAGCAGGGACAGGGCTGGGGGACCAAAAGGGGGCAAGGCTGCACCTGACACCTGATCGGGAGGGAGAAGGGCGCCACCCAAAACAAGGACCAGGAAGTGGGGTGCAGGCCGAGAGGACGTGAGGTGAGGCATCCCGGGGAGCCTTCTGGGGGGACCTAGGCCACTGACAGGTCTGCAGAATCCATGCTCCCACCCAGGACACTCCCACAGCCACTGCAGGACACCCCCGGCCTGGGGGGGCTGGGCACGTAGCCCCCAGTGGCAGGGCTGCTCTTCAACACCTTCAGGGAACTCCCAGACCCGCCCTCCCCACTCTGACCCCCAAAACCTCCCTGCTGCCTGCTCAGGAGGGAGGGGAGAGCGGGCTGCGCAGGGCGGGGCCGCCCGCCGGGGACTGCGAGCAGATCAGCAGATCGATCCGCACTTGCTCTGGAAGTCCCTGTCCTTCCGGCTGGCGGCAGTACCAGGCCAGGAGCAGCCCGGCCCCCACCCCGGGGCACGCAGGCCCCCGCAGGAGCCTATGGCCGCCCGAGTCCCTTCCTCCACGACCCGCTCTGGGACTGCCGTCTGCCTCCCAGGGTTCCGGCAGTGAGTGCCCGCCCCACCACTGAAAGTGTTCGGGCAAAGGCGGGAGGGCCACCTGTCAGCCAGTGACTCCCAGCTGTGGGCTGTAGGCTCCGGTTACACATGGCCACGCGCCCAGCAATTCTGGGGTGCAAAGGCATTGGTTTCCAGTGTTTAGATCCCCAGGTTTCTGGATTCCTCAAGATTCTAGACCATCTGCAAGATTCTTGTGTTCCAAAGGTCTCTGGCGCTAAGGTCCCCTCCCCCAAGATTCCAGACGCGTCCAATTCCTGATCTGAATCCCAAGATGGCAGTCCCTAGAAGTCCGGCCCCACCCCACCCCCAGGATTCTAGGCTCCGATGGGCCAGATTAATTACACGGGCCATTTTATTCCATCTGGAAAATACAAATATTCACAAGAGTCTGTACAATCTTAGGGACGCCAGCCCTGGCCCTGCCCTCAGTTGCATGCCACCCTCACACCCACCCCAGCCCCCGCCTCCTGCCCCAGCACCCCCAGGCCCCCTGCTCTGGTCCGAGTCTTTTCTCCAAGGCAGGAGTGAGTCCTTGATCCAGTCACAGCTGAGAAGGGAAAAACAGAAGTGGTAAGAAAGATGGCCACCCGCCAGGGCCCCCGGGGAGCACCCATCGCCCACAAACCGCCACGCCATCCCAGCCTGCAGCCGCCATCCCAGCCTGCAGCCGTCGGGGGACTCACCAGCTGTCACAAGTGGATGTCAAACACCCCGTCCTCCACCGCCTGCACCTCCTCCTCTCGTATCTCTGCGGGGGGGGGGCAGGGGTGGCTGTCGCAGAGCCTCCCCCCGACCCCCCCCCCCCGCCGCAGGGACCTGGGACCTGCTCATGGAAGACACCCGCCCCCTCCCGGAAGCAGACCCACCCGCCAAGAATCAATTCCCTTGAATGACCTAATGACCGACGTGTGAGGCTCCTTTTCCAAGTTTTCGTTTGGCTACGGCTTGTTTTTTTTTAAGCCCCAGATCTGCCAGCGCACTTTGCCTAACCGTCCATTTTGTGCGTACGTCACATCTCAGACCCCAGCGCTCTCGGAAGGCTCAGTGCAAATGGTTTCCCTCTTCTATTTCTGAGGCCTATGCCCTGTGGCCGCCTCTATTTTTGAGGACAGTTGTGGTCAACTGCCTCGCCCCAGTGGAACACAGCCGTGCAGACCGTCCTCGGCAGAGTCGTCTGGTGAGCTGTCATTCAGCAAACCCGTCGGAAGCCACCAGGGACCCCAGGAAGGCGAGCAGGGCAAACGTAGGCTCACGGCTCCCGGAGCCCCCATCCCTCGTCAGGCCCTCTGGCAAAATGAGCGTGCGGCTGGAATCGCGCAGTCTCCCGCTTTGCATTTCTTTATAAAGTGGGGTCTCCTCCTCCCCAGCCTCGATGGTCAAGGGCCCCACAGCACCTCTGGTACCTGACCCGTCCTCAGCACCCCACCAAACAACAGAACGGCAGGCTCTGGGTGGTCCCCGGCCCGGATAAGTTCCTACTCTGCCCCCGCGGCCCTGCCCCCTCCCCCCACAAGCCAGTACAGGATGGGGGCTCCCTCTTACCTGGAGGCCGGGAACCTCGCCTGCCCGGCCGGGGCAGGGAGAAGCTGAAGGCGCGGTGGTGGCTGTGTGTGGGAGAGGGGGAGGCCGCGGGCCCCTCCAGACTCACACTCTGGGCCCTGCGCCGGCACTCCACCGACAGGCGGTCCTTGCACTGCTTGTGGCAATTCACGCCGCAGGCTGTGAGGGGCCGGGGCGCTGGTCAGAACCCGCAGGCCTGTGCGGCTCCCTAGGTTCCCTGCCGCCCCACCAAAATAAAAGCCTCTTTCCAGCGTGCTGTCTTCATCCTCACTGTCTGTCTGTCCTCTCCGAGGCTTTCTGCCCCTAGCCAGCTGCCTCACCAAAATAAACTCCCCTCCCATTAATTGGCCTCCGTCTCCGTTCCAAGTGGATACTTCCTGGCCAGCCGCCCCACCAAGATCAGAATCCCGGCCCCAGACCCCCGGGCCAGCCGTGCTCACCTCTGCATTTCAGGCCCTGCTTGTAGATACCAAGGATCTGCAACAGAGGAGGGGGCCGTGCTGGTGAGGGTGGGAGGGGCTTAGAGGTGATGGCTCCACCTCCTCTTCCTCTGGACAGCGGGGGTTGGAGCCTAAGAACCCACCTCTGGGGGGGGGGGGCAGAGGGCAAGAGAGGAGGGGCAGGTGGAGTTAATAAGAGGCGCGCTGCGGAGCCGGCTCCGGCAGGGGCGGGGCCAGGCCTGGAGAGGGGCGGCGTGGGGGGGCTCACCAGGGTTTTGCAGTGGCGGCAGGCGACTGGGCGCAAGGAGTTGCTTTCCTGGAAGCTGTGCACGAAGCCCATGCGGCCGCCCAGCACGGAGCTGGAGCGCAGGAAGTAGGAGACCATCTCCTCCCTGCTGATGCAGCCGTCCCTGCGGGGCGGGGGGAGCCTCAGCTCCGACGCGCCCCGGGACCACCGACCCACGGGGAGACGCCCTCCCGACAGAACGGTCCTCGCGACCTCTGGCCTGGGGCCCTGGCGCAGGGAAGAGGCGCACCAGGCTGGGAGTCCGGGGGACGAAGCAGCGGCCACTAGCAGCTGTGTGCTGGGTGCCTGCCTGCCCGCCCATTCCACAGTGAAAAGCCCGGGGGACCACCAGGCTGGGGTCCCCAAGGTGTGTTCCGCACAGGCCAGTCGGAGCCCTCAGGGTTGGCAGCTCGCTAAGGGGCTGAGATGCAGGAAAGCCGCGCCCAGCTCCCTCTCGCTTAACCCTGCCAGAAAGACACCCCTAAACCAGGGTCCCCCCCTCCCCCAGGGCTTGGCGCTGGGCCCCTTTTCCTGCCTGTTAGAGTGTTCCGAGGACAGAAGGAGCACGTGTCCTGGACAGGGACCCCAGTTCAAATCCCAGCTCCACTTCCCAGCCACGTGACCTGGGTTGGCACATCGCCTTATACCCTGGTTCCCTCACCTAGGATTCCTCACAGAGATCGAGTGAGTGGACGCGCCTGGAGCCCTGACAGCGTGTCCATGCGGGTGCCGCGTCCCTGGCCACCAGGGGTCACTCCCATCCGGCCAGCCCGTATTTGCAACCCCCACCCACTGCACTTGGAAGTTCCTGGGTGGTCCAGGTTGATCCTTCAAACCAGCCGGGCACAGGGGTAACTGTCCCCTTAGGAAAAAATAGAAACTAGATTGCTAACTCTCAAGGAACTGAGAACACTCAAAACAGAATTATAAAAGTGTCTGGGAAAAGGGAATAAGTTCATAACCTTAAGAGGCTGAGGGTCTTTCTACATAAAACACAAATCCAAGAAGCGAAAAGGAAAAGACTGACATATCGAACACACAGAATTTTCAAAACTTTATGTGAAAAAAGACAACATAAATGACACACAGGGAGAAAATATTTGCAAACACATTCAACAGCAAAGGGTTAATATATATCCATTAACAGAGATTCGAAAAATCAATGAGAAAAAGACCAACACATCGAGTAGAATAATGGACGAAGAATATGAACAGGCAATTAACGGAAGAAATATAAGTGGCCGATAAATATGTGAAAAAGATACCCTACCCCCATTAGTATTAAAGAAATGCAAATTTAACCAAGACACCATTTGCCAACGAGACTGGCAAAATTGTAAAGCTTATTATAGCATCCACTTTTGGCAAGGAAATTGGGAAACAGGCACTTGTACGCTGCTGCTGGGGGTGCAAACTGGTGCAACCTCATCTGAGGTCAGTCTGGCAGCCTCTCTCCTAATTTAGAATGTGCATATCTTTTGATCCAATTATCCCACTTCTAGGAATTTCTCCTACAGAAGTACTGGCCTGAGTGCGCGAGTACAAGGAGGTTCACAGCGGTACGGAGAGGAAAAATAGGAAAGAAAGGAGCCGTCTCTGTGCCCATCAGCAGGAGGATGCGTAGGTAAATGACGGGCCAGCCACACGCTAGAATACTCTGCAGATGTTCTACAGCCTGGTCTAGATGACTCCACATGGAAAGATGTCCATGACAAAGGGTGTAGTGGAAAACAAACAAAAAAAATGCAAAATGCAAAAAAAAAAAAAAAGCAAAGTGAGCAGTTCCATCAAACAGTGATTTAAAAAAAAAGAAAAACAAGCAGAGACCACAATGCTACAAATACCTAATGCTGGTTAAAAATATACCAAAAAGCATATGCAATGCATAGGTGGTTTTGCGAGAAGGAAAGGGACAGCCCCGAGTTCCAGAAACAGAGAGGAAGCTTCCGGGGGAAGCAGTGAGCCCAGTGAGCTCGTGCTGGTCCGGGAGGGGTTGAGGGGCTTCCTCCCGGAGGAAGGCAGCTGCTGGGGGCTGGAGGCCAGGCCTGGGGCCTGTGTCAGGTGGAGAGCTGAGACCCCTGTCTGGGAACACCTGCGGCCCCTCCCGCCCAGGGAGCTGACCTCAAACTCCTCTCTGCCTCTGCCTCAACTCTGGGAGCAGAAATGAAGAAACTAGACTAAAGCCACAGGCGGAGCAGCATCTGTCCTGTCACCAGGGTCGTCCACGGAGCAGACGCCAAGCAAGCAACATCTCTATCAGTCTGCAGACGCCTGAGGGAAAAAAGCCGGGAAGGGCCCATCTACGGCCGAAGCGCTGCCTCTGATCCTGCATTAATCCTGGGAGCCCTGGGCCGGCGCTGTGGTGCAGAGGGATAAGCCCCCTGCGACATCAGCGTCCCACACGGGCGCTGGATCTAATCCCAGCTGCTCCACTCCAATCCAGCTCCCTGCTATTGTGCCTGGCAAAGCAGTGGAAGATGGCCCAAGTCCGTGCAGCCCTGCCACCCACGTGGGAGACCCGGATGAAGCTGCTGGCTGGCTGTTCTTACCGCTTGGGAAGTGATCAGCAGAAGGAAGATCTCTCTCTCCCTCTCTCTCTCTCTCTCTCTCTCTTTCCCTCTCTATCTGTAACTCTGCCTTTCAAATAAATAAGTAAATGAATCTTAATAATAATAAAAGGCTGGCGCCGCGGCTCACTAGGCTAATCCTCCGTCTGCGGCGCTGGCACACCGGGTTCTAGTCCCGGTTGGGGCGCCAGATTCTGTCCCGGTTGCCCCTCTTCCAGGCCAGCTCTCTGCTGTGGCCCGGGAGTGCAGTGGAGGATGGCCCAGGTGCTTGGGCCCTGCACCCCATGGGAGACCAGGAGAAGCACCTGGCTCCTGGCTTCAGATCAGCGCGGTGCGCCGGCCACAGCGGCCATTGGAGGGTGAACCAATGGTAAAGGAAGACCTTTCTCTCTGTCTCTCTCTCACTCTCACTGTCCACTCTGCCTGTCAAAAAATAAAAAATAAATAAATAAAAAATAATAATAAAAACAAAATCCAGGGCCAGCGCTGTGGCATAGCCAGTAAAGCTGCCGCCTGCAGTACCGGCATCCCATATGAGCGCCAGTTCATGTCTCAGCTACTCCACTTCCAATCCAGCTCCTTGCTAATGCGCCTGGGAGAAGCAGCAGAAAATGACCCAAGTGCTTGGGCGCCTGCACCCACGTGGGAGACTTGAAGAAGCTCCTGGCTCCTGGCTTCAGCCTGGCCCGGCCCTGGCCATTGCAGCCGTGTTTGGGAGTGAACTAGCGGATGGAAGATCTCTCTTTCTCTCTGTCTCTCCTTCTCTCTCTGTAATTCTTTCAAATAAAATAAATAAATGTTTAAAAAAAAATCCTGGGGAAAGAGGGAAAGAACTTCCTTTTCTTATTTTCTTTTGCTTCTTTTTTTCATTTCTTTAAATACTTTGTACAGGCCGGCGCCGCAGCTCACTTGGCTAATCCTCCGCCTGTGGTGCCAGCACCCTGGGTTCTAGCCCCGTTTGGGGCGCCAGATTCTGTCCCAGTTGCCCCTCTTCCAGTCCAGCTCTCTGCTGTGGCCCGGGAGGGCAGTGGAGGATGGCCCAGGTGCTTGGGCCCTGCACCCCATGGGAGACCAGGAGAAGCACCTGGCTCCTGGCTTCGGATTGGCGCAGCGCGCCGGCCGTAGTGGCCATTGCGGGGTGAACCAACAGAAGGAAGATCTTTCTCTCTGTCTCTCTCTCTCACTGTCTAACTCTGCTTGTCAAAAAAAAAAATACTTTGTACACTATAAACTTATTATTTTGCCATTTTTTGGTGGAAATTTTTAAAAAGCATGTTTTTGACATTCAGGTAATGTTTTAAAAATTCATCAACCCAGGACGGATTATAAGTCTTGATTGAGGTTTTGTCTGCTCAGCAGAAACAGGGCACGGAGGGCGGTGGCAGGGGGCATCGTGTTTAACCTACGTCCAAGAACCAGCTGTTTTTCCAAACTGTCAGCATGGGAACTGTTGATAAGCAAGTGGGTGCTGCTAATTCCAGGCCTTTATATCTTCATTAAAACCGGCTGCCCACTCCTTCTGCCAGCTGTGAGCCTCACCAACACAGCAGCATGCATGCCACAGCCTCCCCAAGATTCAAGGGGAGCCTCTCCGGTCCTCCACCCTATCCGTCTGGCGGGCGAGCTAATTCAAAGTCTCCCCCCACCCAACATAATCAGATCCCTGGGGTCTGCAGCACCCTGTAAGGAAGTACTAGTTCAAGTCCCGGCTGCTCCACTTCCGGTGCAGCTCCCGCCAATGCGCCTGGAAAAGCAGCGGAGGACGGCCCAAGCGCTCCTGCCCCTGCCCCACGTGGGAGACCCGGATGGAGCTCCAGGCTCCTGGCCTCGGCCTGGCCCAGCCCCGACTGCTGCGGCCGTTTGGGGAGTGAACCAGCGGGTGAAGATCTCTCTGTGTCTCCCCCTCTCCCTCTCTCTCTGTTGCTCTGCCTTGCAAATAGACAAGTAAATCATTAAAAACAGTACCGCTCAGGGCCCTCCCCACAGTAGGAGCGTCCCCCCACAGTAGGAGCGTCCCCCCACAGTAGCAGCGTCCCCCCACAGGTAGGAGCATCCTCCCCACAGAAGGAGCGTCCCCGGCCAGGCGAGGTTGTCTGGCTTGACGGCCTCGACTTGCACCAGGTGAACAGAGCCTGAGGGAAGCACGCCGGGCGCCTGCCCCCCCTCGGGCCCCAGCCCTCCTCACTGGTTCTGGTCGAGGTCCCCAAAGGCGCTGAGGTAAGGGAAATTTCCACGGATGATCTGGAACTCTTCCTGCGAGATATGGCCGTCGCCGTCAACATCAAAGTTCCGGAACACAGACTGGGGTCCACGGGGCCAGGGCAGGGCAGAACGAAAGAACAGGCACTCTCAATGCACCAGGGCGTCTCCGAGGGCGTCCCCCGCCCCAGCCCCAGTCGCAGCAGGCACCTTGGGCCAGACAGCCAACCTGCGCCTCCTGGGGCCTGAGCACTGGCCCCTGGACACAGCACTAGCGCCGGCTCTGGCACCAGCACACTTAGCCCCCCGCCCCCACCGTGGCTCGGGCTCCCAGCGAGTCTCACCTCCACCATCTTCTCAATGTGTTCCACCACCAGGGCCTGGTCCAGCTTGGGCTTAGCAGCGGAGGTCCACGGCTCCAGGAGCACAGCGGGCCGTGGAGGCGGCGTGCAACTGGTGGGGCTGGTTGGCTGCGGAGAAGGTCAGGACTGAGCTGGGGCCAGAGGGGGGAGCCCGGAGGAACAGAGAGGGGGATCCCCTGGCAGGGGGTAGACGCACACAGACAGGGCGGTCCCCTGAGGGGAGCAGACGCACACCCAAGGCCACTGCCCCCACCCTAGGACTCCCGGCAAGTGAGGTGGCTTCGAAGAATTTCTCCTGTCCCCACAGCCTGGGACTCGGGTGCGGCCGAGCGAAGAGGCAGGAGGGAGTGCGTCTCTCACCGAAGACTTGGAGCGCGGCTCCCGCTGCAGGGACAGCTGGTACAGCTCATCCTCCGTCTGATACTGATCCAGAGACACCTGGGACACACGGCTTCGCTCACATCCCCTGGCCCTGCTGCGGCCAGGAGCCCCCAGCTCAGTCCTGGGCCCAGGCCAGGAACCAGACTCAGTGCAAAGCCCAGCTTCGAACACAGCCGGACAACCGCAGGCCAGCCTCGCATGCGCGCACACACACACACACACACACACGCGCGCGACCACAGCCTGGCCCCACACCCTGAACACCACACACTGCCAAGATGCCAGCCGCGACGCCAAGTCAGAACCCAGCTTCCAGCTCGGAGACTCATCCAAAATGCAGCTCAGATTTCAAGAGCTGAAGCCACCAAGAATCCACCCTGAACCCGCCAGCCCAAGCTCCCACCAGTCCCACATCTAGAATGTTCTCAAGCTCAGACCTAGAACCCAGCCCCCACCCCAGATTTCAAGACTGAGTACAAGACCAAGCCCACGACCCTGCTCGGGGGCCAGGACCCTGTGGAGAAACCACTGCTGCACACGAATCCAGTTTGTCCCCAACTTTGAATGCAGCCCCCCCGCCAAGCAGTCAGCCCAGGACCCAGACCCAGCCTCAACCCTGGCCCTAAGTGCACCAGCCAACCTTGGGATCAGACCTCAGCCCACAGCCTCGACCAGAGCCTGGGACCAGCTCAGAGTACACTCCAAGCCCTGAGCCCAGGCTGCGTCTCGGTCCCATGACCAGAACCCAGCGCCCAAGGCCCTGCCCACAGCCAGGACCAGCTGTGGCTGTCCCGCAGCTCCTCTGCCCAGGCCGCTCACCGTGAGCAGGCTCAGCAGGTCGGGGTTGGCTTGCACGGGTGGCCGCAGGCTGGTCACCATGGCCAGCTCCTCCAGGATACTGAACAGCTGCTTCATCTTGGCCCCGTTGAGCCGTGTCCGCGCGGGGTCCAGCCAGTCGGGCAGTGCCAGCTGCAGGGCCACCAGGTCCTTGAGGTGCACACCCAGGATGGGGAAGCGGAAGCCCACGCAGGCTGCCAGACGCCGCCGGTAGTTGCCATAGTTGCCTGTGGCCGTCACTAATTCGGTCAGCCCTTCCCAGAGCTGGGGGCAGAGGACAAGGGTCACGCGTGCGCATGCGTGGGCATCGACGCACCGTTCAACCGTCCTCCCGCCTCAGCCCCGGCAACGTGGGAGCAGAGGCGGAATGAGGGTCAGAGACAGGGGAACAATCCCCCCGCTCCGCACTGGCTCCACAGGCCCTGGAGGTCAGAGTTCACAGGTCGTGAACTCAAGGCAGCACCCACTGCCAAATACCACAGTTTTACAGCGGGCCCAGGCACAGGCTAGCGTCCACACTGACAGATGAGCAAGGAGCATCCCAGGGTCCAACACAACAGATGCACCAACGGGGTGGGCTCCACAACGGGGTATCACGCAACACTGAGAAGGAACGAACCCCGGCTCCGCCCAGCAGGACACAAAGAATCTTCAGAACCAGTGGAAGGGAGGACGCAGGACAACAGAGTAACACACAGGAGGCGCTGCAGAAGGCTTGTGGGAAACGGCTTGAAAAATAAGTCGAGGGGCCGGCACTGTGGCGCAGCGGGTAGAGCCGCCGCCTGCTGTGCCCGCATCCCATATGGGCACCGGTTCTAGTCCCGGCTGCTCCACTTCCGATCCAGCTCTCTGCTGATGGCCTTGGAAAGCAGTGGAAGATGGCCCAAGTGCTGGGGCCCCTGCACCCATAAGAAGCTCCTGGCTCCTGGCTTTGGATCGGTGCAACTCCGGCCATTGCAGCCATTTGGGGAGTGAACCAGCAAATGGAAGACCTCTCTCTCTCTCTCTCTCTCTCTCTCTCTCTCTCTCTGCCTCTCTGTAACTCTGCCTTTCAAATAAATAAATAAATAAATCTTTTTTTTTTTTAAAGTAAGTTGGGGGGTTGGTGTTGTGACACAGAGGGTTAGGCTGCAGCCTGCCACGCAGGCCCCCTCCATCAGAGGGCTTGTTCCAGCCCCAGCTGCTCCACTTCCAACCCAGCGCCCTGCTAACGCACCCGGGAATGCAGAAGACAGCCCAGGTGCTTAGGCTCCTGCCACCTGGGTAGGAGACCAAGATGGAGTTCTTGGCTCCTGGCTTTGGCTTGGCCCAGCCCTGGCTGTTGGAGGTATTTGGGGAGTGAACCAGTGGGTGAAAGATCTCTCTCTCTGTCTCTCTCTCTCTCTCCCTCTCTTCCTCCCTCTTTATTGCTCTGCCTTTCAAATAAATGAATCTTTCTTAAAAAAAAAAAAAGTTGATTTTGGCATAAAAAAATTTGAAATCCATGCACAGTTTTTTCATAACATGTTCAGTCCATAAATTTTTGAAGACCTCTCGTACGCATGGACGTCAACATTTTTGCACCAAAATCAACTTTTTATGTTTTAATTTCCTTGAGAAGCAGAGAGACAGAAAATAAAGGCCCCTGCACTGGTTCTCTCCCCATCATGCCCCTGGGCTGGGCCAGGCCTGAGTCAGGAGCCAGGAACTCAGTTTGGGTATCCCATCCCCCCCAAGGGAGCCACCCCCTGCCATCTCCCAGGGTCTGGAGCTGGGATTCAAATCCAGGCGCCCCAACCTGGGAGGCAGGTGCCCCAAGAAGTGTCCTAACTGCTGCCCCAGGTAACTCCTCTGCTCAGTCCATGCACCCGTTGAAATTCCCTCGTATTACCCCATGCGAGAAAACACTAAAAGAAAAAAAGCACAAGCTTTGGGGTCGGACAGGACTGAGGGTCCCCACTCCGCCCCTTTCATTGTGTGGCCCAGGAAAAGCATTAAGGCCCCCTGAGCTTCAGTTTCCAGGACAGCACCCTGTGCGGCTAGGGGCCTACTCCGCCCCTCCAGGACAGCACCCCCATGCTGCTGGGGGCCCACCTCGCCCCGCCCCTCCAGGACAGCACCCCCAAGCTGCTGGGAGCCGCCCTGCCCCCACCCCCGCCCCCGCCGCTCCAGGACAGCACCCCCATGCTGCTGGGAGCCGCCCTGCCCCCGCCCCCGCCCCTCCAGGACAGCACCCCCATGCTGCTGGGAACCGCCCTGCCCCCGCCCCGGCCCTCCAGGACAGCACGCCAAGCAGCTGGGGCCGCCCCTCCCCCACCCCTCCCCCGCCCAGGCACCTTGATGGTGTCGGCGCTGAGGTGGCTGTGGGTCTCCTTGAGCCGCGAGATGGAGCTGTGGCTCAGGCCCCCGACCACGGCCATCAGCGTGTTGAAGTTCTGCAGCTGCAGCAGCTTCTGCGGACGGGGACAGAGGCAAGGAGTCACCTCCAGGCCCAGCACTCAGCCCGGCCCGGCCGTCCTGGCCAGCCGGCAGGGCGGAGTAGGGCTGGGGGCGGGACAGGCACCTCTGCCACGTGGACGAAGTGCGTGATGACCAGGGCCCGCTGGGGCGCGGTGGGCTTGCCGAGGACCATGAGCTGCACCCACTGGGAGACGCTGTTGAAGAGGGCGATGAATCTCTCCAGCACGGGGTTGTCCACGGTGCAGCCGTGAGTCACGAAGCTGTGGTAGTCCTGGAACTGCGGGCGGCGGGCGTGGCCTCAGCGCCCACCCCGCCAACGGCCACGCCTCACCTTCCAGCTGTCCCTCAGTGGTCACACTGATACCCGCAACTCACCCACGCGTGCCCCAGGGACCCTCCCCCTCCCGGGCCGCCCACGCCCAGCCCATGCCCGAGCCCGCGGGCCACACCAGGATCTTGCAGAAGGAGCGGTACTCCAGGTAGGTGAGGTGTTCCGCCAGCTCCAGGGGCTCCAGGTGGTCGAACAGCAGCGACATCTTGCGCTTTTTCTGTCCCACCGGGTTCCGCTGGGTCACCTGCCGCTTCCACTTGTAGGTGGGGCTGGGGGGGGCAGGAGTAGGGAGCCCTTTGCTGGAGACGCCCCATGCCTGGAGGCCCCCACACTCACACAGACATGCCACTCAAGCTGTGTGAGCCACTGCCGTAGACTCCGATGGCCCCGTCCCTATCTTCCCCCTGGTCATACACTCAACACACGCTTGTGCCCAATGTGCTCTGTGCCAGGCGCTGGAAACACAGAGCTGCGGAGCTCACAGACACAGGACACGCGTGCCAGGGGCCACGGAGAGAACGGGGCGGGGGGGCCAGGCAGCCTCACACCTGGGCTGCGTCGAGGTGACCCGGAGAGGCTAGCAAGGGGAACGGAGGGCAGGGGCTCAGACAACGGGCTGGGGGGCCCGTGGTGTCGCCGCGGTTACCGGGTGCCTGGGATGGGCACTGGGCTGTGGGCCAGGAAGCAAGGCCAAGCCAGCCTGAGCCACCAAAGGCCTTAATGGCCAGGCGGGGTGTTCTGAAGGCAACAGGGAGCCACGGAAGGTTTCTTAAACAAGAGAGTGACGGGACCCTCACTCATTCGAATCAACATTTATTAGGTGCCACGGGCCGCGCGCCCGCCCTGCCCGCCGAGCTGCCCCACGCACACGCTGTCGATGTCAATGAGGTTGCTGTGCCGTCGGTTCCCTTCTTGGTCCAGGAGAGCCTTCAGCTCTTTAATCTGCTCGGCCAGCTCCGGGTTCAAGTCGAACTCCGCCGGGAACGCGGAGATCCAGTACCTGGCAGAGGGGCAGGGTCACCCTCAGTGACCCTCAGCCCGCACCACCGCCAACCCCATCTAAATCAGAGCCCAGGACCCCAAACAGGACCAAGGGAGCCGGAGCCGGAACCCAGGTGAGCCCTCCCTCCACGCCCGCATCAGGGCAGGGGCCCAGGCGGGGGACCGGCCCCAGAGGGCAGACTCACCTGACCAGGTGGCAGGTTTTCACCTGCAGGGAACTGGAGTTGTCCTTCCGGGACTGTTGGTAGGTGAAGCAGAGTTAAGGAAGACAGAGATGGAGCCTAGCTCTAGACAGGGATTCAGGCGCGGGGGCGGAGCTCAGAGGGAGGCTGGGGGCGGGGCCTGCGTCCTGGGAGACCCTCTGGGGGCGGGGCCTGGACTCTGGCCTGGGACGGAAGTTCTGAAAAGGGATTAAGGAAGGCACCGCCGGGGTCCAGGGAGGCTGCTGGGGGGGTGGTAAGGGGGAAGCAGGTAGCAATGGGAGGAGGCCGAAGGCAGGACCCGCACCCTGGGAGGCCAGCCAGAGCGGGGGTCCAGGCCGGGCGCAGGGTCGGGTTCGGGACTCCCGCGAGGCGGAGGGCAGCGCCTAGGCGGGGGCGACAGCCTGGGGGCGGGGCCTGAGTCCCGAGAGGAGGGGAGGGGGAGCCCAGGCTCGACCCACGCCGGGCCGAGCCGGGGCGCTGCGGGGCAGCGGGGCCCCTGCGGGCCCACCAAGGATATATGTGGAGCAGTTTGGCCGCCAGCTGAGAGGAGGGGATGTACCAGGGATGCATCATAAGGAACATGCGCACCAGCTGCGGGTCCCGCACCTTCCCGGAGTCGTCTAGCGCGGAAGGTCCAAGGGAAGCGCGCTGACCCGCGGCCCAGCAGCTGGCCCGCGGCGCGCCCCCTCCCGGCCCCGCCCACCTCCTGCTTTCCCCCGGACCCCAAACCAGCAGGCCAATTAGCAAGGAAAGGTGGAGCGGGGGCGGGATAAGGCAGGGTCCGAGGAGCTGGACGAGCGGCGCGTCGTCCGAGGGGAACCAGCTGGGGCGGAAGGAGCCTGGGTTCCCCGGGGTCAGGAATCCAGAGGTCACTTCCTGAGTACTGGGGAAGGGGCACCCCCTTCACCAGATAAGCCGCCCCCCCACCCCCATCAGCCGGAAACAGCTCCCAGGCCGGAGACGGCGAGTTCCTCCGGATCCCCGGGGAGACAGATAACGCCCCTCGCGTGTTGGAGGGTGGGACCCGGCGCTGCCTCCCCGCCGGCTGCGAAGGCTGGGGAAGGGGCTGCAGCAGCCCGTGCGCCTCTCTACCCTGTGATGAGGAGGGGGCTCTCCTTGGAGAGGCTGCAGGATGCGGAGCTGGGGGGGGGGGGCGCCGGGCCAGGGGTCCACCCTGGGAGGCAGGGGCCCGGGTTCCGTGTGCCCTCCTGCGCCACTCACCAAAGGCTTCGATGCAGCCGCGGAGCAGCTCCTCCACCGTGCAGCCCTTGTCCAGGTCCAGGGTGCACGCCATGGTCGCCGGCGCCCGCGGGCTAGGCCCAGGCTGCTCTCTGGGAGGCTCCCGAGGGACTCAGACCCGACCCCTGTCCCGAGAGAGGCAGAGCGGGAGTCTGCGGAGGCGCGGGCCGGGGCAGCGGTGCTGCGGGCGGGGATGGGACGGGGCGGGGCGGGGCGGGCACGCCCCCTGCTGGGCAGGGGCGGAGTTGTCCGCTGCGGCCACTCCCGGGGTTAAACGGTCTGGCCTGGGATGGTGCAACCCTTTAGTTGGGAAACGGACCTCCGAGAGGCTTCCGGCCCACCCTCGGAGTCACGGGAGGGCTGAGGCTCCACGAGCCGGGACTGCAGGGGCGGGGTGCGCCCGGGTCCCCCGCAGGCCGCTCTCCTGGCGCCGCTCCCCGGAGGCACCTGCAGCAGCACCCCGCAGCTCCGCTCGCGCCCCTCCCGCTCCCCTCCCTCCGCAGCCTCCCTTCCCCCGCAGGGTTATTTTGGGAACCCAGAGCCTGAGGGGACCTCGGAGGAATTTCTCCCCGAGATGGGAGGGGGGAGGAGGGAACCCAGGCGTCCTGCCCGCATCTCTCCCTCCAGGGCGCCTAGGGAGGGGAGGCGGGGCTGCGGCGGCCCCCAGGGGCCTGCCGCTGGCGAAGCGGGCTGGAGTGGCGGGGAACATTCCTGGGGCGGGGGTGGGGGCGGGGAGCCCTTTTCGGCCGGAGGCGTCAGCGGGAGGCCTGAGCCTGGGAACCGCGCGCTCCCGAGCCACCTCCGAGAAGGCCCCAGGGGGTCCGGGCTCGGCCTCTCCGCACACCATCCTCCTCCCTAGCCCGGCTCGGGACCCGGGTCCCTGACCCTGCACATGGGAACCGTGAGCGCACACGGAGTAGGGTGCCCAGAAGGGGGCGCCAGCACGCGGGGGAGGGGAGTGGCCACACCGGCAGCCACTCCGGTGACTGCGGGGGGTCCTACGCACTCCTGCAGGGACAGACCCTCCGTAGTCACCAGAGACTGGGGACCTACGCTGGGGTGCAACAAGGCCCCTCTCGCCCACGCCTGGGCCGCGGGCACTCGCCTCCTGTGGGCCGTCTCGCGCACACAATGGCACCCAAGCCCGTGCACACCTGCGTGGAGGACGCCCCGGCGCACAACCCCAGATCATCCCCCACTCCGCGCGCGAGGTCGCCTCCCGAGCAGGGCCCACCTCGACTCCCGCAGCACTAGCGCTCTGACACCCGCACACGTGCGCACACAGCCGAGGCAGTGCGTCTCAGCGTGCACACTCCCCCCGCACATGCACACACCCCCGTCAGCGCGCACACGCCCATCCCGCGCCCCCCAGCCGTCCGCGGTCCAGGGCCCGCCCTGCGGCCCCGTGCACTGACTCCCCTCACTCCCAGACCTGGCAGAGCCTAACCCCACCGAAGGGTGCCCGCCCCCACACGCACTGCCCCCCGCGGGGGGCTTGGGAGCTCCACCGTGGAGTTGGTCATGCGGACTTTTCCTGGGAGCCACGCAGAGCCCCGCCCTCCTGGTTCCTCTGCTGCCTTGCTGTGTGACCTTGAGAATCACTTGGCCTCTCCGAGTCTCTGTTTTCTCATCTGTCCAATGGGGGCTCGCGGGGGAAACGCGGCCGGGAGGGGCCCGGTGCGCCGCGGGGTCCCCATCCCGCCGGTGGTCCAGCACGCCTCGGTTCTCGAAGCAGCGCCCTCCTACCCGCGAGCGGAGCCGCATAATCCCCACCCACCCGCAGCCCCGGGCCCTGCAGGACCGTCCTGGGGGCATCCCGGGGGCCGCGCCCTCCTTGGCCCAGCGCCCTGCCCGCGCTCGCTCGCTCACTCACTCTTGGGACCCACCGCAAGGAGCCCGCACCCGGCCCTGCCGGCGCCAGCTCGGTGCACTCCCGCCCGCCGGCCTCGCTGCGGCTGCGGCTCCCGCCCGCTCTCCGCGCCACGGCCCCGCGCCCCGCCCCCGCGCCGCCGCCGCCCCCTCCCCTCCCCTCCCGCCCCTGCGCCGGGCTCCGCAGCGCGGGCTGCGCCTCCCCCACCGGGGGCTCCCTCTGCCCCGCACGCGGAGGTCCCTGCGGCAGCTTAACCCCTCCCCTGCCGCGCCGCCCCGGACGCCGAGGCGGCGGGCGGGGGGCTGCGCCACGGCGGTGCGGAGGGTGGGTGGGCGAAGGCCGGGCTGCGCTGGACGCGGAGGGGGGAAACTAATCTAAGGGCTCTCTGCCTTCAACCCTGGGCGCCCCTCTGCCCCCCCCCAAAACCCGCCTGGGTGTCGGGGGAGGAAACCGGGAGGGGCAGGAAGCGGACTGCGGTGGGGAAGGGGCGCCCCGCCCAGCCCCCGGCCCGGGTTCCTGTTTTCGAGACAAACCGTTCCCACGGGGCTAACCCGTCCCCGGGCCGGGCGTCTTCCTGCGGGCGGCGGGCGGCACGGGCCTGGTGCAGGTCTCGGGCGTGGGGGCAGCGGGTCCTTGGGTGGGGGGGAGGGGCTAGGGCAAGATGGGAGCGTTTTGGGCAGAGGAGTCGGGCAGGCAGGCTCAAAATGCGGCTACCTGGTGTCTGGGGGCGGGCCCCCGGAAGCCTGGCTCCCCACAGGGCTGGGGAAGGGGCAACAGCGGGCGGCGGAGAATGGAGGCCTGGACCCCGGCGGGGAAGAACTTGGGAGGGGCTGCGGCAGGCGGTTGGGGTCCCCGTAACAGCTTCCGGCCTTTTGGGTTCAAGCACACTCACTGTGAAACCACCGGCCCCAAACCTCCCTGCCGGGGCTCGCCCCTCCCCTGCACCTCCAGGTTGCTAACGTGAGACCTAGAAGCGCGCTCTTTCTGGTTTTCAGTTTCCCCATAGCGAGGGAGGGTGACGCCGGCCCGGCCTCGGCGATCCGTGACTGTCCCCCGCCCTAACACTCGCCCCGGCTTTGGGTGCAGCCCAGCCACCTGCTGAGAGACCCTTAAACGCCGCAGTGGGGCGGGGCTGGGGGCGGAGCCGAGAAGACGCCAAGCCTCCCCCAGGTTCCACCCCCCCTGGGTCCCGCCCCCGGGAGCGCGGATCCTCAGTAGTCCCGGAGGCCTCAACGCCAAGTCCAGGCTCCCGGCTCCGGTGGGCCCCACCCAGCCAAACGCCCCGCCCCCAGCCAGCCGGGCTGGCCGCTGACCTAGTATGGACACAGCACTCAGAGGAGAGGCGTGGAGGGTGGCGCCGATGGAAGGGGCTGGAGAGACCCGGGCCCCGCCCCCTCTCCTCTCCCTCCCACCCAGGGGATACACCTGCCGGGGGTGGGGGACAAGGGGGTGACTGTGCAGCTGCCGCGGGGCGGGCCAAGAGCTAAAAATACCTGCCAACAGAGAGAGGAGTGAGGAGGCTGGTAGGGAGGGAGAGTTTATTGGGGAGTGGGCGCAGTTGGTCGGACCCCATAAATAGGAGGGGCCCAGTGTCCTGAGGCACGCTGGGCACTGGGACCTTGCTTCTGGGGGGAATGGGGGTTTCATGAGGGGACTTGGAGGTCTGACTCCAGGCCCCCACACTCTGGACGGGGAGCTGGCGCTGGCCCCAAGCTTGCAGACTGCAGGGCCGCGTTGGGGTCTGGCCTAGGGTATCTTCTCGTCGGGGGCTGGCAGCCGCTGCCGCGAGGGCTCCACACCCCAGATCTCCCGCGCGTACTGGGCAATGGTGCGGTCGCTGGAGAACTTGCCCGAGGTGGCTATGTTCCGGATCACCATCCGCGTCCACTCTCTGGGGTTCTGCAGGCCAAAGGGGAGCCCTGGGTTCATGCTGCCGGCCAGCTGCCCCGCTCTCTGCCTCACCGCAGCCAGGGCAGCGCCAGCCCTGCCCAGCCCCGGCCCGGCACCTCTCACCTTGTACAAGGCGCTGACTCGCTCCTGGCACTTGACGTACTCTTCATAATCTGCAAAGACTTTGAACCTGGGGAAGGGGCAGGAAGCAGCGCCGTGAGGCTGAGGGCCGGGCCAGCGGCCAGCCGGGGGCCTGGAGAGACCCCTGCCCAGCGCCCCGCCCCACGCGAGCCCAGCTCACCGGTCATGATGCATGAGCATGTTGACAATGTCCTTGAACAGGTCCGGCTGCTTCGGGGAGAAGAAGCCGCTACTCAGCTGCTCGATGATCTGCCGAAGCTCCGGGATGCGGTCGTAGTACTCCTGGGCGTTGTACCTGCGAGGCAGGGCGGTGTGGGCTCCCTGGAGAGGCTCCAGGCTCCGCCCCCACGGCAGAGCAACCCTGGACAGTCGCTGGCCCTGGGGTCGGAGCCCAGGCCCAGCCTGCCGCGGTCCCGCCTGGAGCTGCGTTCCCGGCCGGCTCCTCCCGTCTCCTCACGGATTTGCCCACCCCCTTTCTGTAGACGAGAACAGGGAGGTCTGGAGGGGGCCAGAGTTAAGAATCGTTCCTCGTTCCTCGGGAGCCTGCTCAAGACACGTCACGGCCCCCTCCTGCCCAAGGACAAAGCCTGTCTCAAGAGTTACTTATTTAAGTGAAAGGCAGAGCGAGGGAGAGGCAGCCAGAGAGCGTCCACCTGCTGGCTCACTCCCCCAGATGTCCGCAACAGTCAAGTCTGGACCAGGCCGAAGTCGGGAGCTCCATCCGGGTCTCCCACGCGGGGGGTGCAGGGGCCCGAGCACTGGGGCCATTCTCCACTGCCTTCCCAGATGCATTAGCAGGGAGCTGGATCAGAAGTGGAGCAGCCGGGACTCGCACTGGCGCCCACATGGGATGCCGGCACTGCAGGAGGCAACCTCACCTGCCACACCACAGCGCCGGCCCCAGCTCCTCCACTTCTGATCCAGCTTCTTGCTGGGGCTCACGCTGGGAGGACGCTGGGAGGCAGTGTGATGGTTCAAGCAGTTGGATCTTTGCCACCCACATGGGAGACCTGACGGAGCTCCAGGCTCCTGGCTTTGGCCCAGGCTCCGCTGTTGTGGGCATGTGGGGAGTGACCAGCAAATGGGTGCTCGCTCGCTCGCTCGCTCTCTCTGTCTCTGTTTCTCTGCTTTTCAAAATAAATAATTTTTTACAAGGGAGAACTGTGGTTTTAAGCCTGGTGATGAAATTATGGATGACAGTTATTTTATTGTCATTGTGTATTTTGCTAATCAGTGAGCATGGTTTTTTTTTTTTTTTTTTTTTTTTGAGCATGTATTTCTTATAAGGAAAAAAAAAACATCAAATATGAACTTTTTTAAAATGTGGGGCCAGCACTGTGGCATAGCAGGTTAAGCCGATGCCTGAGACACTGGCATCCCATACAGGTGCTGGTTCGAGTCCCAGCTGCTCCATTTCTGATCCAGCTCCCTGCTGATGCACCTGGGAAAGCAACAGAAGATGCCCAAGTCCTGGGACCCTTGTATTCATGTGGGAGACCTGGATGAAGGTCATGGCTTCAGCCTGGCCCAGCCCTGACAGTTGTGGCCACATGGGAAATGAACCAGTGGATCGAAGACATCTCTCTCTCTCTGTCTCTCCTTCTAGCTCTGTAACTCTGCCTTTCAAATAAATAAATCTCAAAAAAGAATGTAGAGGCCAGCGCTGCCGTGTAGCAGGTAAAGCCGCCACCTGCAGTGCCAGCATCACATACGGGCGCCGGGAGTCCTGGCTGCTCCACTTCCAGTCCAGCCCTCTCTATGGCCTGGGAAAGCAGTGGAGGATGGCCCAAGTCCTTGGGCTCCTGCACCTGCATGGGAGACCTGGAAGAAGCTCCAGGCCCCTGGCTTCAGATTGGCTCAGCTCTAGCCATTGTGGCCATTTGGGGAGTGAACCAGTGGATGGAAGACGTTTCTCTCTGTCTCTCCTTTTCTCTCTCTCTCTCTCTCTGTCACTGTGTCTTTCAAATAAATAAATCTTAAAAAATAAATAAAAGAAAGAAAGAAGTGCAATGCCAGGTTGGGCGCTGTGGCTCAGCAGGTTAAACAGCCACTTGAAACACCTGCATGCCATAGCGAAGTGCCTGGGATCCAGTCCTGCACCTGCTTCTCACCCAGCCCCCTGCGACTGCGCCTGGGAGGCAGCAAACGAGGGCCCAGGTACCCAGGTGCGAGCCTGAACGGAGTCCTGGGCGCCTGGCTCGGGCCTGGCCCAGCCATGGCTGTGGCAGGCATTTGGGGCGTAAAGCAGCAGATGGGAGATCTCTCCTTGGGAACCCACCTCTCTCTCTGCCTTTCAGCATAAATTAGAGAGAATAAAGAGATATTTTTTATAAAACAGAAGGCCGAGGACACGCCTCCTCTGACGAGTGTTTCCGGCCACAAGCACCGCTGTGGCTACTGCCTGTGCTCCCAAGGGCTGCGTTTCACTTCCAGTTCCCGAGGAGCATTACTTCCTAGGGTGCGTAGACTTTTCCCTCTTTTCCTGCAGTTCTGATCGACTTCCCTCTTTCCCTGTTGCAGGTTCTTCCAGAACCCTTAGGCTTCGATCTCAGGTCAGGCACAGCCTGGGTCAGCCTCCCCGCGCATGCTCCCCCTGCCAGCTCTGCTTCCCGAGAGCCCTGAGCGTGCCCCGCCCCGCCGTACCCTCTCTGGTCGAGTCTGTCCACATCTTCCACCCGCATGCCAAAGATGAAGAAGTTCTCCTCTCCCGCCTCCTCGGCCATCTCCACGTTGGCGCCGTCCATCGTGCCAATGGTCAGGGCTCCATTGAGCATGAACTTCATGTTGCCGGTGCCGGAGGCCTCGGTGCCCGCGGTGGAGATCTGCTCCGAGAGGTCGGCAGCCGGGATCACTGTGGGCCCGTGGCGAGGGGATCCGGTCAGCTCGGGCTGGCACCAGGCCGGGCCTGGGCAGAGCCAGGCTGGGGTCTCCCTCCCCCACCCCTCCGGCCTCCCTGCGGCCCCCTGCCCTCTGGTTCTTCAACAGCTGGGATCTGCTTGGGCCCTCCGGCCCCACTGTGGGATCTGAAGGGAACCCACGAGGCCCAGCCCAGCCGCCCCCTCAATCCACCCTGTCCTGCCTCTTCCGGGGACTGAGCTAGCCCGAGCGTCCAGGGCACCTGCCGGCAACACCGCACCTTTCTCAGCCAGCGAGACCCGGTAGTTCTCCAGGAAGATGACACGGAGGCGGTCTCCGACCACCGGGTCGTGGTTGACCACATCCCCAATGGCGGTGATAAGTTTGATGATCATCTTGGCCATGTGGTACCCAGGTGCGGCCTGCGGGGCACCGGGTGTGGGGTCAGCTCCACTCCCCTTCCCCCCTTATCCCACAGCCCCGCCAGGCCGAGAGCCTCTCACCTTCCCTCCAATCATCACGGTCCGAGGCACAACAAACTTATTGGGCTCCTTCTTGATGCCTGCGGAGAGAAGCGGGAGTCCGCGGCCAGCTTCTGCCCTCCGGGCGGTGGCTCCCAACAGGACCCGGGCAGCCAGGGCCGGGCTGGGAGGCAGCAGGCCATCTAGGCCGTCACCTGCTGTGTGACCGTCACTCCCAACTCTCCGAGGCTCAGCTTGCCCACCCAGGAAAGGGAGACAGTCCCGCGTCCCCAGGGCCGTCACAGGCCCAAGGAGATACTGGTTTGACCGCGTGTGGCGCGCCAGGAGGGCCTCCGAGAGCCAGGGCAGGGCCCCGCCACTCACGGTTGTACAGGGTGATGACGTGCAGGCAGTTGAGCAACTGCCGCTTGTATTCATGGATCCGTTTCACTTGGACGTCGAACAGTGAGTTGGGGTTGATGTGGACCTTGTATTCCCTCTCCAGGTAGGCCGCGAACTTCAGCTTGTTTTCCTGGAAGAGGGGAGGGGGGATCTCACCAACAGGCCTCAGGAAATCCTACAGTGCTGTCTCTTCCCCTCCCCAGGCCCAGGAAGAGCCAGGGAGAGGTAGGAGGTCACTTGCTACCTTCCTGCACCAAGGCAGGCATTGCTAATCGATCCACTCCTGTACCAGGGCAGACATTGATAATCAGTCCCACCGACCCCACCAAGGCCTGGGGCAGGCAGTGGTGATCCTGACCCAGACCTCTGGCCCCTCCCACACACCCCAAGTGCCAGCCCCGGTGCCCCACCTGCTTCACTTTCGCCACATCCCGGATGAAGGCTTCGTCGTCCACATACGAGAGCAGCTTGCGCAGCTGGTCCAGGTCTGAGATGTACTCCTCCCCGATGCGCTGGGAGGAGACGGCTGTCAGTCAAGCCCGGCCCCTGTCTCCCTCCTCCAGCACGGTCCCTTGCTGGGTCAGCTGTGGCCTGGGTCCTCCCTGTGCCTCTCCCTCCCCTGATGCTGGCCCTCCAGCCGGCAGGACCTTGGGCCTCCTCCTGTCTCACTCCACACAGGACCCAACGACCGGCCTCGTTACACGGCGAGGAGCACCCGCTTGGCCTCCACAGCCAGGGCCGCCATCAACGCGCAGGGCACCTCCCGTGCAAAGAAGGCGATGGCGCCCCTTGCCACAGGTGCAGGCCAGGACCTAACCACGCCGCTGCGCCCAGCTGACCCCGGCAGTGACCTGGGTTGGCCCTACTGTCCTTATGGTGGCCTCCTACCTCAGCAATGATCTCGGCCAGCCCAGGGTTACACAGAACCAGCCAGCGCCGAGGGGTGATGCCGTTGGTCTTGTTCTGGAACTTATGAGGCTCCAGCTCGTAGAAGTCCTTGAAGCTGCAGGATGGGGTGGGATGGGGGTCACCACTCCCCGCTGGGGGATGAGGGTCTCCTCGCTGGGGCTGAAGGGGCCTGGGGTGCGAGCTGCAGACCGCAGGCAGGAGGGGAGCCACAGGGGGGCGCCAGGGGGAGGCGAGGGGGCGGGGCCTATACGACGCAGGGTGGGGGGCCTGGGTGGGAGGGGCAGCTCACATGGTCTTCTTGAGGATCTCCGAGTGGATGCGAGCCACACCGTTGACGGCGTGCGAGCCCGCGATGCACAGGTGCGCCATGTTGATGCGTTTCACGGCGCCCTCCTCCACCAGCGACATGCGCCGCAGCCGGTCGACGTCCCCCGGGAACGCAGCCGCCACGCGCTGTGCCCGGAGAGCCCAGAGCTGGTACCAGCACCCGGGATCCCAGGGCCCGCGCCCCCGCCCCCGCCACGGCTGGGCGCCCCTGCGCCCCCCGCCTCACGTTCAGGAAGCGCTGGTTGATCTCGTAGATGATCTGGAGGTGGCGCGGCAGCAGCGTCTCCAGGAGGTGCACGGGCCAGCGCTCCAGCGCCTCGGGCAGCACCGTGTGGTTGGTGTAGGCGCACGTCTTTACCGTCACTTCCCAGGCCTGGCACGCAGGGCGGGCAGTGAGAGGCCGGCACCCAGCGCAGCAGGCTGGCCGGCCCTGCCACCCCAGGGCCAGCTTCCAGGCCACCCGCCACCCTCTGGCCTCCCACCCTCCCAGGCCAGAGCGGCATGCTGAGGCACAGTGCTCAGACGGGCCCACCTTGTCCCAGTCCAGCCGCTCCAGGTCCACCAGCACCCTCATGAGCTCAGGGATGGCCAGCGAGGGGTGGGTGTCGTTGAGCTGGATGGCTACCTGCAGGGGAGGGGCTGGGCTCAGGCCGGGCTCCAAACCACGTGGCACGGTCCTCCCCGCCCAGGGGGGCCCAGCCTGGGTCTGCGGCAGGACGAAGGGCAGAGGGGCCGACGGGGGCGGCTGTGGGGCAGCGGGTGGAGCCGGGAGCCCCATTCTGTGTCCGTCGGCCGGGGATCCTGTGCAAGTCCTACACCCTGTTCACACGCGCCCGGTCCCCACTCCCTCATCTAGAAAGTGGGGCTGCCCGGGCTGGAAGGGTGATGCGGTGGCACAGGCAGGCCGAGGAGGCGGGCGGGGGCGGGGAGCGGGGAGCCCTCCCTCCCAGGCACGGCACCTTATCCGGGAAGGCATCGAAGTTGGTGCGCACGGGGTCGCGGCAGCCGAATTTGGAGGACTTGAAGCGGCGGATGATGTCCTGCAGGGTGGCCGCCACCACGAAGTACTCCTGCTTCAGCCGCAGCTCCTTCCCCTCGAAGAACTAGAGACAGGGCCGGCCGGGCTGGAGTCAGGGTGGCGGGACACAGGGACACAGGCCTCTGCCTCACCAAGAACCATGGCGGGGACACACCCACCCACCCCTGCATACCGGGAGAATCCTGGGTGTCTCTAGGTAACAGCTCCCAAGTGCCCGCCCTAACCTGCCCCGCTAGGACTCAGGGGAGGGGGAACAGGACGAACAGTCCCTGGCTGGAACTAGGGCAGGCCAAGTGTCCCTCCCCCCAGCCCGGGGGGTGACGCACGTTATCGTTGGGGTACAGGACCCGAGAGATGTTCTCAGCCAGGTTGCGGTCCAGCACGGCCTGGATGTAGCCACCGACGTTGACTGGGGGACGGAAGTGGGGCCAGGGTCAGGCTGGGGCTGCGGCGGCCGGTGCGCCCCGGGCCGGGGCCACTTGCACCCCGCAGGGGAACTCAACTCACAGTCCTTGAGGTTGAAGTCATTGGGCGCCTTGGCCGACCAGAGGCGCATGGTGTTGACGACGTTGTTGCGGTAGCCAGGCACCGGTGTGTCGTAGGGCATGGCCAGCACCACCTGCGGGGGTGTCTGGCGTGAGGAGCTGGGCAGGCTGCAGGGTGCAGCCCCAGGCATCCGCCTCCCAGCCTGGGTTCTAGCCCCGGCGCTCGGTTACCAGCCCGGTAACAGTGAGCAATGTGCCTAACCTCTCTGGAAAGAACGAAGGAGCCCACGTGACACCCGGACCCCTGCCTTGTCACACATCAAGAGGGTTATGGGGAGGGGGTGGAGTGACCAGCCCAGAGCCACAGGTGCTACTCAGTTGGAGGCCACTTTGTAGTGAGGGGTGGGGCGGGTTCCAAGCAGAAGCTAAATGACACTTTGAACTTGAGAGGACTGGGGGAGCCCAGGGCCAGGCTGACGGGGTCACAGGGGTCAAGTCCAAGTGCACCCAAAGTTCCCATGCCTGGTTGACCACAGGGCTAATTAGCAGTGCTTAATGCTGGCCCCACCTCCCACAGTTAGCAAACATCAGTCCGTGCTGCCAAGAACTGCCCGCCGCCACAGCACCAGGGCCACCTCCACTCCTCGGCCTCCCTGCCCGACCCCGGGACCCTGGGTCGGCAGAGTGGAGGGGGAACCTACAGCAGGGCAGGGAGAGACCGATCCCAGAGCACCCAGCGGGGCCGGCAGGGCCGGGAGAGCCAGGACTCCTCAGCTCAGGGCAGGGAGGGGGCGATCCCAGAGCACCCAGCGGGGCCGGCAGGGCCGGGAGAGCCAGGACTCCTCAGCTCAGGGCAGGGAGGGGGCGATCCCAGAGCACCCAGTGGGGCTGGCAGGGCCGGGGAGAGCCAGGACTCCTGCCCTAGAGCCCAAGCTGCCTCTGACAGGTGCAGCAGCCCCACACGGCGGGGGCACAGAGGCCCAGGGAGCCGCAGCCCCAGCCAGACGATTGGCTGTGGGGATTTGGGCGCCTGGGTTGGCTTCCAGCTCCCTCTAGCGTGCTGTGTGACCTTGACCAAGTCCACTCCCCTCTTGTTCCCCCTGGAGCCCCCTGCTGGGCTCTTGCAGTGAGGGGCAGCCTCTCCCCTCTCTCTGCACCCTACACTTGGCCTGGCTCCCCTGTGACCCTCGGCTCCAGCTGTGTGACCTCCAGCAAGTCACCAACCCTCTCTGAGCCTCCGTGTCCTCAGCTATAAAACCTCCCCGCGTCTCACAGCCTGCGAGCCCGTTCCCCGTTTCCCCCTCCTCCCCTCGCCCCGCAGTGGGCTCCCCCCAGGGGCCTCTGGCTCCATCCTCACCTGTGTGTCCACCCACTTGGCCCCCTGGCTGGTGTGCTCCACTCGGCCATAGAAGTGCACAGGCAGTGTGAACTCAGGCCGGGCCTTCTCCCAGGGGTTGCCGTAGCGAAGCCAGTCATCAGCCTCTTCCATCTGAGCCCGAGGCAGGGGGAGAAAGGAGGCGGCGTCACGCCCAGGTGCCCACCCCCCGACCAAGTGGGCAGGCGCGAACTAAGGGCTCTGGGGTGGGCCCTGCTCTGCTGGCACATGAGCGTCCCAAGCAGTCCACGGCGTGGACCACCTGTCCCAGCGGGCGCCAGAGGGCTTTGGGGCAGCAGTGGAGGGGCCGGGATGCTTTCTCCAGAGGCCGAGGCTGGTCCTGCTCCTGTCCAGTGGCAGGCGACCACCCTCTCCCCCGTGACGGGACTCAAGGCTAAGGCTGCTCACCTGCCAGCCCCCGCAGATCTTCTGGTTAAAGATCCCAAACTCATAGCGGATCCCGTAGCCATAGGCAGCCAGGCCGAGTGTTGCCATGGAGTCCAGAAAACAGGCTATAGGGTGCGCAGGGTGGTGAGCGACAGGTGCTCCCCCCGCCCCCCCCGCCCCGCCCTGCCCCGCCAGCCGGCCACTCACCTGCCAGCCGGCCCAGGCCGCCGTTGCCCAGCCCGGCGTCCTCCTCGATTTCCTCCAGCTCCTCCATGTCCAGGCCCAGCTGGGGGATGGGCAGCAATGAGGGCCAAGTGCCAGCAGGAGGAGCCCCCGCCCCCCCCCCCCGGCACGCCCCGCCCCTCCACACCTGGTAGGTGGCCTCGTCGCAGGCATTCTCCAAAGCCAGGTTCACCATGGTGTTCTGTAGCGTCCGGCCCATGTAGAACTCCAAAGACAGGTAGTAGATCCTCTGCCCAGAGAGACACGCGGGCAGGAGAGGGGGTCAGACCGGCCAGCAGCTCTCCGCTGCTCCCCCACGGCTCCCAGGCCGGAAGCCATCCCTGTCCCCCACCGCTTTTCTCGGGCTCTGGTCCCAGCATTCCTCTGACTTGGAATAAATCACTTTCTCCCCGGGCCTCGGGCTCCTCATCTGGAAGACGCCCAGTGATTGCTTCGGGAAGGCGGGAACCCTTCCCCGGGCTCACGTGCCTCCCGACGGCCCACCGGGAGTCTGGGCACAGAGCACCTGCAGGTGGCCCCCAAGAGGCCAAGGCCAAGACCCAGAGCAAAGAGTCCTTTGCCCAAGGTCGCGCGGTGACTCAGGGCCAGTGATCGCCACCTCCCATCGTCCTTGGACTGCCCGGTACCCCTTGGGCCTCGAGTCCCAGCTCCGAGCAGGAGGCCGAGGGGCACCACCATGGGGGCAAGGATGCTGGCAGTGCCCGGCTGCAGGTTCCCTGGGCCCCTCCCCCACCCCTGCTGTGGGTGTTAGGTTGCTGACATTTACCAGTGACCCCAGCAGACACTTGATCCCCGCTGCCCCAGCTGCCCCGGCCTCGCCCGCGGCGCACGCATGCCGCATACACATTCGATGCCCTCCTGCCCACCACCACCCCCTCCAACCTCTGAGTGGGTGCCCTGAGCACCCCCAACCTGATCCCGCCCTGGGCTTCTCCCTGCCCCCCGCAGTGGCCACACAGCCCATGGTCGGGCCTGCACCCTTCGTTTGGCCGTAGCACACCCGGGCCCCAGGAGGCGGCACCCACTTCATCAGGACATCCCAGCTCCCTGGCAGGGTTCCCCAGCCCAGAGCCCCCACGGGTGCCCCCAGCAGCACCTTGGGGTCCTTCTCATAGTAGTGTTGCTGCGTGCGGATCCAGCGCCCCACGAGGTGGTCGCGCACAGTGTGGGCCAGTGCGAAGTAGTAGTCTCGCGGCGTGGCCACATTGCGGTCCTTCACCAGGGTGAAATGCAGGTGGCGGTTGAAGTTTTTTTTCAGCTCCGTCACATTCTCCACACCGGCCAGGCCGCGCACGCTGATTTGCTTTCTCTTCTCCTGGTCTGACAGGGGCCGGGACATGGCTGCGGGAGGCGGGCCGGGCGAGACGTGGAAGGAAGGGTGGACGGACGGGTGGCCTGAGGGTGCCTCCAGCCAGGGAGTGGAGCTCTGCAGCCTCCAGGGAATTTAAACCCTGGCCCCGGCCTGCACGCCCCGCCCCGCCCCACCACCACCACCACCACCACCACCCAGGGGGAGGGTCTTGGCCTGGCAGCTCCTGGAGCTATTTTTGGGATTGAGAGGACAGGGGAAGGAGGGCCCGGCTAGCTGCACCGCGGCCCCATGCTGACCCACTTCCTCCTGGCTCAGCAGCCGGGCTTCTGTCTTCGGGCCTCTCCCTGCCTTTAGCTGGAGGCCCCGGGCTTGATGAGCCTGTCCCCAACCTGGGCCCTTTTCCTAGGGGGACTGGACTGCGGGCCTCTCTCCCCTCCATCAGACACTTGATCAGAGACCGTGAGCCAGGTCTGGCTGCTGTGGATAGCCGCGCTGGGGTGGGGAGGTCCCTGGGTTGTGGCGGGAGGGGCCGGGACTCCCTGCAGGTTGGGGGTCAGGGGACGGAGAGCCGGGGTGCAGCAAGCAGTAAGGGCGCGGGGCACTTGCCAGAGGGAGCCCAGGATCTGGGGCTCCTCAGGGGGTGGAGTGGGAGAGCTCGCTCACCCCACCCCCACCAGGGCTGAGCCGCTCTGAGTTCCCCCTGTTGCTGTCCCTCAAGGAGCTCCCAAGTGACCTTTTCAAGGGGAATGGTCAGATTACAGGCCGGCTTTGGCTGGGGGCCTTGGGCCCGGAGCGGAGGCCCCTGGGAACTGTAGTCCACGCACTCCCAATCTTGGGTTTGAGTGGCTTGCATCTCGGTTGCAAAGGCCTTTCCTCACTCACTCCCCACCCCCAGCCCAGCCGGGGGGGGGGGGGGGGGCCACACACTGGGCAGGGCCTTCTCTGCGACCTCCCGTGACAGCCTGCACCCCACTCACACCCTTCCTTGAGGCCTTGGCTGCCCGCTCACTGCTCAGGTCTCAGCCCCAGCACGGCCTTGCTGTTCGCTTTGCCTTCCTGGGCACTGGACTCCTTCATCAGATGTATTCTAAGCCCTGCCTCACTCAGCTCCTTATTCCAAAGGTGCCCAGGCCTCCCGTGTGGGTGGAGGGTTGGGGGGAGAACTGGGTGTTCTGCCCCGGGAGCCAAGGAGGCCGCTCAGAGGCTGGCCAGCTGCTGGATGCCACTGAGCCGGGTTCAGAGAAGGCCACACTGCTTCCAAGAACCTTGGGAGCCACAGCAGCCCTGGACTCGGCTCCACGTGCGGGCTGCAGCGCGAGGCCGGACAGGAGCCCTGGGCCCCCGCCTCCCCTCGGACAGCATCGCCAGGCTCGCCTCCCACGGAGCCACGTTTCCAAGTAGGAAGACACCCCCGAAACACGGGAGTGTGGAGAGCCCCACTGCCCCGCTCTGGAAGTCTTAGTGCTTCAGGAGGGGACGCCTGGCAACTGCTCTCTCCCATCCACATCTGCCACGCTCGGCCTGTGTCCCCTAACCCCTGGCTCCAGCTCAGGCCCCTTGCTGTGCCCATTGTCGCCCTGCGGCAGCTTGACCATGCAGTCCTGCTGCTGTAGAACTTGGAACACCCATGGCAGCCCATCAGTACAGCCCTTGGCCAGTTCCTGGCCCCGGGCCCCCAGCTCACCCTCCTGCACACAGGCTGGCTGTGCTGAGGGGTCTCCCCCACCCCCACCCCGTGTCCACTGCCCTCCCTAGTGGGTTCTTCGTCGTCCCCGTGCCAGCAGCTCCACCTCCAGGCCTGCTTCCCAGGAGTGACACCACCGCAGGGGCTGCTCCCCGTCTGCGTGCCTCAGCCCCGCTGAGGCTCAGAGGCCTAACTCCACTACCTGGCGTCCCGACCCCCGTCCCAGCGTGTGATCTGCACAAGCCCTGAAAGCGCACTTTTCCAACCCGAACCCCTCAGGGTTGTTTGTTTACGTCTGCGCTGGCGGCCAGAAGCCCGGCGCAGTCTTGGGTTTCTGCAGAGCACATGGCCCGGGCTCAGTAACAGAGCCTCCGGGCTGACCTTTCCCAGCTGGCCAAGTGCTGGGGGGGCACTGCTGCAGCAGCACAATCGGAAGGGGCGCGCCGCCCCCGCCCCCGCCCCCGGGACCGGTGGGCAGGTGCAGGGTCCGCGGGTCAAGCCTCCTGCCATCACCTCCGCTCCAGGGCTGCAGGCGGCCTGCAGCCTGATGCCTTTTTGCAGCCTCTCTCCAAAACCTTAACAAAGGCTGACAGCAGGGAGCAGAGGGAGCGGGCACAGGAACGGGGCTGCCCCAGGGGAGAGACGGAGGAGATGGCTGGGCTGTGGTTAAGTCATTTATTGATTTTATTTCTAAAACCCACATAGCGCCACTTTGCTGCTGCTAGAGCTTCAAAGAGCTAATTAACCGCCCAACGAGCCCACCAGGGAAACCACGCTCGTGGGGGAGCAGCGAGGTGAAGCCAAGGTCGCAGAGGGCAGGGCCCCGCCCCCACGCCATCAGCTAAGGACAAAGGGGGAAGTTCTGAGCCCGTTCAGGGCTTGGTCAGGGAAACCTACCAAACTCTGAGGGTTCCTCCTGGACTGGGCCCCAGCTCTCGGCCGGAAGGCAGCCAAGCCAGAGCTGTTGTCCCCAGGGGCCAGCAGGACGGCTGCAAGATGGCTTCCCCAGCAACAGCACGGCCAAGCCACACAGAGGAGCGGCGTGGGGGCACCACTGCCTCGTGGACACAGGGGCCGCCTGCCCCACCCGACCCTCTGCAGCGCCTGGTGGCCGGGCGCTGGCCCTGCCGCTCCCCGGAGCCTGCGGTGCTGACAGGCTGCAAGTCACCAGCAGAGGGAAAAAGCCACTTGGCGGTTTTAATTTTAGCTGCTCTGTGCCTGGCGGGCAGGATTAGTTGGCTTGACCTTTACTGGTGCTGGCTCCTCGGGCTGAGGCCCCAGGCAGGTGGCGGCCCGCAGGCACAAATCGCAACTGGAGCTCAGCAAACGTGGGGTCCACACCTCAGACGGCGGCAATAAAGGGCGAGCTTGGTTCTTCCCACGGGGGCAGCCAGCCAGCCAGCCACCCACGCAGCCACTTCCAGCGCAGGGCCCTGAGCAGCCGTCCCAGGCCTCCCCAGGGAGCGAGACTGGGGCCAGGTGCTGAACACACGTCAGTCCGGGGCCGCTGCCGGTGGAGAAGGTTTAAGAAAAAAAGCAACAGACCCAGAAAACCACACTGCTCTTTTATTCAATGGAACATCCCCACGTTAGCGCAGTGTCGAATCAAACACCGAAAAAAAGCCCAAGAAATTTCTGTAGATAAACCAGTGAAGAGAACGCGCGTTATACATTATTGTCAACATAATCACTCCATGAGGGGGAGGTGGGGCAGGGGAGGAGGCAGAACGAAGAACACAGGGTCCAAAGCCCCAGACACTGCAACAGTCAGACGTTGGGAGTAAAATAAAATGTAGAAGAAGCTTCCGGAAGGACAGGAGCAAGTGGCGCTGGAGGCAGCTCCCGTGGCCACAGGGCCCGGCACCGACTCCAGGCTGGATGCAAGGACCAGGCCCGAGAGAAGGCCCTGCCCTTGGCAGCTCTGCAGCCCTCAGCAAGGCCGGCTTGTTCAAAACCACGCTTGGGGCCGCCTACGGCACCTGGAACAACTTCGAACCCAAACCTCCCACTACCCCCAGCCCAACACCTACAGTCCGTGCCTACAGCCACTTGCTCCCCCTTCCTTGGCAAGGGAAGAGGGATGGAGAAGAAAGAAAAGGAATCTAATTGCAGCAGAAGACCAGGGAGAGCGTCTCCTTGGACGGAGTCTGGAGAAAGGAAGAGGTAAGGAAATAACAAAGAAAAAAGAAAAAAAATTAATAAAAATTTCACGATATGGAGCCAGCGTGTTCTGATTCCGTCCACAAAAATAACTCAGGCTGCTTTGCCGAACCATCCTGTCCACCAGGGGCGCTGCTGAGGCTGTCTGCCTGGAAGGGTCACCAATGGGCGCGGAAAGTCCTCACTCTCATGGCTCGGGCCATCGCCGCCGCGGGGAGGGATCCTGGCGGCCCGGTTTGGGGAGAGGCAAAGGGAGTTGGGTGAGGAGAGAAAAGACAAAGACACTCGATGCTACAGGCGCCAGGAGAGCCCACGCTGGCGCCCCTACTACCACCTGCCCGTTCCCAAGCGAGTCCTCGGTCGCTTGGCCCAGCCCGGTGCGTGCACACACACACATGCGTGCACACAATCACATGCGTGCGTCCCAATGTCTGGCTCCATATGGTGAGGTTCGGCGTGTGTTTAAACGAGACCAATTCTCTCTCTCTATAATATATATTTTCTTAAAAAACGAGTCTAGTTCTGTGGTGGAGGCGGCGGGGGAGCTGGAGGCATCCCGAAGGGCGGCATGCCCGCCACCCCCATGCCCATCATGGTGACAAAGTTAGAAGGGTCCATGGGAGGCGGGGGCGGGGGGGGCGGGGCATACATCATGCCGGCGGAACCAGGCGGCGGAGGCGGCGGAGGGGGAGGGGCCCCGGGCGGCAGAGGCGGCTGGACCCCGGGGGGCAGGGGCACCATAGTGGGGTTGCCTTGCATCTGAGGGGCTCCTGGAGAAGCTGCGGCAGCCGCCTGCTGCTGTTGCCATGGCGGGATGGACCCTGTGCCAGCGCTCGTGGTGGTAGTCGTCGTATCTGGGGTGGTAAAGAAGCCCAAGGTCACACGCGCGGGGGGCACACCGCGCTCTGCGGCTGCTGCCTTGGGACGGGGTGAGGGCGCCTGCTCCTTGCTTGGCATGCGGCACGGTGGTGGGGGGCGGGCGGGCGGGGCTGTCCTGGTGGTGGGGAGTGGAGGGGTGGGCAGGACTACCCTGGGGTCAGCCTCGAGGTCTCTGGGCTTAACAGAGTAAGCCCTTTGTCACCAATGCCCCCGGAGGGGCTGAGGGAAAAGCACCAGACACAAGAACCGGCTCTTACGCCCCTCCGCCCAGCCGCCGCCACCACCGAACGGCACATTCAACCTCAAGGCCGCAACTGCTCTCTGCCCTCGCCCAGCCCCCCTGCAGTCTCTCTGGCCCAGTCCCGGCCCTCTCCAGAGCATGCGTGGAAGGCTCGGGCCAGCCGGCGGCTCTGCCCGCGAGAGCCTGGGTTGCCGGCACCCTCCCTACAGCAGCAGGCTCCCCTCCTGGCCCCCACAGATCTCTGCCCAGACACAACCACACCGAACATCAGCTCTGCTCCCCCACGTCGCCCTCACCCCCCCACCGGGCCAGGAGGCCCCTTCCAGCTCACACCGCAGGGAGTCTCCTCCTCCCGGGCGGGCGGGCGGGCGAGCGCGCGCACTCCTGAGCTGTGAGGTGCCGCCGGTCCTCTCAGCCCCACCCCCCATCCCACCCACCCCCACGAGCCCAAAATATGCCACTCACTTTGCTGCCATGGCAAAGGGGTACTGGAAGCCATACTGCTGCTGGGCGGAGGGGGCGGCGGAGGCTGCTGCTGCTGCTGTTGCCATGGGGGAAGAGGACCAGAGGGCGGGGGCGGGGGCTGCCCACTGGGAGGCGGCGGCGGCGGCGGCATCATGCCCATAGGCGGCGGCGGCATCATACCTGCAGTCGGGTTACAGGCGACGGTGAGGGGGAGGTCCCAGGAGGGGAGAGGGAGAGGGGACCGAGCCCATGTGGACTCGAAGCAAGCAGACGCCATTACCTTTTCCTTGATGCAGGCGATAGACCCCAGAGCCCACAGGCGTACTTCCCAGGTACTGATCTTGATGGAAGCAGAGAGCAGGGACTTAGCAGGACATCTGAACAGGCCAGGGACGGCCACCCCCAGCAGCTCCTGCAGTCCCACGGCTCACACGCTGGCCTCCCAAGGGCAGAGGCAGGTCTGGGCTGATGCGTGAACTCACTTCCTGAGCTAGAAGGGAGTCCTGCCCCCCTCCCCCGGAGCCTGGGCCAATCAGGCAAGCCCTGGGTGCTCACTGCTTAGCCCCTCAAGCTGCTACCCCCTAAACCCTGCTTGCCCCAGACCCCAGGGTTTCTGGTCTGACACTTACTTACCCATTGGAGGAGGGCCATGGTGCCCAGGTGGGTGGGGGCCCTGGTTCATCGGTGGCGGCGGCGGCTGCATCCAAGGGGGTGGGGGTCCATTAGGGTTGTGCTGCATGGGATGTCCGCCATGTCCACCTGTCAGGCTGGGCAACGGGTGTGGGAAGCTGTGGGGGCCGCCTCCAGGCCCACCAGGGCCCCCTCCGTGCATGCCATGGTAGGGTCGACTCTCTGAAGGGCCAGAATTCATCCAGGGTGGGCGGCTCTGGGTAGTGGACATGAGAGACTACGTGAGAGCATTTCCGGTCAGCATCCCCGCCGGCTCCCCCTGGTGGCAACACTGCTCTTCCAGCCGTGCCATCGCCAGAACACAAGGCCAGGGTCCTCCCAAGTGAGAGGCCCGGGGAAGAACAGTGTTGCCAGCCACGCCCACCAATCTGCTGTACCCAACATGTTTGGCCGTGGTTCCCAGTCTCTGGAAGAGAACGGGGAGGCCAGGCCAGAGAAGCAGCCCCGGCTCACCGGTGGAGGAGGGTTGTTGGCAGGAGCGGCAGGCCGAGGCGCGCTGGCCAGCGGGGTGGCAGCAGGCCCTGAGGTGGAGCCCACAGACGCTGGGACAGGTGCTTCACCCAGTTCAGCCATGAGGGACAGATACTCTTTATCCATCCGTGCTTTATCCTGAGCAGACTGAGGGTCACCAGGCCTGAGGGGGGGAGGATACGAAGGGCAAAAAACACTCAAGGAGGAAGCTTTCACCCCGAGTAATCTACACAGTGTTCTGCAGGACGCGCGCATCAGAACTTCTCTCCCAGCCCTCACTGGGCCTGCTGCTGTGCCAACAGCTACCAAAGCAGGCCTGCCGACTCAAGTCCCACCCGATCCTACATTCCCAGGCCGAGGGGGACGGCCAACGCTCAGGAAACAATGCCTTAGCAAAGCCGCAGCTTGGCTGCCAGGCAGCGCGGGAAAAGGTGGACATCGAGTGCTAATTTGCAATTGGTCAAACGTGTAGGCAGCTTAGGCTTCTTGAGTCAATGAACACCAGGCCCCAGGGACACATTCCTCCACCCAAACTGGAAGCCTCCAATGCCCCGGGACTCCCAAGAACAGTAAGAACAGCAGCATCCTACAGGGGCGTTCCAGACCTCCTGGGGTCTACATCACCTCCCCAGAGTCAGCACAAGGCTTCTCCCGGAGCCACAGCACTAGGAGCACCCATGTGCTGTTGGGCAGCGGACAGGAGAGACTACGTGAGACCGCCGGGCGCCGCGTGGGCTCCCTCACCTCTGGAATTTGCAGTCGGAAGCGATGTGGCCGGCCCCGCCGCACTTGGTGCACACGGTGGTGTTGGTGATGCTACGCGTTTCTGAGCTCTGCCAGGGTCTTAAGATCCTGTGGGGGAGGGGGTGTCAGTCCCAGGGCTGCGCACTGCTCCCATGGGTTCCGAGGCCCCCGCCGCGCAGCACACCTGTTGTCGTCTTCCCGGAGGGTCCCGTTCAGGCGCGCCAGCTCCCGCAGCTGCATCTTCCGCAGGTCGTTCTGGTCCTCTGGAGTCTCGATGCCCTGCTTCAGGATGTTCCTGATCTAACGGAGAGCGGGGAGCGACCTCAGTGCCCGGGCCGGCCCGAGCCAGGCACCCGCAGCAGTCCCCGCCGCAGGGCCCCGCTCACCTGCTCCACGGCCTTTTTGACGTTCTCCATGGTGTTGGCCGTGACCAGGGCGTGCAGCGGCTCGTCCTCCCCGGGCAGCATCTGGCCGTCCTTGCGCCCGACCTTCCCTTCCTTCACGGACCCTTTGCCCCGGATCATGATCTTGGCGTTGCACTCCTTCTCGATGTTTTTCAGGGTGTTCCCTCTGTCGGGGGCAGGAGGGACGGGTTTGCACCGGACACAAGTCCGCATTCGCGAGAGGACAGACTGCACTCTGCGGCGGTGGGGCAACTGCAGGTGCAGCTGAGGCCCCCCCCCACCCCTACCCCCACCCGAGAGCTTCACGGCCTCTAAGTCAGTCGGCCCCAGCGAACCTGGGGACCCGAATTCTCTGCGGCAGACATGGGGAGGCTGCAGAAGGCATAAGCCACCCAGAGCGAACGCCCTACCGGACCCAGAAGGGGCCCACGGCACCCGTCAGGCGCGAGCGCCACCTCACAGGGCCCAAGCACTCTGCAGCCCAGAAGCCGGGGTTCTCACCTGGGCCCGATCAGCAGCCCCACGAAGTTGATCTCTGGGTACTCGTCCTGGGGAATCATGACTTTGTCGCTCACCCGTGTCGCTGGAGGTCTAAGCAAGAGAAGGCACCACCAACCCTGGTGCTTCCGGGGGATGGCACTCGGCTGCTCTCCCACCGTCACCCCTGCCCCCCAGGCCCGCGCCCGTCGCCCTGCTCACTTGTAATCCGCGGGGGGCTTGAAGTCGGGGTTCAGGGCGACCATCTCCGTGATGAGGTTGTGCCGCTCCTCCTCGAGCTTCTTGCGGGTGCGGAACTCGCGGGTGTTGAGCCGCTTCCCCTCGCTGTTGTAGATGGGCTCAGGGGAAGGCGACCTGCGGGAAACAGACGGCCCTCACTGCCCCTCCCCGCCCCTCCCACGTGGACTACAGCAAGTCTTCCCCAGCCCCTCTGCCTCTCAGACCCTAACACTCTTCGGAGGAACCGACCGTAACGTGTGCTATTCCAGATCGTGTGGAATGGGGAGATGGAGGCTGGCTGAGCATTAAGGGGACTGGGGTGTGTGTGAGAAAGGAAAAAAATGGTTTTGCTTCTGAAAGTGACGAGGGGGAGAGAAAAAAGTCTGTCCTTGGGGGAATCTCTGGACTATAAACGCCAAGGGCAGAATCATCCTCTGAAGTTTTCTTGCCAAATATGGATTTTCATTAAAAAAATACAGTATCACAACTTGATGAACCACAGGCCCCCCAGGTGAGGTGACAGCTCGTGCCCTCTGGAGGAGCACCTGCACCCCTAGCGCAGTGAGCATGAGCTCCTGGACCCAGTGCGGCTGGGGCTCAAGGCCACTGCGGCCACTCGGCCCCACAATGGAGAGAGATGGTTCAAGGCTTCGTCTTTGCTTTTCCTTCAATGGCCTGGCAGGCTGTGTCCAAGGCCCAGGAGACAACCTGTTTTCTGGCTGTTGGAGGTTGGGGAGTCTGGGTAGAGAAAAACGTTAAAAGCGCTAAGGCAGCTTCTGAGAGAGGCTGCAAAGCAGATTTGGTCAAATGCTTGTCTAGGGTCTGAACCTGCAAACAGCAAGGGAAAACCCAGGATTCTCCGCCAGAGTTTACAAGTCCAGAAAGCAGATTCTCTCTCTCATTGTTTTAAGGAGTAAAATGCTGTTGCTACAAGTAAAAAAATAGTAATAATAGTAATGATGATAAAACGGTCAGTTTACCACAGCTGGATTTTGCGGTAATAAAAAAAGAGAAGTTACACTCCTAGAACTCTGAGTTAAGATTACAAAAAGGACCACAGCTTGATATTCTGTATGAAAATTTAGTAACAGCTGCAAGAAGGGAAGAGACCGTGTGGATCAGGTTATGAAAAACCATCCTGAAAGGAGTCCCGACTCCTACACCTTGGTTCAGTTGAGAGAACCTTCCTAGTTGGAGAGCAAGGACTGAGCTCGGCTGCTCCCACTGTCTTCAGCCTAAAGGGAACCATGTCATACCACGTCACACACACGATGGAATCAAAGGTCAGGTTTGTTCATGGCTACTGACGGCTAAGTGACACCTCCGTTTCTAGCATGTACATAAACTGTCAGCGCAATCCAGGAGCAGTGAACAAAAGCACGTGTGCCCCAGCTCTCGTCACGCTAGCACCTTACACACTTACGTCTACAAGAAATTTTAAAGCATTTGTAACTACACAAGTTAAGCAACATCAAAATAGCATATAAAGTGGCTTTTTTAGGAGATACACCTTAAGAAGTAATCTTATTCATATAACCAACTCATGCATTTCCCTCCAACCTTGGCTCAAAGGCAGAACCGTTCGGTCATTAGGGCCTCCTCCAAGCCCAGCCCTACTCTGGCTTTGTCACTGCCATGCTCACATCGCTAAGCCCCACCCCAGAGCTGCCTCGAGTTAAGCATTTCGGGCTCATGGCCAAAACCAGTGTCACCAATACCAAACTAAAGGCCGCGCAGCGTTCGGCCTCTCCCCAAACTGCGGAGGTGAAAAGCAAAGGCTGCCGACCTGGTCTGCTGCCGGCTTCGCCACCGGAACAGGCAGCAGCAGCTGACTGAGCTCTAACCCCAGTCTCCAGAAAGCAGGTTTCTTAAATGCAACCTTTTAAGGGATTGCCTGGTAACCGCTACGACATCATTACAGGGAAAAAGGCCACAAACAGGCACTCAACAGTTGTGGTCTGTGACTTACAATGCAAATCTGTTTTGAAAACTTTTGAAGTAAAAAATAAATATAAAACATGACACAGTCCTCCAGCCAAAATCTACGGGTAAAAACAGAACGAGTGTCATTGAGTACACTTGCGTCACGATGGAGGAAAGAGGACGTGAACCTGTGTCCCGCAAAGGGTGGCCGAAGATGCGCACGTGCGCCACTGCGCAGGGCTCTGCGCCATCTTCCTGGCTGGAGCGTCCACCAGTAACAAGACAAAAGCGCAACTTGATGCAGCACGCACGAAGAGGCGCGGCGCCTTCTGTAAGCGACCCGATCTTAGCTGTTCAAAGACCAGCCAATAAAATTCGCTCAAAAAAGTTCACCTTCCTCACATCAATGTTTGACTTTTCCGAGATGATTTGGCACACTGAAATGACATGACCACAGCTGTTCCAGGCCCACACTCCCTTAAATTCAAAAAATATTTAAGGTTGGTTGCTTGCCTTCCCCCACACAGGTGAGAATGTGCTGGCCCTTCCCAGCACCCCCAGGCAATGGCCAAGGCTGAAAATTATCTGGCAGTGAAGGAAGTTGGTTAGAAATCTTTTCTGATTTTAAAACCATCTGAAGACCATGCGCAGGAAGCTGCGACGAGCTGACCAGTCTCCGGCCTGCTCGAACTCAGCGATGCCCAAAAATACTCTGAACCCTGCGAGAAGGGTGCTCCTGTGAGGAGAACTGGCCCTGCGCCCGGTCAGAGCGCACTGAGAGGCAGGTTAGCCGGCCACCTCACTGTCCCTCAGGTTAAAACCTACATGCTTACCACTTGGAAACCAGTTGTCCATGTTCCCGTAACTTTATTCCCAAGTTTCGTGCCCATTTTCTAACTGCAGGCTGACCACATACATACATATGCATTCCTAGTTAACTCTAGTCCCCAGCATGGTCAGAGGAGCAGTCGTCTCACTACCATCATTGAACTGACACAACATGTTGCCACCAGTAAAACGTATTGAGAAAAAGGTAAAAGCGTTACTGTCAGCTGGTTAAAACTGTTTCCCAACCTGTCCTCAGGGTTAGGGGGGATGCCCAGGTCTCCTGTGCGCAGTTTACGAGTCAGGTCTTCTATCTGCAGTTGCACTGGAAGAAACCAGGTTAGGAAAGAAAAAAAAGGATGGAAAAAAGACAATGTTACCAAAAAACATCTCAAATCTCAACAACAAGCATGAAGAACTGGAGACTTTGAAAGGGATGACTGATCAGTGAACACATTGAGGCAAACACCCCACCAGCTACCGGCAGGAGTCCACTTACATGTCTAGGTATTTTTCACTTCAAATGGTTACCACTTAAGGAAGCAAACTGTTCGTTGGAAGAGGGGTTAGCATAAGACTCGGCTAAGCTAGCGTCCAGGCAGGCACGGGAGGCTCCCTCTCCCTCCCCCTCCCGGCCGCTCACAGTGACAGCTGGCACCCAGAACCCAGACCAGGCATGACATCATCGTTAGAACCAGTTCCCACCAAATTACTCGAGGGCAAGACTTGAGAGCTTTTCTTCATTAAATATTAACTATCAGACAGAGCCCCAAATGAGACCCAATTAATGTGGGACAAAGAAAAATACCAGTTGAGCAAAGGTCATTTTCATTAATACCAGGTTTAAACTTCCTTCAGCAAGTAAAACATTTAATAACCAATTCACATTTTATACATATCAGTGCACTTTCTGTACAACCAAACCTGTATTGGAAGGTCTCCAGAACCTCTCACTGTCACCCGACATCAATGAACAAACCACACCTATTTTAAGAAACCATTAACCGTGAAGTGCTAAGAGTGTTTCGGACCTGCTGTCTCTGTGGGGACGGGGTGCACGAGATGCGGAGTGTGGGTGTAGGACGTGCGGCCCTCTGGCCATGACCAGTCTGTACGGGAAGAGGAGATGCAGGTTTGACAGCCGTTCCCCAGCTGTATTTGCTGAGAGCTCAAGTGCAGAGCCAGACAGCTTTCTTCTCGGAGGTGAACCTGTTTCTTACCTTCGCAGACTTCTCAGCAGGCATCTCTAAGGGTCAAGGTGTATTGGGCTGGGTTACAGTTGAACTGGCTCCAAGATAGAAGACACCCTTCTAATTTTAAATAGATCCCACAGGACTGCACCCCACCCCCATGTGGAAACCATGAAATTAAAGACGTTGTTAGCATCTAAAGACCCTGGGGACACTCTGGACAAGGCAGTGTGCGCGTGGGAGACAGAACACAATGGCTCTCCAAGCTCCTTTACACCAGACAAGCTCTAACTTCCTGATAAAGACGTCAACAACTCAAGGTCAAAGACACCTTCAGAGGCCACACAGCCCTTCTGAATGCAGACGTAAGGGTCTGCAGGGAGTACACGGCTGGCACCTTGACCAGGCCAGAAGGGCACTACCGCCCCCGGAGCGGACGGGACAGCCTCTGCTCCGACTCCACCCCCCTCTGACCATGCCGTCACAGCCTGTCTGCTGTCCAGCATCCACAGGAAAAGCGGCGGGCTCTTCCCGCCTGTGTCTGCTCGTACTCCTGGGTCCTAACTCCCCTGGGGCACTCATGCGCCGAGAAGTCCCACACTGGTCTCATGAGGGTGGGTGGGAGCAGAGAGCAGCAGTCTAAAGAGGCTGTTAGGACATCTTCAACACCTCAAACTTCTCAGCAGTGTAGGAAGAACAGGAAACCCAGGCCCTCAACAATCATGTCAGCTTCAAGCTTTATGCTCGGGGGGTCAGAGCACCGTCAGTCTCTGCCCTACTTCCACCAAAGCGGCTGTGGGTCTGTTAGCAGGAAATGTTTAGAGTGGATATCTGAGACAACTGCACAGGTATATAAAAATATAAAGATAAGACTCAGGTTAAAAATCTTAGATTACGGGAAAAAAGGAACTCTGAAGTTAATTTCGAGTCTACCGTGGCCACTCCCCATGCTCCTAGCACCTCTGCATCGCACACAGCATCCCTGTCCCGAGTTACTTCTGCGTCAGGACAGGAGCCCTCATTTTAAGACAGCCCGAAACCAGACCAGAAAGATGCTGACGGGAAGGCTACATCCAACGAATGGTCAAGAGTGAGCTGTAAACACTTCCAGAGGCACTTTTTGTTCAGGTGGGTTTTCCCCTTTCAGAAAGCACCTATAAGAAGTAAAAGGTCACACTTCGGGGAGAGGAGGAACGTGACGCCCGGTGGAAGGCCCTGCTGCGCAACGCTCCTGGGTCCCAGCCGGGCCAGCTCCAGGCCCCTCCACGGGGCGGGGCCCGGCCGGCCGGCAGACGACACTCCCCTCGTCCACTGGCATCCCACAGCAGCAGAAAGGGGGCTGCGGGACGGGGGACTATTCTCACTCCTAAGTGGGCCCCACTACTTTCCTGGCACTCGTAGAGAACGGTGTTGTTAGGAACAAACCAGAGTCGCCAAGGCAGGACTCAGGAGCGAAACCTGACGGGTTACGTGGAAGGCGTGAGCACACCTGACAGATCTCGTCTCAGAACCACAGCTGCAGCTTCCGGCAGACACAAGAGCACTCGGAGCACGGAACGCCCTGAGGATCACTCGGATGCAGAACGTGGATTTACCTATGTAAGCTCTTTCCTGCTCCCGGGTCAGTCCAGGGGGGATAACCGTGGGCATTCCTGGAATCACCGTCTTCTGCTCCATCGTGTCTTGGTTCCATCGGCTCCTCTTCCGCTTCTTACTCGGGAAGTCTAAAGGCAGACAGAGCCCATCAGGCGCACATAGAAACCCGCAGAGCAACACCCACAGGCAGCTCAGGATACTCGAGGAGCGCACAGCGCCTCAGCAGGTGCGGACTGAGAACTGGACCTAAAATTTAAATGGCAAAGAGCAGAAAACAAACCTCCGAGGGCAGGGATTACAACACATGGCTCCGGGGTCAGGAAGGTTAACATTTTTAATTCTTGTCTAGAAAAACTCAAAGTATGTAAACAAGTTAGCAAACCCTAACGCAGTGTCAAACAGTGTTAGGACGCCCACATCAGCACCAGCACTGTGGTGGCAGCCTGGGGGGTCAGGCCGCCTGCATCCCAGTTCCAGTCCCAGCCGCTCCACCTCCGATTCAGATGCTGCCAACGCACCTGGCAAGGCATCCAAGGATGGCCCGAGCACTCTGCCATCCACGAGAGACCAGAACGGAGCTCCTGGCTCTGGCCTGGCCCGGCCCACCCTTGGCTGTCGGAGTCAACTGGGGAGTGAACCAGCAGACAGAAGAGCTCTGTCTCTCCCCCTCTGTAACGGTCTTTACCAATAGATAAGGTTAATCGTAAAAAAAGTACGTGTCAGCCAAGACTGCCTTCCAAGCCCAGATGAGATGTGAATGGATCACACAGGGCCGTAAAGCGGTACTGGAACTGCTGGCTCTTGCCACCTCCACCCCCCTCGCCAGGCACCTGTCTAAGGGACCGGGAACGCAGCTAAGCCTGTTCGCACACGTCACTAAAGGGGAAAAACCACTTCAACAGGGCTGCCTTTTTCTTCCTGAGCGTGGCCGAGAGCAGGTGCACACGGAGGACCCGAACCCCACAGGCGACACCTCACGGCTCAACCCTCCTGCACACACGTATCGACCACCACGTACCCCTCAGTGACCATCAGGGGAACGTCAGCCAGAGCTCCCACCCACGACACTCGGCCCCACGCTCACCCCAAGCCCTCCACGCTCCCCCACACACGCACGCCGGAAGGCCCCCGGGAGCCGCCGAGCCAGGCCGCCCCACTGCGCCTGCGCACCACACCCCCCGCCCGCCCGCGCCCCTCCCCCCGCGCGCCTGCGCACTCGCGGCCCCGGGGGCCGGGCCGCGCGCGCGCCCCAGGGCGCCTCCGCCCGGGCCTCCCCGTGCACGCGCGCGCGCCCCTGCCGCGTGCAGCCGCCGTCGCCGCCGCCGCCGCGCGCCCCTCCGCCGGCCGGGCCCGTCCGCGCGACGCCTCTCGCGCGCTCGCTCGGCCCGACTCACCTCCTCCGCCGCCGGCCGGGCCCGGCTGCTGGTCCTGACGCGGCGGCTGGGGCGGCGGCTGCGGCGACACGCGCTGGAAGAGCGGCGGCGGCGGCGGGTACGGCGCGCCCGGGGACGGCGGCGGAGGCGGCGGCGGCGGCTGCTGGGGAGGCGGGGGGGGCGGCGGCGGCGGCGGCGGCGGCAGCGCCGCGAACGGGAAGGCCGCGCTCAGGGCCCCCACGGCGCCCACGGGCGGCGGCGGCGGCAGTCCCGCCCCGGGCCCGGGCGCAGGCCCCGGCTCGAAGCCCCCTTTGGGCCCGGGAAGCGGGGCGAGCCCGGGGGGCCCCAGCTTACCCAGCGGCGTGGCGTTCGCTCCGGTCGCCATGGCGCCCCCGGGGACCGGCACTGGCGGCGGCTGCTCCGCGGCGGCGGCGGCGGCTGCTCCTTCGCGAACCTTCCGGGGGGAGGGGACCCGCCTGCGCTGCCGCGGAGCGCGCGGAACCCGTCCTCTCACGCGGCGGGCGGCGGCGGCGGCGCGAGACGCACAAAGAGGGAGGAGAGAGGGCGCCGCGGGGGCGGGCCGGGGGCGGCGGGGCCGGGCCGCGATTGGGCCGGGCCGGCGAGGGCTTCGCGAGCGGCGGCCTCCGATTGGTGGAGCCGCAGTCCTGCCCGAGGCGCGCCGGGATTGGCCGAACCGTTAGGCCAGGCGAGGAAATGGCGGCGGCGTCCGGTGGGCCGGGAGGTGTCGCAGCGCGCACTTCATTTGTTACTGCGCGTAGCGAGCTCGCCGTCCGAGGAGGACAAGGGAGGGGTGGGGCGGGGCGAACTCTGTGACGTGGCTGCGCGGAGCCCCCGCATTGGCTGGCGCCGGTCTCGTTCGCGTCGTAGTGTCGCGGGATTGGCTGCCGTTTGTCCGAGCCCGGGCTCGCTGTCCCTGGCCCCGGGGAGCTTTAGGCGAGGAGTCGTGGTCGAAAAAGCCCGGGGCAGAGCAGACCTCTGGCGCGGGGAGGCGGGAGCGGGCGGTGCGCGTGGCCGGGCGAAGCCGCCCCTGCGCCCCGATCCCTTCGCCGGCGCCCTCGGGGCCGGCGCGGAAGCCCCGGTGACGTCAATCCTGGTTCCCATGGAAACCCGGAACCGAGCGGCGGGCGCGCGCCGGCAAACCGGATCCGTTGACGCCAGAGATTTAAAAAAACAACAGCGGGACTTCCTGTTCTGAGAGATTTAAAGCGACCCCGCAAGCCGCCAAGTGGAGCAGCCTCGCCGAGAGCCGGGGGCCGCGCGCGGTCCTGCCTGGCGGCGCCCCGCGGAGGCCGGAGGCCGGCGGGGTAGGGCGGCGGCGGCGGCGGGCGCCGTGGCCAGGCGCGGAGCTGCCTCTCGGCCCCTGCGGGCGTTTGCGCGGGCCGCGGAGCCGCGGAGCCGGGTTCCAGTTCCCTGAGGAGAAGATGCAGTCAGTGGAGACCTGGGTCTCGCCAGAGGCAGGAACAGAAGCGTGTAAAGGGGCCGGTGCCGTGGTGTAGACGGCCGAGCCTCCGCCTTGCGCACCATCTCCCCCTGCGGGCGCCGGTTCGAGTCCCGGCTGCCCCTCTTCCCGTCCGGCTCTCTGCCGCGGGCTGAGAAAGCCCTGAAAACGGCCCGAGTGGCTGCGCCCCTGCTCCCGCCGTTGTGGCCATTTAGGGAGTGAGCCAGTGGATGGAAGACAGCGCTGTCTCTCCAATAAAAGCAGAGCTCCAGTTCTAAAGAAAAGATGATTACAAAAAAATTACAGCGTCGACAGATGTAGCAGGTGTAGACGGACCAAGTGTTGAGCCTGTGAGGACATCACAGGTCGGGGCTAGGCCCCCGCCTGCCGCACTGGACTCCTGCGTGGGTGCCTGTCCATGTCCGGCTGCGCCTCTTCAGGCCCTGCGCTCTGCCGTGGCCTGGGACGGCAGTGGAGGACGGCCCTGCACCCGCGTGGGAGACCCAGAAGAAGCTCCTGGCTGCTGGCTTTGGGTCAGCCATTTGGGGAGGGAACCAGCAGATGGGAGACTCTCTGTAACTCTGCTTCTCAAATAAATAAATAAATAAAATTAAACAGAAAAAAGCAGTGGCGCAGCAAGCCGAGTGCTCCAGCTGAAATGCCCAGCTGCTCTGCGTCCTGTCCAGCGGCGTGCTGGTGGCCTGGGAGCGCAGCAGAGGGGGCCGGTGCGTGGCCCGGGTGCAGCTCCAGGCCCTGCCGCTCCAGGCTCCTGCTTCTGTAAGGCCCAACCCCACCTGGGCAGTGAACCAGCCGCTGGGACAGCTCTCTCTCTCCCCCACCATTGTGATTTTCAGTAGGATTTTTAAAAGAAAAGTAAAGACGTCACAGGTCAGAGTGCCTGGGTTTGGTTCTGATTCCAGCATCTCGCTGAATAACTTGCGTTCCTGCCATGATGTGGGAGTTGTGTGTTGAGTCCCAGCTTTGGTCCATCTCACTCCCGACACACACACACACACACACACACACACCCCAGCCAGCACTGCAGGTGTCAGGAGTGCACCGGTTTCCTGTGTTTCTCAAAGTAATTTTTTTCTTTCTTTCTTTCTTTCTTTCTTTCTTTCTTTCTTTCTTTCTTTCTTTCTTTCTTTCTTTTTTTTTTTTTTTTTGGATTTTTTTCTAATGGAGGTAATCACAGACAAGAAAGCAAAAACATAAAAAGGCTTAAATCATCTTTTTTGAAAATGAAGAGAGCAATTTATTCAGGAAGTAAATACATGCGATAGAAGAGAAGAGCCAGTCAGTGTGTGCGCCTGCTGAATGTCCAGTGCCGAGGTGGGCACCGCAGGAAATGAAACTCCATTCCTGTGTTCCAGGAAATCACAGACAAAACTCAAACAACCACACCGATCTTGGTGGGAGTCGAAGCTGTGACTACCCTGGAAGCAGTCATTTTCATCACTTTTTTTTTTTAACGGATTTTTAATTTGAAAGGCAGAAAGAGAAGGGGAAAGGGAGAGAGGTCTTCCATCCACTGGTTCACTCCCCAGATGGCCGCATGGCTGGGGCTGGGCCAGGCCAGAGCCAGGAGCTTCCTGTGGGTCTCCCATGTGGGTGCAGGGGCCGTCTGCTGCTGCTTTCCCGGGTGCATTAGCAGGGAGCTGGGTCAGAAGTGGAGCAGCCGGGACTCGAACCGGTGCCATTACGGGGTGCCAGTGCTGCAGGCGGACGCTTAACCATCTGTGCCACAGCACCGGTCCCCATTTTCATCACTTTCTAGTCATTTTAATTTCCTGTTTGATGCAAGACTTTTATGAGGTTGGTTCACTTGAAACCAAACTAATACATTTGATCATCTTTTTATTGTTAATGTCTACTTTTGTTATATTTTGTGGATGTGTCCTTAAAATAGCAACTTTTTTTTAAAATATACAACTTGATGGTAAAGTGTGATCAGTGTCTGTAAGTGTTCCAAGGCCAAGTTAATGGCTACGATGTTGGACCTTGGCTACTCCAGGCCCTGCTCTGAGCTGTTCCACGTGGACTGACTCGTTTCTCACAAGCACCTTTGGGAGCAGGTGCTACCTGATTGATAACTGTGGAAACCAAGGCACACGAGGCTCTGTAACTGCACCAAGGTCACTCAGTCTCTTTTTTTTAAGATTTATTTATTTGAGAGGCAGAGTTACAGATTGAGAGAAGGAGGGGCAGAGAGAGAGGTCTTCCACCCACTGGTTCACTCCCCAAATGGCCCCAGTGGCCAGAGCTGGGCTGATCAAAGCCAGAAGCTTCTTCTGGGTCTCCGACGTGGGTGCAGGGGCCCAAGCACTTGGGCCATCTTCCACTGCTCTCCCAGGCACATTAGGAGGGAGCTGGATCAGAAGTGGAGCAGCCGGGACTTGTACCGGGGCTCATGTGTGGTGCTGGCACAGAAGGCAGAGGCTTAGCCCACTACGCCACAGTGCCGGCCCCTGTCACTCAGTCTTGCAGTGTCTTCAGCCCGCCCCCTGTGTGAGTGGGTTCCACCTCTGGGGGTGCAGCCAGGGTGGGCGTAGATGTTCACGCACACGTATGGACTTGGAACAGGCCTTCTGTACACTGCGGTGCACCGAGCAGTCAATGACACTTCGCGTTGTGCTGGGCGAGAGCACCCTGGGTGACGTGTGTGGGTTCTCTGCAAATGCTGTGCGGTTTTGTCTCAGGCTTGAGCACCGGCGGGCTGTGGGGGTGGCAGAGGAGTCCTGCAGGTGTCCGGAAACCACCGCACTTGGACAAGGCTCCTTCTTTGGACAGAGCAGCCGTGGAATCCGGGCCACGCCGCTCGCTGGCCGAGGCGCAGCGGGCAAGCTGTCCAGGCTTGAGTCCTGCGCACCTGGCCCGGCCTCCGCTGTCCACCAGCTGGCAACCGAGGAAGCCGTGTACTCTTTCCAGGCTTCCGTGTCTTTGTAGCCTACAGGAAAAGACACCGCCTGACCGGATGCTGTACCGAGAGCTGGAGTTCACAGCGCATTGTTGGCCTTACTGGGGGACCTCCTGAGCTGCGGGGGCGGGGGCCAGGACCGCTCGCGGGTTCAGACACAGATGTTCCTGATGGTATTTGAGGATGTGGGACGAGAAGAACGGCTTGTCTGGCCATTGTCTCCAGCTCCCGGCCCAGAGTCCCAAACAACTCATTTCCTGAGTGATACGCGTGGCTTTTTTTTTTTTTTTTTCCAATTCATAACAAGCCCTTCTTTGGACCACATCCGAGTCCGTACTGACAGAGGGACAGGGCCCTCGAGGGCCCTGAGGTAGCTTCAGGATGGGAGCTGGTCCCTAGGGAGAGGCGCTTTCAGCCAACCCCCACCGCACCTTCGCAGAGGAGGCTGGGGCTGGAGATGGGGTTCAGCCACACGGCCAGAAATCTGCTCCACGGTGCCTCCCCAGGCCAGACTCCGAAAGCTGAGCGACAAGGTTGAGAGAGCTGCCGGCCCGGGGGACCTGTGTGTTCCGGCCCAAGAGGAGTTGGCTGCCTGAACTCAGATCTTCCAACCACAACTTCCTGCTAACGTGCACCTTGGGAAACGGGGTCCCTGCCACCACGTGAGAGACCCAGAGATAGCCAGCCTCCTGGGGTCAGCCTGGCCCAGCCCTGGCCGCCGTGGGCATCTGGGGAGTGAGCCAGCAGATGTCTGTGCATCCGTCTCTGTCTCTGCTTTTCAGATAAAACGAAAATGAGCTTTTTTTTTTTTTTTTTTTTTTTTTTTTTTTTTTTTGACAGGCAGAGTTAGAAAGTGAGAGAGAGAGAGAAAGGTCTTCCTTTTTCCGTTGGTTCACCCCCCCAAACAGCCACTACGGCTGGTGAGCTGTGCTGATCCAAAGCCAGGAGCCAGGTGCTTCCTCCTGGTCTCCCACATGGGTGCAGGGGCCCAAGCACTCGGGCCATCTGCTGCTGCTTTCCCAGGCCGTTAGCAGGGAGCTGAATCAGAAGTGGAGCGGCCGGGACTCGACTTGGGGGCCCATTCGGGAAGCCGGCCCTGCAGTTAGCGGTTCCTAATGTGCTGCCCCACAGTGCTGGCCCCCAGGATAGTTTTTAAGTTGGTGATTTCGTACAGCCTTCGAATGATGTTCTAAGTGACAAGTGGCCTTTGGCCGTCAGTTAGGGTGTGCCACCTCCAGATATGCCAAGTTGGTATGTTGATTAGTTCGAGCTAGGAGCCCTGGAGGAATTGTACCTTCTTCAGCAAGGGCCATGGGAGGACCAGGGGTCTGGTTCAATGGCCCAGACACCGGGGCATCTGCGTCCCACTCTGGAGCTCCCGGTCTGAGTCCCAGCCCCGGTTCTGATCCAGCCCCCTGCTAACGCACACCCTGGCAGGCAGCAGATGAGGGTTCGAGTGCTTGGGTCTCTGCCACCAATGTGGGAGGTCGGGGGCTGCTGTGGTGGTCCAGCCGGCTGAACTGCCGCCTGCGACACAGGCATCCCACTTCCGGTCCAGCTCCCTGCTATGGCTGGGACAGCAGGAGAAGATGGCCCAAGTCCCTGGGCCCTGCACCTGCGTGGGAGGCCCGGAAGAAAGCTCCAGGCTATTGTGGCCATTTGGGGAATGAACCAGTGGATGGAAGATCTCTCTCTCTCTCTGTACTCTGCCTTTCAAATCAAATAACTAAATCTTAAACACACACACACACACACAGTGGGAGATCTGGATTGAGTTTCTGGCTCCCAGTTTCGGCCTGACGCCACCATGGCTGCTGTGGACATTTGGGGGAGTGAGTCAGCAGATGGAAGCTCGCTCTCTCTCTCTCCCTCTCTCCCTCTCTCTCTCTCTCTCCCTCCCTCTCTCTCTCTCTCTCCCTCTCTCCCTCTCTCCCTCTCTCCCTCTCTCCCTCTCTCCCTCTCTCTCTCTCTCCCTCTCTCCCTCTCTCCCTCTCTCCCTCTCTCTCTCTCTCTCTCTCTCTCTCCCTCTCTCTCTCTCTCTCTCTACCTCTCCCTCTCTCCCTCTCTCCCTCTCTCCCTTTCAGATAAGTCAAAGTCAGGCTTCAAGGTCGCCTGACCATAAAGATCCTCCTGGGCGAGGAGTCCTCCCCACGCCACAGCAGGAGCTCGGTCCCCAGAGGCAGGGAGCAGGGTGGCCGCACCCCTGCACAAGCTGGCGGGAGCAGCCCTTGGCTTCAGCGGGCGCCTGCCCACCCCCAGCTCTCAGCAGCATCCCTGAGGTGGGCCCCTGGTCCAGGGATGCCTGTCCTGCCTCGCCCTCCGAGTTCCCTGTCGTCCAGGAGAGCACCCACTTGGGCGGTGTCTGCAGACCTGACTTTGTCGCGCAGGTCTCCGTGCGCCCTGGCCACTTGGTCCTCAGGGCCAACCCGGAGCCCGCATACCTAAGGGGCGGCGGAGGGCCTGCTCCAATACAGCAGCATTAGGGACCACGCCACCTGGAGATGACCGTGGCGTTTTAGGTAAGGCACGTGCAGGGGTTGGTGCCGGCCTCGCCTGTGGGCTCCCACACAAAGCCAAGCGGCCATGGGTTCGAGGACAGTGCTGCCGCATCCCTTGGCACGTCTGAATTAGCAGGTGTGGAGGTCAAACGCCCAGGTTTGCAGGATGGGGCTGGAAGCGTCTTCCTCTGCCCCCAGCAGCGGCACCATTCAATCCCGCTGTGACACAGCCAGGAGGGACTGGCACAGCCCGCCACCAGCGGATGGGGGTTCCTGTGACTCCCCACCCCCACCCCGTCGGGTGTGATTCACCAGAATTGAGAGAGGGAAAGTGCAGTGTTTATGACTGCCATTTGGGTATAAAGGTTACCATGAACACGGAGAGGCAGAGGTTGGGGGAGCCCTCGGCCGGGGGCAGCTTCTGTCCCAGGGGAGACGGGGTGTGCCCCCGCCTGGTACATCAACACTGCACCGGTCAGCTTGTCGCTGCTTTCACTAAGACAGCTGAGGGCTTACACTGTGCAGTGTCACAGTCCACCTGGGTTCAGGCGTCTGGTTAGGCCGGAGGATGGAGGAGCACGTGGTACAGCAGGCGGCGAAAGAGACTGGAAGGCCGTTCAGCTTACACAGCCAGAGCTGCTCTCCAGGGCCACCCACCACCTGCACCGCCCAGATGCCCCAGTCAAGTCTGCACCCTCGATCAGCTGGTGTTAACCACTTAACCACTTTTTTTTTTTTTTTTTTTTTTTTGACAGGCAGAGTGGACAGTGAGAGAGACAGAGAGAAAGGTCTTCCTTTGCCGTTGGTTCACCCTCCAATGGCCGCCGCGGCCGGCGCACCGTGCTGATCCGCTGGCAGGAGCCAGGTGCTTCTCCTGGTCTCCCATGGGGTGCAGGGCCCAAGGATAAGTACCTGGCTCCTGCCAGCGGATCAGCGCGGTGCGCCGGCCGCGGTGGCCATTGGAGGGTGAACCAACGGCAAAGGAAGACCTTTCTCACTGTCTCTCTCTCTCTCTCACTGTCCACTCTGCCTGTCAAAAAAAAAAAAAAGTTCATTTTCGGCCGACACCGCAGCTCACTTGGCTAATCCTCTGCCTGTGGCACCGGCACCTCAGGTTCTAGTCCTGGTTGGCGTGCCAGATTCTGTCCTGGTTGCCCCTCTTCCAGTCTAGCTCTCTGCTGTGGCCCGGGAGGACAGTGGAGGATGGCCCAAGTGCTTGGGCCTTGCCCCCGCATGGGAGACCAGGAGGAAGCACCTGGCTCCTGGCTTTGGATCAGCGCAGCTCACCAGCTGTAGTGGCTGTTTGGGGGGTGAACCAACGGAAAAAGGAAGACCTTTCTGTCTCTCTCTCACTGTCTAACTCTGCCTGTCAAAAAAAAAAAAGCTCATTTTCGTTTTATCTGAAAGGCAGAGACAGAGACGGATGCACATGCACAGACATCTGCTGGCTCACTCCCCAGATGCCCACGGCGGCCAGGGCTGGGCCAGGCTGACCCCAGGAGGCTGGCTATCTCTGGGTTTCTCATGGGATCAGCGCGGTGCGCCGGCCGCGGCGGCCATTGGAGGGTGAGCCAACAGCAAAAGGAAGACCTTTCTCTCTGTCTCTCTCTCTCACTGTCCACTCTGCCTGTCAAAAAAAAAAAAGCGACAGGGCTGGTGCTCGGGCATAACAGGAAAAGCTGCCGTTTGCAGAGCCGGCATCCCATATATGTGCTGGTTCTGGTCCCGGCTGCTCCACTTCCGATCCAGCTCTCTGCTGTGGCCTGAGAGAGCAGTAGAAGATGGCCCTTGGGCCCCTGCACCCACGTGGGAGGCCTGGAAGAAGCTCCTGACTTCAGTCGGTGCAGCTCTGGCCGTTGCAGCCAATTGGGGTGTGAACCAGCGGATGGAAGACCTCTCTCTCTCTCTCTCTCTCTCTGCCCCTCCTCCTCGCTCTGTGTAACTCTTTCAAGTAAATAAATAAATAACTCTTTTAAAAAAGGAAGGTGTATCATGATGTTTTTAATACCAGAGTGGTGTAGAAACAACGTAAGTCCCCAGCAGTAGGCTCCAGTGACGGACGATTCGTTGCTGTCAGTCGGGGGAAAGCCATACAGCGGAACACCGGCAGCTAGCAAAAAACAGGAGGACGAGGACAGTGGAAGGACTTCGGGGATGCATTTCGGAAGGGCAAGGTCAGTACAGTACGTGGCTGTTAACCGTGACATAGAAAAGCAGGCAAATAAAATAGATCGAATTGTTTAAATATGCCTAAGCACTTCAGAAAGGCTCAGAAGAGACCTGGGGGACAGGCTGCCGGGGGACCGCACTGTGCCGTGGGCAAGGGCTGTCAGTGACAGAGCAGGGCGTGTCTTTCCTCTCAGTGAGTGCCCCCCCCCCCGCCCCCAGCTTCCTGGGCTCTGGCGCTGGGCCTGCCCGCCAGCCGCAAACATTTTACCAGGGACTCCTGTCCTACACCGCCAAGCCCACTCTGCAGACGGAGGGCCGGATGAGCCGCCACAAGGTGGCGCTGTGTGCCGCCTGCTGCTCTGAAGGCAGCAGGCCGCCTGCCCCAGCACCCCTGGGGCTGAGGGTCCCAGGCCCCTGCTCCCTGGGCTCACCCACCCCACCCCTGCCGCCAGCTCCAAGAAGCGTGGAGAAGTGTTTCTGTCCCCCTGGCCCCACGTGGCCCATCAGATGCCCTCCAGACGCGTGCAAACCTTCAGAACCAGGAAGGCACCTGATCCCTCCCTCGGGACTCCTGGGGAGGACGGGTGTGAGCGCCTGGGACATTGGAAACGCGTCTGCTCCCCAGGGCTGGCTCCCCATTGCAGCCTGAGTCCCCTCCCCTAGGCACTGGAAGGAGTCAGAGCTGTGAGGCGGGCAAGGGGACCACGGGACGTCTATGGAGCTGCCCGGCACCCGGCCCACCCACGCGTGTCTTCATTCACCAAGTAGTGAATGACCAACCACCGGGCCTGGAGACGTCGCTACTCAGACACTGGCCTTTGAATGCCAGGAGGGTGACAGCGGGGCCAAACTCGAGACCTGACCCATCGTCCACCCTCTCAGACCTGGCCCTGGCTGTGTACCGAGGCCAGCTCCCGCCCTGCCTCCTTGTCCTCCCCCTGCCAGTCAGTGCCGGGCGGCGGGAGGGCTGCAGGCCCTGGAGCACCAGCCCAGGGTCCACAGGAGCGAGTGGGCCGGAGCTTGTGGCTCCTGCGGGGGGGACGGCCCTTCGTGAGGGCTGCTCCGGGTCCTGGCGCTGAGGAGACTCCGGGAATCGAGGCAAAGCTTCCGGGAGAGTGGAACTGAACACTGCGCTGATGGAGCTGGAGTCGCGGCACCGCACCGCGGGCTACGCCGTCACTCGCCATGCCAGTGAGCGCTGGTCACTCCGGCTCCCTGCGAACGTGCCTGGGAATCAGCAAATGATGGTCCAAGGACTTGGGCCCCTGGCCGCCACGGGGGAGACCTGGGCATTCTGGCCATTTGGGAGGGAACCAGTAGACGGAAGATTTCTCTCTCTGTCACAACAGCGAGGTCTGGGCCAAGCCGAGGCCAGGAGCCAGCGACTCCATCCTGGCTTCCAACAGGGGTGGCCGGGACACAAGTCCTTGGGCCATCTGCCGCTGCCTTCCCGGGCCCCTTAACAGGAAGCTGGCCCAGAGGCGGAGAGTGGGCCTTGAACGGCACTGGGTCGGGATGCCAGTGTTGCCAGCGGTGGGTAGGCCCAGTGAGTCCCCCCACATGCACGGATTTCGATTTTGTTTTGCACAAAATAAACTTTTAATTTCGTCCTTTGCGAACTTTCTGAAGCCCCCCTGTGTCTGTCAGACAGACACAGGCGACTCTTCCCGCTGTGGTCCCTCAGTCCTGGCCGGACGCGGGGTACGGATACCGGCGCCGCAGCCGGGAGTCGGGAGCGAGCCCCAGGTCTCGTGAGGGTCCTCACCACGGCGGGCGCTGTCCCGAGGGCTGGATGGAACAGCACCCCCCTCCCCGGGCCCCTTCTCGGCCCTTCCAGGGGCTCCCTGCTGAGATCCTACTTGGAGCAGGTCTGCCCCACCCCCACTCCGCCTGCGCCCTCCAAGTGCTAAGCTGCACGGAGGCCCCCACTGCCAGGCTGCGGGCTGATTCTGAGCGGGGCTCCCCGCCCTCCCCCGTGTGTGCACACCACCAACCAGCTGCCCACGCAAGGGGTGCTGGGGGGATGATGGGCTCACCCTCCCGCCCCCAGCCCAGAGGGACCAGCGGAGTAAGACAAACCAGCTTTAATGGCAGATCCCTGTCCCAGGACGGAGCCGGGGGCGGGGGGGGGGGGTAGACTCTCGGCAGAATGAGTGGAAAGGAAACGCAGAATAAAACGGAATGGATGGGCCAGGTCGCCCCCGCCCCCCTGGCGCGGGGCGCAAGAGACCGGGCTGCCGCGGGGACGAGGGGGCGAAGGCGGTTCCCTGTGGTCCAGTTATTGCTGAGGTGTGGGTGGGCTCGGGGCTCCCCGCTCGGCAGCCCCCCCGCGCGGCCCCTGTGGCGGGGGAGGGGCCGGGGGCCGCTCAGTAGGTGCTCTGGTGGCCCGTGAGGATGTAGAGGTTGCTGTGCGCGCCCGGGTTGCCGGTGGGGGTGCTCTCCAGGACGATGTCTCTGGGGGGAGAGGAGCCGGGTGAGCCACCGTCCTCGCGGCCCCGGCCCCGGGCCGGCCGTGCGGCCACCGCCTACCTGTGGGCCCCAAGCACTCGGAAGATCCTCGTCTCGTCCGTGATCTCCTGGGTCACCTGGGGAGAGGGACACTGAGCCCATCCCGGCACGTCCTCTCCAGAGACACGGGGACAGCGGCGTGGGCGACGCCAGGCCCCCGAGGCCCGCTCACCTCGTTGGTGTCCAGGCTGCGGCCCTGCAGGCCGTGGCTCCAAAAGGCCAGCACGCTGTCCTGCAGGCACACTGCGGGGCCGGGCAGCCGTGAGCCTTCGCTGACCCACGGCATGCAGCCAGGACGGCCCCCGCGAGGGGCCCCCGCCGCGGCTCACTCACCCACAGTCTCGATGGGGAAGTCGAAGGTCAGCTCGGGGGCCAGCGTGGCTGTGGGCTCGCCCTGCAGGTTGACGATCCTCACGCAGCCTGCGTGGGGGGAGGGGCGGCGGGTGGGGATGGGGTGGCTCCGGCCGTGGAAGCCGCCCCCAGACCCGGCCCCGGGGGCACTCACGTTCAAAGGTGACCAGGACCGTGTCCCTGTCCACCTGGATCACTTGCTGGGCCGAGCCCGGGATCCCCTCTAGGGCAGAGAAGGAAGATCGGGCCTGAGCGAGCAGCTCGAGGACATGGGGGGAGGGGGAGGCAGGCACTTGGCTCTTCCATCTCACTCCACGCTGGGGACCTGAGGCTCCCACAGGGCAGGGACGCAGCCTAGGGCCTGTGGGGAGCCGGCAAGGGCACTTTGGTGGGGATTAACAATGGAATCCTGGGGTGGGCACCTGTGGCACAGGTGACGCTGTCACACGGACGCCAGCATCCCACATCAGAGCGCCTGGTTCTTGTCCTAGCTGCTGTTTCCAATTCAGCTCCCTGCTAACTGGCTGGGGAAGGCGACAGCCCAAGTGCTCGGGGCCTGGCCACCCACATGGGAGACCCAGAGTTCTGCTCCTGGCTTTGGCTCGGCCCCAGCCCTGGCCTCTGCATGCATTTAGAAGATCTCTCTGTAGATGACGATCTCTCTGTCTCTCCCTCCATCTTTCAAATAAGTCTTTCGTTTTCGTTTAGCTCCATCTGTGTCTCCCACATGGGCGGCAGGAGCCCAAGCACGTGGGTCATCTTCCACTGCTTTTCCAAGCATTAGCAGGGAACTGGATTGGAAGTGGAGCAAAAAGGGACCAGCATTCGTGACACAGCAGGTTAAGCTGCCACCTGCAGGGCTGGCGCCCCATGTGGGCGCCAGTTCAAGTCCCGGCTGCTCCACTTCGACCCAGCTCCCTGCTGTGGCCTGGGAAAGCAGTAGAAGACGGCCCGAGTGCTTGGGCCCCTGCATCCATATGGGAGACCAGGAAGAAGCTCCTGGCTCCTGATCAGCGCAGCTCTGGCTATTGTGGCCAACTGGGGAGTGAACCAGCGGATGGAAGACCTCTCTCTCTCTCTCTCTCTCTCTCTCTCTCTCTCTGCCTCTCCTTCTCTCTCTGTATAACTGTGACTTTCAAGTAAAATAAACAAAAATCTTAAAAAAAAAAAAAAAAAAAAAGAAGAAGAAGAAGAAGAGAAGAGTGACGTCCCACGTGTGGGGCCCTGGCACCAGGAGGGCGCTGGCCCTGGTGCACCCTCCCTTGGCCGCTGAGTGCCTGACCGTCACGACACCCACTGCCCGCCCAGACCCCCCTCTGTCCCCAGCAGCGTCTGCCCAGCCCGTGGGCTAATGCAGTCCTTCCAGACCCCACCCGGCCGCCCCCGGCCACAGGCGTCCGCGGAGGCCCTGAGCGCCTGCTGCCTCCCCCTCGCTCTCTCTCCTTGCCCCCGCCCCCGCTCACCTGGCGGGGTGAGGATGTCGGGCGTCAGGCCGGCCTCCAGGGGCAGGATGTGGAAGAGGACGCGGCAGCCCGGCCCCTCCGGGCCCTCGGCCCCCACGCACACCTGCGGCAGCTCCTTCCCGTCCAGCACCAGCGGCTCGAGCATCCCGACCGGGCTGGGCAAGGGGCTGGAGAAGTTCTGGGGGTGGGGGTGGGGGTGGGCGACAGCAGCAGGTTCAGGCCGCCATTGCGCCCCCTAGACCCTCCAGCACCTGCCGGGGGGCCTGGGGTGTCCCCCACCACCCCTAGGCCTTCCAACACCTGCCGGGGGGTCCCGGGGGTGTCCCCCGCCGCCCCTAGGCCCTCCAACACCTGCCGGGGGGCCCGGGGTGTCCCCCGCCGCCCCTAGGCCCTCCAACACCTGCCGGGGGGCCCGGGGTGTCCCCCACCGCCCCTAGGCCTTCCAGCACCTGCCGGGGGGCCCGGGGGTGTCCCTCACCACCCCTAGGCCCTCCAACACCTGCTGGGGGGCCCGGGGTGTCCCCCGCCGCCCCTAGGCCCTCCAACACCTGCTGGGGGGCCCGGGGTGTCCCCCGCCGCCCCTAGGCCCTCCAACACCTGCGGGGGGGTGCCGGGGTGTCCCCCACCGCCCCTAGGCCCTCCAACACCTGCGGGGGGGTGCCGGGGTGTCCCCCACCGCCCCTAGGCCCTCCAGCACCTGCGGGGGGGTCCCGGGGTGTCCCCTGCCGCCCTTAGGCCTTCCAGCACCTGCCGGGGGGCCCGGGGGTGTCCCCCGCCGCCCCTAGGCCCTCCAACACCTGCCGGGGGGGTCCCGGGGTGTCCCCTGCCGCCCTTAGGCCTTCCAGCACCTGCCGGGGGGCCCGGGGGTGTCCCCCGCCGCCCCTAGGCCCTCCAACACCTGCTGGGGGGCCCGGGGTGTCCCCCGCCGCCCCTAGGCCCTCCAGCACCTGCGGGGGGGTGCCGGGGGGTCCCCCACCACCCCTAGGCCCTCCAGCACCTGCGGGGGGAGTCCCGGGGTGTCCCCCGCCACCCCTAGGCCCTCCAACACCTGCGGGGGGGTGCCGGGGGGTCCCCCACCACCCCTAGGCCCTCCAGCACCTGCTGGGGGGCCCGGGGTGTCCCCCACCACCCCTAGGCCCTCCAGCACCTGCGGGGGGAGTCCCGGGGTGTCCCCCGCCACCCCTAGGCCCTCCAGCACCTGCCGGGGGGTCCCGGGGTGTCCCCCACCACCCCTAGGCCCTCCAGCACCTGCGGGGGGGTCCCGGGGGTGTCCCCCGCCGCCTCTAGGCCCTCCAGCACCTGCGGGGGGGTGCCGGGGGGTCCCCCGCCGCCCCTAGGCCCTCCAACACCTGCGGGGGGTCCCGGGGGGGTCCCCCACCGCCCCTAGGCCCTCCAGCACCTGCCGGGGGGTCCCGGGGGGGGTCCCCCGCCGCCCCTAGGCCCTCCAACACCTGCCGGGGGTCCCGGGGTGTCCCCCGCCGCCCCTAGGCCCTCCAGCACCTGCCGGGGGGTCCCGGGGGGGTGTCCCCCCGCCGCCCCTAGGCCCTCCAGCACCTGCCGGGGGGTCCCGGGGGGGGTCCCCCGCCGCCCCTAGGCCCTCCAACACCTGCGGGGGGTTCCGGGGGGGTCCCCCACCGCCCCTAGGCCCTCCAACACCTGCCGGGGGTCCCGGGGGGGTCCCCCACCGCCCCTAGGCCCTCCAACACCTGCCGGGGGTCCCGGGGGGGTCCCCCGCCGCCCCTAGGCCCTCCAGCACCTGCCGGGGGGTCCCGGGGCGGTCCCCCGCCGCCCCTAGGCCCTCCAGCACCTGCCGGGGGGTCCCGGGGGGGTCCCCCGCCGCCCCTAGGCCCTCCAGCACCTGCCGGGGGGTCCCGGGGGGGTCCCCCGCCGCCCCTAGGCCCTCCAGCACCTGCCGGGGGGTCCCGGGGGGGTCCCCCGCCGCCCCTACCTTGAGCAGCAGGAACTTCTGCAGTGGCTCGTACCACTGCAGCAGGAGCAGGCTGGCGGGCAGGGCAGCCAGCAGGAAGGTGCTGCCCGTGTAGGGGTTCCGCACTGCGAGAGGGGCGTGCGGTGGGCACCGGGCCGGGCCTGTGTCCCGTCCCCGCCCGGCCCGGCCCCGCCCGGCCCACTCTTACCCACGCGACACTGGAGGCAGCCTTTGGTATCAGGGATCTTGGTGGACAGGGCGAAGCGCCTGCGGGGTCACAAGCAGGGCACACGTGTGTCCCAGGTGGCACCGGTGGGCACTCAGGAGGCTCGGAGAGACACAGTGACAGCTCCGCAGCCGGGGGCGTCTCCCCCGCCGAGGCCAGGGGTCGTGGTCACAGAATTCCAGGGGTCGTGGTCACAGAATTCCAGGGGTCGTGGTCACAGAATTGGCCCCAGCTCGGTGCGGCGGGGAACCAGTCCCTTCACCTCTGTGCTACAGGGGCCCCGGGAAGAGCGCACACACTCGCAGCGCTCCTGTCCTCTCTTCTACCTGCTCTGAGCCTCCGCGAGCCCCCGGAGGCAAAGGCCCACCGCTCCCCTCCGCTCCCGGCCCATTTCACAGATGGGCAAATGGGCCCGGGGAGGCCACAGGACGCCAGGTGGCAAGCGGTGTGTTCTCAGCCACTGCCTCTGAGGCCCCTGGGTGGACTTCCGGGGCTGCCTGGGAGAAGTGGTGGGAGTGGCGGGTGCTCGTTCCCTGGGGAACGGGGTACGCAGTGGCAGCCCTGCCGCCTCCTCCCCGCGACCCTGGCGGCCCCTTCTGCAGGGACGGGGCCACACTGAGAGGAAGCGGACGCCTGCCCTCCACCCTCCCTCTCCCTGGGTCTCCCCACTCCCGCCCCCCCCACCCCCCCGCTGGCCCTCCCCCGGGGTCAGAGGCACACATTTCTGTATTTGTATTTCCCTGCAGACAATTCCGGTTCCCCGCTCTTTACCCTCGAAGGGGACCCTGGGACTGCGTGATTTCCTAACAGGCCCGGAGCCGCCTGTGACTCGGTGGGGGCTCTGTGGGGCCCGCTTCCTGCAGGTCCTGGGCCACGGCCCAGAGGCCACCGGGCTCCAGATGCAGCACCGCACTGAGCACCACAGGAAGGGCCCAGCCCGCCCGGCTCCCCACGGGCGCCGCCCCTGGCCGCCGGGTCCTGGCAGCACCTGAGCCCGCAGCCGCATCCAGCCCTGGACCGCCGGGAGCGCCCTCTTGCCCATCCAATAAGCATCTTAGGGGCGGCGAAATGGAGGAAGCTCCACCCCCGGCTCTGACAGCTCTGTCCTCCCCGGTGCCCCAGCCGGCAGCCCCGAGCCATCCTCCACTCCTCTCTCCCATCCTCCACGCCTCTCTCCCATCCTCCACGCCTCTCTCCCATCCTCCATCAGCCCTCAGGAAATCCCACCCAGGACCTGGCACTGGCCAGCCGTGCTCCTAGGCTGCTGCCCCCACGTCCCTGGGCCGCTCCATCACCTTGCCCAGGTCCCTGCCCACACAGCACGTTCTCAGGGCTGGCGCTGTGGTGCTGCCCACTGAGCTGCAACACCCAGCAGCCCCCCTCGGAGCGCTGGCTTGAGCCCCGCTGCCCCACTCGCAGTCCACACGTGAAGCTGCAGGCCCGCGCCCAGCCTCCTGCCCCGCGCTCCAGGCCTCGGGCCGGGCTTCTGTAGTCCCGGATGGACCTTCTGCCCAGAACACTGCTTGGCCACGCAAGGTGCCAGCGAGGTGCTCACTCACTCACTCACTCTGCTCCCACGGCCCCGCCCCGCGCGGGCTCACAAAGCCCGAGGCTGACAGGTTCTCTCTCTGGAACGCTCCTTGGCTCAGCCGGTCCCCCCCCCTGCCTCCAACAGCCCCCCGGTCCTGCCAGTCCTGCGGCTCGGGCTGGGCTGCCCGGGTCTCACCATGCCTCAGCCTGGCCCCCACCGCCTCCTTTCTGTGCGCCGGCCTGGCCGCCTCCCCTCCCCCACGGCCCCCTTCCCGGCATGCACCCAGCCAACAGCTGCCTCTCGTCTGCCAGCGCTTCCTGTCGGCGAGACGACCCGGGTCCTCCTCCCTCAGGCCCTGCTCTGGGTTTGGCTCAGGGTGGGCACATCCTCAAGCTGGACCCACAGGGACCAGCCCAGGGACTCCCGTGGGAGCGACACGGAAACTGAGCTTCCGGTCCCACTGGGTTGGTTGCTCATGGAACGTGGGCCTGGGACCACCACGGGCAGCCACCGCCTGAGCAGAGAGCCCCCATGAGCGTGAAGGCGATGAGGAAACAGCCGAGAGATGCAGGTACCAGAAGGCCTGGATCCAGCTGAGCCTGAAGCCAGCCCCACTCCGGACCCGGGAGTCGGTTAAGACAACGAAGAGAAGGATCCTTAGAGGGTACTCCCCGCGCAGGCCAAACCCTGGCCTGGCTGCACTTCCGCTTGGGCTGCTGCCCCTCCTGCAGGGCAGCCCAGATCCCCACTGCCCCGCCCAGCCCACCCTGCTCCCCGCCCCGGCCCGCCCTCGCCCTCACCTCCCCCAGCCCCGCACAGCCGGGCCCCCACCTGGGGATGATGCGCTGGGTGAGGCGGTTGGTGGGGATGGAGAGAGGAACCTGCCGCTGGAGCCTGCGCTGCTCAAACAGGCCGGGGAGGTCGTGGGCCCAGATGTGCGTGGATTTCCCTGCCGGGGAGGGCGGGAGAGGGGGCTGGATGAGAGCCGGCGGCAGGCGGGCGGTGGGCAGGGGGCAGGGGGCAGGTGCGGGGGTGGGAGGGGGCGGCCTGCCCCCCCTGGTACCTGAGAGTGACAGCAGCACGTTGTTCACACAGTAGAGCCAGGAGCAGCGGTGTGAAATCAGCTGCGGGACACAGGGCACGGGGCAGCTCAGCACCGGCCCCCGGCCCCCGGCCCCGGCCCCGGCCCCGGCCCCCCGGCCCCCCAGCCTCCCGCCCCCCAGGCCCCCTGCCCCCGGGCCCCCCGGCCCCCCGGCCCCTGCCCCCCAGCCCCCCGCCCCCCGGACCCCCACCCCCTGCCCCCTGGACCCCCCGGACCCCGCCCCCTGCCCCCCGCCCCCCGGCCCCCGGCCCTCGCCCCCCGCCCCTCACCTTCTCCAGCGTGTCCTCGTGCAGCTCGTGTAGGTTGAGGGTGTAGACACCCTCCTCGGCCCCCACCACCAGGAACTGGTCTGCGGGTTTGGGGACGGGGTCAGAGGTCACCAGGGCCTCTGACAAGGGACCCCGCTCCTGCCCCCGCCTGCCCCGCCTACCCCGAGTCACAGGGTGGACCCAGGTGACCGCGGCATGGATGCGCAGAGGACAGCCGTTGAACACCTTGGAGAAGCAGGCGCCCATCTGCGGAGGGGCCGGAGGCTGATGAGGGGGTGCAGGGGTGCTGCAGGCGGGCCGCAGGGCTGTAGGGTGGCGGGGCACTCACGTGTACTTTGGGGGTCGGGGGGAGCCCGTGGCAGGACGACCTCTGGGATGGAAGGAAGTGGGGGAGGGAGTGAGCCGGGGTGACACTCCCGCTGCCTACCGCCCGCCTCCCCAGGGCACCCTCACCTCCTCACCTCGGGGTCCTCTCTCTGCTTTATGGTGGACCAGGCGGCGGGCAGCAGTGGGGAGCTGTCAGGGGCTGCTGGAGACAGGGGCAGGGTTCCTGCAAGCACCGGTCCCCGTGACTTCCGGCCCCAGTGACACACACACACCCCGCACCCCACACCTGCTCCTGGCCTCCCACACCCGGGCTCAGTCACACATACACACACACACACACACACACACCCCACACCTGCTCCTGGCCTCCCACACCTGGACCTCAGTCACACACACACACACACCGCACCTGCTCCTGGCCTCCCACACCCGGGCTCAGTCACACACACACACACACACACACACACACCCCACACCTGCTCCTGGCCTCCCACACCTGGACCTCAGTCACACACACACACACACACACCGCACCTGCTCCTGGCCTCCCACACCCGGGCTCAGTCACACACACACACACACACAAACACCCTGCACCTGCTCTGGCCTCCCACACCCGGGCTCAGTCACACACACACACACACACACACACCCCACACCTGCTCCTGGCCTCCCACACCTGGACCTCAGTCACACACACACACACACACACACACACACTGCACCTGCTCCTGGCCTCCCACACCCGGGCTCAGTCACACACACACACACACACAAACACCCCGCACCTGCTCCTGGCCTCCCACACCCGGGCTCAGTCTCTCACACACACACACACACACACACACACCCCGCACCTGCTCCTGGCCTCCCACACCCGGGCTCAGTCTCACACACACACACACACACACACACACCCCGCACCTGCTCCTGGCCTCCCTCACCCGGGCTCAGTCACACACACACACACACACACACACACACACCCCGCACCTGCTCCTGGCCTCCCACACCCGGGCTCAGTCACACACACACACACACACACACACACACCCCACACCTGCTCCTGGCCTCCCACACCCGGGCTCAGTCACACACACACACACACACACCCCACACCTGCTCTGGCCTCCCTGACCCGGGCCTCACCCGAGAGGCTGGTAGGAGAATCCTCAGCCTCAGGCTGGGCAGGGGGCGGCCCCGAGAAGGGGGCCCGCTTGATGGTCCCTGTGGCATCGTCCGGGGAGTCCAGCTCCTGGCAGGAGGGCGAGGCCCGGCCGGGCTGCTGCAGCAGGTACCCAGGACCCCCCGGCGGCCCCCGCTCAGCCAGCTCCACGTGCACCTGCAGGCCCTCGGCTGGCCGGATGGTCAGGCTCCTGCGGGGGGAGGGGGGGAGGCGTGAGACGCCACTCCCCGGGGGCACCCAGGCCTGGCTGCCCCCTGCCCGGCCCCCAGCCTGTCACCTTTCCTCCAGGGCCTCCTGGACCGACTGCAACAGGCTCCTGGGGGTGGGGGGAGGGGTCAGAGGTCAGCCTGGGGCTGCCCCAGCCGCTCCCCACGCCTCCCTCGCCCTCACTCACCCACTGAGCTCCTCCTTGCCCAGTAGTGTCCACTCTTCCTCCCACTGGAGAAGCCGAGGCAGAGAGAGGCACCATGAGACAGCGGCCACGAGACGGGCAGCAGGGGCGGGGGGAGGGTGATGGGCAGGAGGCTCGGGAGAGCCGGCCAAGGACAGGGCAGGGGCCCAGGGGCCCGGGCAGCCCCTGCCCTACGTCCGCGAGCGCCCCCGGGCCTGCCCCTCACCGGCTCGTTCAGCGGGTCCGTTTCCTTCCTGCGCGGGGCGCCGAATTTCACCTGGTGGACTGGGGTGCCCGGAGCACGGGGGTTAGGGGCTCAGGGTGAACGCCCACGCTCAGGCCAAAGCCGTGCATACCGGGGCTCCCCGCCCCCACACTCACACTGGATCTCCGACGGAGTCCTCTCGGCAGGGCCATGCTGTCCCCGGGAGTGGATGGTGTCTGGGAACATGTCGTAGGTCTAGGACAGAGCGTGGAGCGGGAGGGCCGCCGGGGGCTTCGCACGCAGCCACCACAGCCCCCAGACCACCCGCAGATCAGACAGCACGCCCACCCCCCAAATGAGGAAGCTGGCGCCGAGCAGGACGCTACCGAGGGGGGTGGGTGCCAGGGAGGCCAGATCCAGCCCGGCAGGGATTCCTAACGGGTGGGCTCATCCGGGGAAGCCCCCAGCCTTGGGCTCCTCCCGCCAGGTCACCCTGGGACAGCTTCCCCAGCCCACTCTTACCTCCAGCTCGCAATCTTCGGGGGAGGGGGTTCCCAGGTGGGGGTCACTGGCCTTGTCCAAGAGCTGCGTGAGGAGGGCCCGAGGGAGCTGCTGGGTGGTGAACGGGTGCTGCAAGACGGAGACGGCGCTGCCCAGGTCGGCCCCGCTCCACCAGGCCCTGATCCCAGGCGGCAAGGCCCCGCCCCCGGCCCGGCCCCGCCCCCACCTGCAGCAGCCTCTCTGCCGTTGGCCTCTTCTTGGGGTTCTTGGTCAGGGCCAGCTTGAGGAAGTGGTGAAAATTCTGGGTCCTAGTGGGCACAAGAGCACCCCCGCCCCGCCCCCGGGTCCAGGTTAGCCCTTTTGCAGGGGGCCGCCTGCCACCCCCCAGAAGCGGCCCCTGGGCCCAAGCGACAGCGCTGTTGCAACCCGGGGCTCCTGCATCACCAGCCTCCTGCCCGCCCAGGGTCCTGGGCCCGGGGGCTCGCTGTGGCGGCTGCGGCTGGCGGAACCGGGGCAGGGCCCTCACCAGCGGGCCTTGTCCCTCAGCTTGGGTGGCTGGAAGCTGCTCTTGGACATCAACATCAGGGCCCTGCGGAGGGCACAGGGTTAAGGCGGACGTCTAGGTCGGGGCGAGGGTCAGGCAGGAGGCCGGTGTGGGGCTGACCTCATGGGGTGCAGGTGGAACAGCGGTGGCTGCAGCTCGCCCAGCTCGATGGCCGTGATGCCCAGGGCCCAGACGTCGCACAGCTCATTGTAGCCGCCTTTGCGCTCCACGGCGGCCACCTCCGGGGCCATCCTGGAGTCACAGATGTCACAGGGTCACAGATGGGACGGCCTGGGGGTCGCCAGTGGAGGCCCCCCCCGTCCCCTCTGCCACAGGCGCCCCCCTCACCAGTACGGGGTCCCGATGAAAGATCTCCTCTTGGCCACGGACGCCGTGAGCTCGCCTGACACCCCAAAGTCAGCTGGGGGAAGAAAGCTCAGGCTGCCACTCCCCCCACCCCCCACTGGAGCTCAGGATGCACCTGGTGGAGGCGCCCACGGCTCCCACAGGCCCAGGCACGGGCGGGCCCTCCTCCTGAGCAGGGTCAGGCACCCTGCACCCGGCCCCCTGCCTGACCGCCTGCCAGCGCTGGACACGCTCAGCCCTCCAGCCGCGAGCAGAAAGGGGTATCCGTTTCTAGGCTCCACGGCCAAGGCGCCATGCCCCAGGACACCGGCCCGCGCCCAGGCTCCTCACCCCGAGGGCGTCCCGGGGTGGGGGTACTGACCCAGCTTGACGTCTCCCTGGAGCGTGAGCAGCAGGTTGGCGCCCTGTGGGGACGCGGGAGAGAGCATCCGGCCCTGCCCACCCCCCCAGGCCACCTCCCCCCTCCCCCAGCCCCCCCAGCCAGACCCCTACCTTGATGTCTCTGTGTATCTTCCCTTGAGAGTGCAAGTGATGTAGGCCCTGGGGACAAGCAGGGGGCCCTGAGGGCAGCGCCCCAGCACGCTCCCCTCTGCTGAACCCCTCTTGCCAGTGGGGCCCCCCACCCAAGCCGCTTCCTCCTCCCCTCTCCCCAAACAGGAAGTGACCGAGCCAAGAGGGAAATGGGCTACTTCCGGCAACAGGGCTGGGGCACCTTCTCCCCCCACCCCCGGGACCGCAGCCCCTCGGGGCCAGCCCTGCTTGGGGCTCTCCACCCGCGGGGGCGGGGGCCTCCGCCCGCGTCCTGGGGCTGGGGCTGAGAGCACCCTCGGGTCCCGCTACCTTCAGTGCCTCCCGACACACATAGGCTATCTGCCGCTCCTCCAGGGGCCCGGTGGCTGAAAGGGAGAGGGAGGGCTGGGGCCAGGCGCCGGCCGTGCCAGGTGGCGGCGGCGCTGGCCATGCCCCCTCCCAGCAGGGTCTGGGACAGGAGCCCAGAGATGGACAGCGTTCCTCTCAAGGTCACACAGCCAGCCGGTCAGCAATGGAGAGCAGCCCAGGTCCAGGGCCCCCCCCGCCGCACCCCGGCTCTCCTCCGGCGCCCCCTGGGGCGAGGCGGGGAGGCCAAGGCCCTCACCGTGGTAAATCTCCTGCAGGGACCCCCCGCCACAGAACTCCATGCAGATCCACAGACGGTCATTCCTGGGGACACAGAGCCGGCGTGGGCACACGGCAGGCCGCCGCGGGGCTGCCGGGGTGCGCGCACGAGCGGCCTCACCTGAGGTAGCTGCCGATGTAGGCCACCACGTTGGGGTGGCGGCACTCCCGCAGGATGGTGATTTCCTGCTGGAGAGAGCTGATGTCGTCTCCTGGGGAGCACAGGGCGTCACTGGGTGGGGGGGTGCACGCAGGGGTCGCCCTGACTCAGTACCGCCATCTGCAAAATGGGCACGCAGCGCCTCCCTCCCTCCCGGCCGGACAGGTGCCCTGCCTCGCAGGGGGTCTCCGCCCCTCAGACGCGCGCGCGGGCGCGCAGGCCCCGCCCGGGCCCTCACCTGGGTCCAGCTTGACTATCTTCACGGCGGCCAGTTCGGACGTGACCGTGTCGCGGGCCTGCGGGGACGGAGCGGGGCAAGTGGGCTGAGGAGGGGGCGGGGCTGGGGGCCGGATCCGCGGCGGGGCGCCCTGCCCCCGGCGCTCCCGCGCGGCGCACCTTGTAGACGTCGCCATAGGTCCCGGCCCCCACGCGCTGCAGCAGCTCGAAGCGGTCCCGCGGGTCCTGCAGCGACACGTCCCGCAGCAGCGCCATGGCCCGGCGCCGGGCGGGCGCGAGCTGCGGAGCCGGCGCTGCGCGGCGCGGGCGGCCCGGGGCGGGGCCAGCGGGGCGGGGCCAGCGCCAGCCGGGGGCGGGGCCAGCGGGGACGCCCCGCCGCCCGGCCGGGAGGGGGCGCCCGCGGGCCGGCCCTGCGCGGCGCGGGGGAGCCCCGAGGCCGGGGCGGAGCTTGGGTCCAGCACGGACCTCTGGTTCCTCACGCCCCGCCCCACAGGTCCAGCGCTCCGAGGCCGAGAGGGGGCGGTCCACTTCCTACCCCACCCCCAGTTTCCCAAATGAAACAAGGACATGTGCTTTTACTTTTTTTTTTTTTAAACAAAATGTATTCATTTCCTCGGAACTGAAAAATAAATCTATGTACAAAACAGGAGAGTTCAGGCTTCCTCGCGGGCCCGCTGGTGGGCTGCACGTCGGGAGGGTCCTGCTCTGATCTGGGGCCAGTCTCGGGGGGAGGGGCGCTCGGGGTTCACGGGCGGGGGCTCCACCGGGACTCGCAGGTCCTGCAGGCGGACCTAAGTTCTAGGGGCGGGGGCTCGGGCCCCCAGGGCCTCTCCCGGGCAAGGTGCGCCCGGCCCCAGGCACGGCGGCGCTCAGAGGCCCTTGCGCTGGCGTTTGAGGAAGGACAGCGTGTAGTCGCTGGGCGCCGACACCTTCTGCTTCTTCATCTGCACCTGCGACTGCGCCGTGAGCTGCAGCTTGATGGCGCTCGAGTTGATCTTCGTGGCCACCAGCAGCTCCTTCATGCCCTTCATCTTCTCGCTCTGGAAAGTGAGCACCGGGCCGTCCGGCGGCGGCGAGGCCGCGGGCGCGGGCGCCGGAGCAGCGCCCGGGACAGTCCCTGCGGGCTTCCGTGGGGGAGCCGCCGCCGGCGCCGCCGCCTGTCCGGGGCCCGGGGCCTTGTCCAGCGCGGGCTTCTTGGGCGGTGGCGGCTCCTCGGGCTTGGACTCGCGCCGCGGGCCCCGCCGCCGGCCTTCCCGGGCCTCCTCGCCCCAGGGCTCCTCAGCCTCGGCCGCCTCGGCCTCGCGGCTCACGATGTGCACCTTCTGCCGCACCTGGGCCGGCGGGGAGAGCGGGCTGAGGGGCTGCAGGCCCAGCCATGGCCGCTGCACCCAGGGGTCCCACGCGCAGACGTGCTCAGTCTAAGGGGGGGGGGGTGTTCCTGCGGCTGCAGCCGGCCAGAGACACACTCCGCCCTCACCTGTCCTTCGAAGCGGCCCAGGGACTGCACCAGGAAGGTGGCCCAGCCCACGTGCAGCACGGGCGTGGGGCTGCCCTCCTCCCACTTGCAGATGCCGTCGTAGAACCGCAGCAGGTGGGCGAAGCACTCGGGGTCCTGGAGGGCGGAGCCCTGGCTCTGGGTGCCCTGGGCGCCGGGACGAGGGGCACGGGTCACACTCCCTTCCGCCGTAGCCCTGCAAGGCCACGCCCCCACCTGGGCACGGAGCCCTGGCCCACCCCAAACTGGAGGAGGAGCCCTGGCCGTGAGGGAGGTGGGATTCTCCCCATTCACCGGAAGACAAAGGGTCCCACACAAGACCCTCGGCTGGCCCCGGCCCCCGCCGGTCACCTGGCTCTGCTCGCCCGGCCGCTCCTCGCCCGTCTCCAGCAAGCTGGCCGCCTCCTTCAGCAGGTTGGGGATGACGTCATTGGCCACCTCAAAGAACTCCTTGTAGATCTCCTCGTCCTCGCGGCAGTAGTTGTAGCTGCGAGAGCAGTGGGGAGCCGTGGGGTCTCGGCCTTGCGGGCGCCCCTAGCGCCTGGTGGAGACGGGCCCGGGTCTCGGCCCCGCGGGCGCCCCTAGCGGCCTGGTGGAGACGGGCCCGGGTCTCGGCCCTGCGGGCGCCCCTAGCGGCCTAGAGGAGACGGGGCCCGGGTCTCGGCCCTGCGGGCGCCCCTAGCGGCCTAGAGGAGACGGGGCCCGGGTCTCGGCCCTGCGGGCGCCCCTAGCGGCCTGGTGGAGACGGGCCTGGGTCTCGGCCCTGCGGGCGCCCCTAGCGCCTGGTGGAGACGGGGCCCGGGTCTCGGCCCTGCGGGCGCCCCTAGCGGCCTGGTGGAGACGGGCCCGGGTCTCGGCCCTGCGGGCGCCCCTAGCGGCCTAGAGGAGACGGGCCCGGGTCTCGGCCCTGCGGGCGCCCCTAGCCTAGTGGAGACGGGCCCGGGTCTCGGCCCTGCGGGCGCCCCTAGCAGCCTGGAGGAGACGGCCCGGGTCTCGGCCCTGCGGGCGCCCCTAGCGGCTGGTGGAGACGGGCCCGGGTCTCGGCCCTGCGGGCGCCCCTAGCGGCCTGGTGGAGACGGGGCCCGGGTCTCGGCCCTGTGGGCGCCCCTAGCGGCCTGGTGGAGACGGGGCCCGGGTCTCGGCCCTGCGGGCGCCCCTAGCGGCCTGGTGGAGACGGGGCCCGGGTCTCGGCCCTGCGGGCGCCCCTAGCGGCCTGGAGGAGACGGGCCCGGGTTCCTTTTCCCGGGTCGCTACGGGGCCCAGGTGTGTGGGCGGAGTCTGCGCTCCAAATCCAGAGTCAGCCCCCCCCTTGCCAGGGCGGGAGGCAGGGGGCCCAGGGTGGAGGACGGGGCGGGGCTTGGGTGGGCGGAAGGGGGGTGGGCGGAAGACCCTGGCGGGAGTCTCACTCCTGGATGACAGTGGCTGTGTCCGCCCAGGCCTGCAGGGCCTCGCGCACGTTGCGGTTGCGACAGTGGTAGCCGGCCAGGTACATGTAGGGGTAGATGTGCTCGTCCCGGTAGTAGGCCTTGGCCGAGGCGATGCCCTGGGGGGGGGGGGGGGCAGCAGAGCCTCAGAGAGGCGGCCCAGCAGGCCACACCCAGGAGGGCAGCAGGAGTCCCCACGAGTCCCCCACCTCCACCTCCTCTCCCTGCTGCCCCCAACCCACGGCTCCTCCCTGCGTCTGCCGGGCTGCCTGCTGAGGCCTGGCCCAGACTGCAGGGGCGGGCAGTGGAGACCCCCACAGAGCAGGCCCCCGGGAGGGGAGGGGAGGGGAGGGCGTGCCCCGCCCCCTCCCCCAGACCCGGCCTGTTTCTCTCCCTGGCTTTCCCACGTGCTCGATGCTGTCAACAGTGCAGCGGCTGGGGTGGGCGATGCCCCTGCACACAGGCTCTCCTCACCTGCCCCTCCCACTCCCCAGCAGCAGATCCCAGCCAGACTGGGTGCCCCACCTTGTGGTAGAGGGTGAGCGGGTCTGGCCGGCCAGGCGTGGGCTCCAGCTCCTCCAGGTCTGCCAGGTTCCCTAGTGCCATGGGGTACCTGGGAAAGCACACGCGTGCAGGCTGCTCTCTGCCCCCCAGCCCTCCAGGCCTGTCCGGGCCAGGGCCCCCACTGACCTTTCCAGATGTCCCAGGTCATACAGGAGCCACAGCAGCTTCTAGGGGCCAAAGGAGAGCGTTAGGAGCTGGGTGGGGGGATGGGGGTCCTCAGCTCCTCAGGCAGAGGTGGGGTCCAGAACCCCCGGGGACCCCTCCCGCCAGCTGGCCAGGGCCGGAACCCAGAAGCCAACCCTCTAACGTACGAGAGCGCTTTCCTACGTCAATCCCACTGTCCCCCACGGCCTTCCTCGCCCATTTCACAGAGGGGGGAGCTCAGGGAGGGCCAGGGGCTGCCCCCCCCCCGCGCACCTGCTGCAGCTGCAGCAGCTCCAGCGAGTCCGTGTGCAGGTCGATGGAGGGGTTGATGGCGCACACCATAAACGCCACCTCCATCTTGCGGTCGCAGCGCATGTAGGACCCTTTCAGATACAGCCAGCTCTAGGAGGGGACAGAGCGGCCGTCAGGTTGGCAGGCAGCAGGGGGCGTGTCAGGGCTGGCCACGGGGGGCGGAGGGGGGCTGGGGGCACCGCACCCGCTCGGCCACGCCGGCGTTCACCGTCTGGCCCCTGCGGTCCTCGTTGCCCTTGCCGTGCCAGGTGACCTCGGCCGTCTGCTCCCCGTTGGGCCCGAACACCACCCAGGCGTGATCCTCGGACAGGGCCAGGTGCACATCCCGGAGGCCCAGGGCCTGGCAGGCCCCCACCACTGCAAAGGCCACACCGGAGCTGTCCAGTTTGGTGCCTGTGGAAGGGGCGGTCCCATCAGAGGCTCTTTCGGGCTTTGGTGGGTGACATGAGGCCTGGTGGTGACGGGCCGTGCACCCCCACCCCTCGCCTCCTGGTGTTCAGAGCCGCTCCCTCCCCATGGACACCCCCTCCCCCAAAAAGAGACCTTTCTGGGTCTCCGACAGCTCCCCCAGTGGACCCTGCTGTCTCTCTGCAACCATAAGGGGCCCCCCATTTCACTGCACCCACACAACAGGGACAGCAAAGACAAGGACCCTCTGGCCAACGCCTTCCGGCACACGGCACCACCAGGCACTCCTAACATCTCTGCCGCCTTGTCCTGCCCAGCCCAGGAGCAGCTCAGGGCGCCAGGCGTCGACGCCTCTGCTGTCCACCGGGCTCTCACGAGCAAGCGCCTTCCAAGTCGCTTTCTGTCTCCTTGTCCCCCGACACCTCCCCAGTCGGCAGTCGCCCTCGCTGTCTCCCGCTAGGCGGCAGGACCCCCGGGGCAGCGCTGGGGGTGGGGTCCCGTCTCCGGCGCACCACTTCCCCTCTCTGGTCTCCTCCCCTCCCGGCCAAGGGAGAAATGACACCTGGCCCAGGTCGCAAGGCTCACAGGTCTCCAAAGAGCCCCGTCACCCACACAGAGGCGGCCCGGGGGGCGCGGGAGCCTCCGTGCCCTCGCCACCTGCCGCCTCCAACCTGTGATGAAGCTGAAGAGGGACTGGATGTGGGCCCGGTCCTTGAAGTAGGAGCGGCTGAGGCTGTTCCAAATGACGTCGGACACCTTCTTCACCAGCTCGCGGCTGGAGACGCCGCCCTCCCGCGGGTACAGGGACAGGTCCACGGCCCCTCGGATCTGCGCCGTGAAGCGGGCGTAGAGGGCGGCGATGATGGACAGGTCGGCCACCGGGAAGTAGGTGAGGCCGCCGGGCGGGTCGGGCGCCGGGCTCGGCTGGAAGGTGAGCTCGGGCACGTTGGTGGGGATGACGCGGTTCACGGCCAGGAAGTGCTCCACGAAGCCCAGGACCAGGGAGAGGAGCACCAGGTCCGGCTCCTCCCGGCCCAGCTCGGCGGCGAACAGGCGCACCACGTCGTCGATGGAGCGCAGCGGGAACAGCGTCTTCTGTGCGGCCTTCAGCCCCATGGCGGCGGGCGGCGGCCTGCGGGCGAGCGCGGGACGGAGGCAGGGTCGGCCGGCGCCCCCTCCCAGGCTCGGCCCCGGCTCCACCCCGC